>NW_006399751.1:30323264-30356965 GCF_000299155.1 Elephantulus edwardii | reverse complement strand
ACCTATATCTATATGTCACAATTACAAAAAAAATTAAGCAGATCAATGATGCTGTATTGATGCGCACTACAGTTTTAAAAGTAAGGAAATATAAAAGTATATACACTTAATAGTACCCTTCATAGTTGATTATATGATATCCCTGTCTATTTGTGTTTTATTGACTATGCAAAGACATTTAACTGTGTGGATCATAAGACATTACAGCTAATTTGAGAAGAATTGAAATGTCAGAACACTTTATTATGCTTAATGAAACCTATACCTAGAACAAAGAAAGGTGATCCAGGAGAGTATGGAAACTATTGAAGGATATTATTAGTATCACAAACAAGCAATATTCTTCTGAAGATTATAAAAAAACAACTGGAACAGCACATCAACAGAGAACTGTCAGAAGTCCAGGCTGGGTTTACAAGGGGCTGTGGTACTTGGGATATTGAAGGTAATGTTAGTTGGATCTTGACTGAAAGCAGGGACTACTAGAGGAATACCTATCTGTGTTTCCTTGATTGCGCAAAGGCTTTTGACTGTGTGGATCACATCAAACTGTGGCTGACTCTAAGAGGAATGGGAATCCCTGAACACTTGATTGTGCTAATGCGAACACTTGGACCAGGTAGCAGCTGTCAGAACAGAGCAAGGAAACACTGCATGGTTCAAAACTGGGAGGGTGTACACCAGGGATGTGTCCTGTCTCCATACCTTACAATCTATATTCAGAACACATTATCTGGGAGACTAGACTATATGAGAAGTGTGGCATCAGGATTGGTGAAAGATTAATCAACAATATGCATTATGCAGATAATACAACCCTGCTTGCCGAAACTGAGGAAGACCTAAAGTGCTTATTGCAGGTCAAGGAATGCAGCCTTCAATATGTACTGAGGCTCAATATCAAGAAAACAAAAATTCTCATCACTAGGCCAATTGGCAGCATCAGAATGGAAGGGGAAGAGATTGGGACTGTTAACATTTTTAGTTTGCTTGGTTCCACAGTCAACACTCTTGACACCAGCAGCCAGAAAATTAACAGACTTATTGCAATGGGGAAGTCTGCTGTTATACACCTCTCCAAAGTATTGAAGAGCAACGATGTCAGTGTGGAGACTAAGGTGTGCCTGATACAGGCCATGGTCTTTGCAATCACTTGCTATGCATCAGAGAGCTAGACAATGACTAGGGATGATAGAAAGAGAATTGATGTCTTTGAGCTGTGGTGTTGGAGTAGAGTATTGAATATACCATGGACTGCTAAAGAAACAAACAAGTTCATACCAGGGAGGGTTAAAAAGGGCTGCTCCTTGGAGGCAAGCATTCTGAAGCTTTATCTACATACTTTGGACATGTTGCAAGGAGGGATCAATCCTTAGATTAGGGATGTCATGCTTGAGAAGGTGGAGGGACAGAGTAGGAAAGGAAAACCCTCTATAAAGTGGATTGATTCAGTGACTGGGTAATGGGGGTAGGTGTGTGGGGACAGTGAGATTGGCACAGGATAGAGCAGGGTTTAGGGCTATTATCCATAGAGTTGCTATGAGTCACAGGAGACTCAATGGCACACCACCACAACAACATACCTAGACTTAGAAGTAGTTTTCCAAACTGAGCAAGGTAACAAAACTACATGGTTTAAAATCAGAATAAGTGTATGTCAGAATTGTGTCGTCCTTGGTGAGCTCTGGTGGCCCAGTGGCAAGAAGGTGTACTGCAATCCCAGAGATGCATGGTTCAAATCCACCAGATGCTTTGCTGGAGAAGGAGGAATAATCTCCTCCTGTACCAGTCAGATCTGATTTGACGGTACACACACACACATAATAAAATAATTTTTTTTTAAAAAAGGAAAAGATAATTGTGTCCTTTTCCCAAACCTATTGAAACTGTGTGCTGAACAAATTGAGAAGCCGAACACTGTGAAGAATAATATGGGATCAGGATCTGAAGAAGACACATCAATAATTTGCACAATGCAAATAACACAATCTTGATTGCTGAAGGTGAGGAGAACTTGAAACACTTGCTGTAGAAGATATAAAAGTATAGCCTTCAATATGGATGCATTTTATCGTCAAGAAGATGTAAATCCTTACGACTGTACCTATAGCTGTATTATGATATATGGAAAAAAGATTGGAGTTGTTAACCATTTAATCTTGCTTGGATACACAATCAGCACCTTTGATAGAGTCAATCACAAAATCAGGAGATATATTGCATTGGGAAATTTTATTGTCAAGGGTCTCTCTAAATTTTTAAAGGGCAGCGATGTCAGTTTGAAGACTAAACTGTGCTTCATTCAGGCCATGGTCTTTTTTTATCACTTGCTATTCATATGAGAGCTGGACATATGCACTGATGACTAAAGTATGCCTTTGAGTAATGATATTGGAGAAGATCCACTGTGTGGATCATAACAAACTGTGGCTGACTCTGAGAAAAATGGGAATCCCAGACCACTTGATCATGCTAATGAGAAACCTATACTTGGACCAAGAGGTAGTTGTCAGAACAGAGCAAGATACCATGCATGGTTCAAAACTGGGAAGGGCGTACGCCAGGGATGTGTCCCGTCTGCATACCTTTTCAATCTGTATGCAGAACAGATTATCCAAGAGGCTGGGCTATATGAGGAGAAATGTGGGGTCAAGATTGGTGGAAGATCTATCAACAATCTGTGATATGCAGATGACACAACCCTGCTTGCTGAAACTGAGGAGGACCTGAAGTGCTTGGTGCAGAAGGTCAAGGACTGCAACCTTCAGTATGAATTGAGGCTCAATGTCAAGAAGACAAAGATTCTCACCACTGGACCAATTGGCAGCATCAGGATGGATGGTAAGAGATTGAGATTGTTCATAGCTTTAGTTTGCTTGGCTCCACAGTCAACACTCTTGGCACCAGTAGCCAGGAAATTAAAAGACGACATACTGCAATGGGAAAGTCTGCTGTTAGGGAGCTCTCTAAAGTACTGAAGAGCAATTGTGTCTCTCTAGAGACTAAGATGCTTCTGATACAGGCCATGGTCTTTGCAATCACTTGTTATGCATCAGAAAGTTGGACAATGAGCCTTTGAGCTGTGGTACTGGAGAAGAGTACCGAGGGTACCATGGACTGCTAGGAAAACAAACAGATTCATCCTTGAAAGGGATAAACCAGGCAGCTCCTTGGAGGCAAGAATTCTGAGGCTCCATCTAACATACTTTGAACATGTTTTAAAGAGGGACTGGTCCTTGGAGAGGGGCATCAAGCTTGGTAGGGTGGAGGGACAGCACAGGAGGGGAAGACCCTCTATGAGGTGGATTGATTGATTTAGTGACTGGGGTAATCGGGATGGGTGTATCGGAGACAGCGCGATTGGCAAAGGACAGAGCAGAGTTTAGGCTGTTGTACATAGGGTCTCTATGAGTCGCAAGCGACTCAATGGCACATAACAACAACAACACTGGAGAAGAATATGGAGTATCCTACAGAATGCCAAAAGAACAAACAAATATATCTTGGTGCGGGTACAGACAGAGTGCTCCTTGGAGGCAAGTATGACAAAATTTTGTCACATATTTTGGGCAGCTATGGGTTAGTCCTTTCAGAGGGACTTGTTTTCCAGTGTAGTATTCCATTGTGTGAATATACCAAAGCTTCTCTATCCATTCGTTTGTTGATGGTCACTTAGGTTGTTTCCAGCTCTTTGTTATTACAAACAAAGCCGCAATATACATTGGTGTGCATATATCTGCTTGGGTGGTGTTTATGATTTCTTTAGGATAAATTCCCAGTAGTGGAATTGCTGGGTCAAATGGTATTTCTATTTGTAACTTTTTGAGAAAGCACCATACCACTTTCCATAGTGGTTGTGCCAGTTTATACTTCCACCAACAGTGAATAAGGGTTTCAGTTACTCCACAACCTTGCCAGCATTTGATGTTTACTGTTCTGTTAAATTTTGCTATTCTTATTGGGGTGAGATGATATCTCGAGTTTGTTTTGATTTGCATCTATTTTAGAGCTAGGGATTTTGAACATTTTTTCATGTGTTTGTTGGACTTCTGAAAGTCTTCTTTGGTGAAGTGTCTGTTAATATCCTGTGCCCATTTTCAATTGGATTATTTACCTTTACCTTAATTTCTTTTTACCTTTTTAAAAGCTTATTAATTTGCAAAATCTCTGTAGATGTTCATTGAAATGAAAAATAAACAACCTAAATTTAAAAAAAACCAAACTTATTAATTTATTAAACAATACTTTTATCACTTTACTTTTAGTTTTGTTTGAATTGTTAACAGTCATCTGAAAAATGTTAACTTCATATTCTTTTTTACAATATATGAAACACAAAGTTTCTGTTTCAAGTGCACAATTCAGTTACATCAATTATTTTCACAAAATTATAAAATCATTGCCATTTTCTAGTTTCAAAATGTTTCTGTTACCTCAAACAAAAATGAAACCAAAATATAATCAAAGAATCTATAACCAAAAGTTTCTTTTTCCTCCTATAGACTCTGGTAACCACTTATGAATTTATTTATTATCCTTTATTTCACATAATGATATTTTTAAGATCTGTCTTTGTTGTTACAGGTACTATACTGCCATTCTTTTTAATTACAGAATATTTCCATCCCCATGTCCCTTAATACATATAAAAATATGTATTAACTTAGCTAGGTCATGATTCTGTGGTTTTGCGATTATGTAGTGATGTAGTTATGTGATGATGGAATTTGACAATTACATAATATATAATTACTTCATGAGTGATTTGATGTGATTGATTTTAATTTTCTATGTATTATGTATAATTACCACCCTTCAATTGAAGTTATGCTTATGAAGACTACATTATGTTTATTATTTTAAAGAAGCAAAATAACGGTGGAAGCCAACAGCCTTAAATAGGGCTTCGTCTGGAGGAAGATATGAAAGTGGTTTACCTGCATAATTTTGTTTGTTTGTTTGCTTGTTTTCTTACAAGGGCTGAAAGGAGGGAGAATTGAGCCAAGATAAGAATATCAATATCATTAAGGGAAAAGAGATTGGAGTTGGATTTTTCCTTTAATCGGAGAACTATCTAGACTCAGGAGATGTTTGGTACCAATACATATGGAGATACCCAAGGAACAACAACCCATAGATCTTGAAAGGACTTTCTCACTGAACAACAGACCAGCTGACAGAAAAATCCAGTATCACTGATGCTCTCCATTTGGATTTCTAATCTCCTAAATTTTGAGAGAATAAATGTATTTGTTGAAGCTATCCACATATGGTATGTCTGTTATAGCAACTCTAGACTATGAAGGAATGCATCTATACGATATTTTATTTATCTATTCATCTGTTGATGAATATATGAGTTCTTTATACCTTTTGTACATTATAAATAATCATTTTTAATGAATATTAGTGTACACATTTCTATTTGAGCTCCTGCTTTCATTTCTTTATGACATATACCTAGCAGTAGAATTTCCAGGTAACATGATAAATCTGTGGTGTCTTGGCAGAACCATGGTTAAGTGCTTGGCTATTAATTGAAGATTGATGCTAAAAATTCACCAATCACTCCACAGTAAAAAGTTGTGGTCATCTCTTTTTTAAAAAATTACAATTCTGGAAATTCTTTCAGACAGTTTTACTTTGTCCTGTGGTGACATTGGGATTAGAGGGAGACTCATCAATAACCTCCATTATGTGGATGACACAACCTTGCATGCTGAAAGTAAAAAGGACTTGAAGCACTTGTTGTGAAAGATCAAAGAGTGCAGCCTTCACTAAGGATTTCATCTCAATGTCAAGAAAACAAAGATTCTTAGCACTGGACCAATAGGCAAAATCATGATAGATAGAGAGGCGGTTGAAACTGTCAACATCTTCATCTTGGTTGGAATCACAGTTAACACTCTTGGTACCAACAGTCAGGAAACAATGAGATGTATTACACTGGGAAAATCTATAGTTAGGAACCTCTGCGAATTATTGAGAAGTAATGATGTCAGTTTGAGGAATAAGGTGTGTCAGATTCAGGCCATAGTCTTTCCAATCACTTGCTATGCATCTGACAGCTGGCCAATAAATAAGGATGACAGAAAAAGAATTGATGCTTTTGGGTTATAGTGTTGGAGAAGAGCACTTAATAAACCATGTAATCTTTAATTATGATGCTTTCAACTAAAAGCAAAACAATTACATTCAAGTCATATAATTACTCTTAATCACACCATGAAGAGTATATATGCATTTTCTTAACTGATGTAACTGGAAAATAAGTGATTAGTTATTTGAAAACTTAAAGAATTAAACTTGCTTTCTAAGTTTGTAAAATGCTAAAAGGACTTAACTATGCTAAAAATCTCAAAATGAAAAAAGGTAAAAACTATGGGTTGTTGTTATTAGGCACTGTCAAGTCAAATATGACTCATAGCTACCCTATGAACACAGGATCTGAACCCTGTCGTGTTCTGTACCATTCTGACATTTCCTGATACACTAGAGTCCATTGCAGTAGTTACCTTGTCATTTCACGCAGTCAAGGGTCTTTTTCTTCTTTGCCAACCCTCCACCTTTCCCAGTATTATGTCCTTCCCCAAGCAATAGCCCCTCCAAGAAACATGCCCAAAATATGTAAGGCAAAACCTTTTTATCCTTGCCTCCAGAGAACACTCCAGCTGCACCCTCTCCAAGAAGTATCTGTTTGCTCTTTTGGATGAACATGGGATAATTAGTGCTCTTCTCCAACACCATAGCTGAAAGACATTAATTCTTCTTCTGTCATCCTTATTCGCGGTCCAGTTTAAGAGTCTCCACTTTGGAGCCCCCAGTGTGAAGCAGTTAGATTTTGGAATTTAGGTTGCTTTGAATTAATTGAAATTTGAACACAGTCTGTTTGGACAATTTTTGTTTAGTTAAAAACCAGATGTTAGATGACTGATCAATTTGATTTAGTTAACAGTCAATTGTAGGTTGGAAATCTCTTGTTTAAGCAAATCAGGATCCAGTGGGTGTGCCTCTCTATTTAAAAGTCCTTTGCTGTGAAGACTGATTTGCTATTAGACTTACAAACTAAATTGGTATTTTGATGTATTTGAGGAGAACATTGTTCTAAGTGGTAGAGCATTTGTCTGTCAGTTTGCTGTACTGGAATAACTTGGGGTTGCTGTTATACTGAAATCTATGCCACTGTGTGTCAAATGCCTTAAGGGTTACCCGTGGTGCATGGGTTTTAGTACAGCTCCTGGATTAAGACAGACTAAGAATCAGAATAGGCATCCACCTTTTAAATTACAGGCTTTTGAAAACCCTATGAACACTAGAGGAATGAGGATAATTACAGTATTGTAGTGGTAGAGCTCATATTGGAAGTCAGTTGAAATGTGTCAACAGATAGCTCTGATTTTTAGGAATTGTTCCATCTGAGCTACTGTTTCATAGTGAGAAGATGGCTATGTATACCAGACTTCTTTCTACTCAAGTAACTTCTTGCAAAGTTTCATTCTTTTGGATGCTAATTCATTTATTCAATGGTGAAAACGAAACAATACCTTTATGTTTTGATAAAAAAATCTATAGTGATTTTGAGTGCTTTAGGTGTCCTGTCTTAGCAGGATACATAAATTGATTTTTCAGTTAGATTCATCTTTTTAAAGTCATTGCATTGACATTATCTATAAAAAAATTAAAAGTCAATCCGATATCTTTTATACTGTGTATTTATCTGTAGGTAAGACTTATTGTTGTAGACAACATAGTTTTACACAGTTGTTTTACTGGATACCCCAGCTTCTTTTTTGCCCATGTAGGACGTTTCGTCCTTCCTATTTTTTTTAATCACTGACTGCTATGACCTTGCTATGCTCACAGTAAGCTTTTCTATTCATAATATTTATTATTGTGTACACAGTTGAGCACATGAGAGAAAAATCTGTGAATTCTTTAATTTTCTATGAGAACACCAAACAAAAAAGTTTATACTCAGCCCCTTTAATTCTAAACTCATTTCTCTCTAGCTGATTCTTACTCCTAACCACTGAAGGCAGAATAGAACTGTCCTTTTAAGTTTCCCAAGACCATATTCTTTATGGAAGTAGATTGCCACATCTGGTGAATTTGAACCTTTGACATTTAGTTAGCAGCTGAGCTCTTTGTACTTCACCACCAGTGTTCTTTCCCTTCAGCTTGCCACAAGAATATTACTTGTATCTTAGTTGAAATTCTATCTTTAAGTGGTTTTTTATTAGTATGAGGTCTTGGAGTCTGTAATTCAGATGTCAGAGGTTGGCAGCAATATCAATAAGAAGCCATCAGCAGGGTCCTTATTCCTAATTCTCATCCTGACATGTTACAAAAATAAGCATGATAATTTTATGGCTTCTTATTTCTGGCTAAAATGTAACTACATTAATCTGAAAGACAGCTGATTTTTCAAGGTCAAAAGTGCTTAGTTATAAATTGATGAGCTATTATGCGTGTCTGTGGTTTTCTTGATGGTACTGTATTAATAATAGGCGTGCAGAACAAGCCATAAAAATTCCATTTAAAAGTATTAAGGCATGCTAGGCCATTTAATCAGGTTAAAATTCCTGTTGGTTGGCTCCAGGCACGATGTTGTTAAGTCAATGATTAACGAAGATTGTAGAATATAAAAATTCATGTCTATTGCATGAAGTTAGACTTCCCTGAAATATACTTTATGCTTTTGTTTCTTTAGTCTTGAAAATGATTCAACTGAAATTTATTATAGTATTATTTGATATTTTAAGTAACTCCTATTGTCTCCAAGCCAGGACTGTTCTGATTATGAAATCATGTCAATAAATATGCCGACATTATTGCCTGGTAGGGAAAAAAACACGTACTCAATAATGGCTTTTTAAAAAAAATCATATTGCAAACTTTTCCCTATGATTTTAAAAGCTATCTCACTAAGTATTCACTATGGCCTTATAAAACTAAGAAAGATTAAATGAAAGTATGCTATGGAAGGGATTCTTCTGATAGCCTCTTACAGCATAAGATATGTAATATAAGAAAAATGGCACTTGGTCTTAAGCCTTAGTTTATATACATTATTTCAAAAAAATCTTAGTTCTTAGTCAAATAACATTAGGAAACTTTTAACTAGTAAAAACATTCTGTTATTAAAATTTACTTACTTATTTTCAGTAAAGGATAGAAAGACTAATTATAGAATAAATTTTAAGAACACTTTGCATGGATAATAATTAAGATATATAAAATATTCTTTAAAAATTCAATAAAAATTGAAGTCCTAATTATAAAAATATTCTTACTTTTTAAAATCTATAAACATATCCAACTTATCCATTCTTAAGTCAATGATTAACATAGTATGTAGAATATAAATTTCATGTCTATTGCAGCTAGACTTCATGAATGTTAGAAAAATTAAAGAACTCAGATTTTCTCTCATGTGCTCAACTCTGTACACAAGAATAAAAATTATAAATGGAAAAGCTTACTGTGAGCATAACAAGGTCATAGCAGTCAGTGATTTAAAAAGAAATTAGGAAGAAGGATGAAACGCCCTACATGGGCAAAAAAGAAGATGGGTACAGTAAAACCACTGTGTAAAACTATGTTGTCTACAACAATAAGTCTTACCTACAGATAAATATACAGTATAAAAGAAATTGGATTGACTTTTAATTTTTTTATAGACAATGTCAATGCAATGACTTTAAAAAGATTAATCTAAACTGAAAAATCAATTTATGTATCCTACTAAGACAGGACACCTAAAGCACTCAAAATCACTATAGATTGTTTTTATCAAACTATAAAGATATTGTTTCATTTTCACCATTGAATAAATGAATTAGCATCCAAAAGAATGAAACTTTGCAAGAAGTTACTTGAGTAGAAAGAAGTCTGGTATACATAGCCATCTTCTCACTATGAAACAGTAGCTCAGATGGAACAATTCCTAAAAATCAGAGCTATCTGTTGACACATTTCAACTGACTTCCAATATGAGCTCTACCACTACAATACTGTAATTATCCTCATTCCTCTAGTGTTCATAGGGTTTTCAAAAGCCTGTAATTCAAGAGATGGATGGCCATTCTGATCCTTTGTCTTAATCTGGGAGCTCTACTAAAACCCATGCACCATGGGTAACCCTTAAGGCATTTGACACACAGTGGCATAGCTTTCAGTATAACAGCAGCCCCAAGTTATCTCAAGTAGGTAAGTGATCTACCACTTAGAAAGATGTTCTCCTCAAATACATCAAACTGCCAATTTAGTTTGTAAGTCTAATAGCAAATCACTCTTCCCACCAAAGGATAAGTTTATCGAATTTTAAAAAGTAAGAATATTTTTATATTTAGGACTTTATAAATTTAAATGCATAATAAGCATTAACAATGTAAATGGTTTGCATATCTGTCTAAATTATTAAAAACAATAAACTTGTTTTGCTAAATTGCTAGTCATTGTCCTAGATGTCTTCTAGTCCATTTCAACTCATCTAAATCCTATATGAAACGAAACAAAGCAATGTTTACTCCTTCACAATCTTTGGAATTGTAGCTATGTGGAGAGTATTGTTGCATTTATATACCAACCTAATCACTGAAAATCTTCCTTTTTTTTGGCTCACACCTTACTTTACCAAACATAATATTATTTTCCAGGTTGGTTTCTCCTAATAATATGCTCAAAGTACATGGAACCCCAATTAAGTTTTCTAAGGTATTTGAATTCTTCTAAGACAAAGTGGTTCATTCTTCTGATAGTGAATTTCATATTTAATAGTTTGCCTATGTTTGTTCTTCTTTTTGCCATTGTTGTTAGGTGCCATCAAGTAGAGTTCTACTCATACTAATCCTATGAACAACAGATAAGAATCCTGTCCTAGCCTGTGCCGTCTTTATCATCCCTGAAATATACTTGACCTCACTGCTGCAGTCACTGACTGTGACAATTCATTTCTTCAGGGGTTCCTCTATTTCTCTGACCCTCCAGCTTTCCATACATGATGTCCTTCTCCAAGGACTAGACTCTCCTAGCAATTTCCAAAATATGTGAGATTAAACCTTATCACCTTTGCCTCCAAGGAGCATTCTGGCTGCACTTGGTTCAAAATATATCTGTTTGTTCTTTTGACATCCTATGAAATATTCAGTATTCTTTTCCAACACCACAGCTCAATGGCATCAATTCTTCTGTCATCTCTATTCTTTTTCTAGCTCTCAGATGCATAGCAAGCGATTGAAAAGATTGTGGCCTAAATTGGACACACTTTAGTCCTCAAATTGACATCATTGCTCTTCAGTAATTTGAAAAGGTCCCTGATAGCAGATTTGCCCAAGGTAGTATGTATCCTAACTCCTGACTGCTGGTACTAAGGATGTTGATTGTGGATCCAAGTAAGGTGAATCATTGACATCTTTAGTTTTTCCTCCATCTATCATGATATGGCTTATTGGTCCAGTTGTGAGGATTTTGATCTTGATGTTGAGATGCAATCCATATTGAAGAAAGTAGACTTTGAACTTCAAGAGCAAATGTTTCAAGTTCTCGTCACTATAAGTAAGCAAGGTTGTGTCATCTACAGATTGTTGATAAGTAAAGATAATGAGTAAGTATGAACTAAAGTTCTTCTCTGTTGTGTATTTTGAGTTTGAATTAACTCAGAGCTGACCTTTGACCAGGTATTCAGAGGCAGCAAATCACATGGAAGAAAACTGTCCATCATTCTTTTGTGAGCAACTAGTGAATTCGAACCACATGCTTTTGAGACTGCAGCACAACTTCTTACCACTAAGTCACTAGCAAGTCCCAGATTTTCCTTATTCATTGTCCATCTTTGACATGCATGCAGGGTGATAAAGGGAGATCTTTACATCATAATATTTAAAAGAGGGCTTTATGTTTCGCTTTGTTTTCTATTTGCCAGTTTTTAGAAAATTTGTCCAATATAATACATTATTTGATTTCTTAAAATTGGCTTACTTTGAGTGCTAATACTCTTGGCAACTAACCCTAACCCTAATCCCAACTCTTGAAAACTGTAGTATTTTCTCTATATATAATGATCTTACTTATTGATTCAGTTGTGAAGATTTTTGTTTTCTTTATTGTTTCAGTATAATCCATAATGAAGGCTGTAGTCACTGATCTTAATAAAAAAATGTAGATCAAGTGTTGCTGTTTTTTTAAATTTTATTTCATTATTTTTTGTGTGTGTACCATTAAATCAGATCTGACTGGTACAGGAGGAGATTGCCCCTCCTTCTCCAGCAGAACTTCTGGTGGATTTAGATCAAGTGTTTTGACTTTCAGCAAGCAAGGTTGTAACACTTGGATATTGCATAAGTTCATCTCTAATTCTGATGATACATGCTTCTTTACACACTAGTTCTTTTTCTTAAACTATTTGCTCAGCATAGAGATTGAATGAATGAAAGAATATAATGCTAACATACATCTTTCCTAATTTTAAACAAAATATTATCTATTTGTTATGTGCAAACAACTGCTTCTTGTATGCATAGGTTCCACAGAAACACAATTGTTTTAGATTTCTCATTTTTCATAAGCATATCTATAATTTGTTATATTACATACAGTTGCAGATTATCAAAGACTATACCCTTCAATATGTGTTGTATCTCAGCACCAAGAAAATAAAAATCTTCACCATTGGACTAATAGCCAACTTTGTGATAGATGAAAATACCATAGAAATTATCAGTGATTTCATTTTGCTGGATCCACATCAACGGCTGACAAGAGAGAAATGGGAACCTGAGAACACTTGATCGTGCTTAAGAGAAACCTATACTTGGACCCTGAGGCAGTCATCAGAACAGAGAAAGGAAACACTGCATGGTTCAAACTTGGGAAGGGTACGCTCCAAGTATGTGTCCTATCTCCATATCTTTCCAATCTATATGTGGAACAGATTATCTGGGAGGCTGGACACTCTGATTAGAAATGTAGCATCTGGATTGGAGATAGACTCATTAATAATCTGCATTATGTGAATAACACAACCCTGCTTGCTGAAACCGAGGAAGACCTGACACACTTGTGGCAGTGCTTTTTCAAAGAGTTGCAAATAGAACCATTTGACCCAGCAATTCCACTACTGGAAATATACCCCAAAGAATCAATAACCATCACCCAAGCAAATATATGCACACCCATGTTTATCTTGACTTTGTTCACAATAGCAAAGAGTTGGAAACAACCTAAGTGCTCATCAAAAAAAGAATGGATAGAGAAGCTCTGGTATATTCACACAATAGAATATTACACTGCATTGAAAAACAAGCAACTAATGAATTATTATCCAAAATAGGTGACCCTGGAGGACATTATGCTGAGTGAAATATCTCAGTCACAAAAGGACAAATACTGCATAGTGTCACTGTTGTAAAGCAGGACTGACATCGAGTTTGGGAGTGGGAGGAGACTGAGAAAGATGGGATAAATTATGCATACTGCATTGAAACAGAAAAAGAACTGTCTAAAAGGGATATATGATTAGGTATTGTCATGACCATAGTCCAGAACAGAGGCTGCATAGTGGAGTAGACTTGGAGGGAAGGACTGTATTACAATGAAAGAATATTTCTTTTACTTTTCAAAGAGAAGAAAGAACTGGGAGGGAGGTTTGGCAGGGAGAAAAGTACAATAATGAATGAATGAAAAGCCAAAGTTTCTGTAAACGTTCATTAAAATTAATAATAAAAAATAAAGAAAGAAAAAAAAAGTATGGAGAAAGGATGCATACTTGAAGCACACTTTTCCTGATCTTGAAATATGCAGTGTTTCCCAGCTCTGTTGTGGCTACTGCTTCCTGGTCCAAGTCAAGGTTTCACATGAGCTCATTTAAGTGTTCTAGGATTTCCATTCTTCTCAAGGTTAACCACAATTTGTTGTGATCCATACAGTCAAATACCTTTGTATAATCAATGAAACACAGATACACATCCCTCTAGTATTCTCTGCTTTAGACCAAGATCTTTCTAATGTTGGCTATGATATTCCTAGTGCCATGGCCTCTTCTAAACCCAGCTTGCACGTTTGGCAATTCTTTGCTGGTGTCCCAGCAGTTCTGTGTTTTTTTTCTTTGTCATTTTCGGCAGGATCTTGCATGCATGTGGTATTAGAGATACTGTTCTATAATTTCCACACTCTGTCAGGTCACCTGTTTTTGGAATGGGAATAAATATGGACCTCTTCCAGTCAGTTTGCCAGGTAGTTTTCCTTCAGATTCCTTTTCATAACCTGGTGAACATGTCCAGGGCAGAATTTGTTTGCTAAAATGTGTCAACTGGTATTCCATTAATTCCTGGGGCCTTGTTTTTTGACAATTACTTTCGAGCAGTTTGAATTCCTCCTTCATCACCATGGGCCCTTGATAATCTGTTATTTCATTAAATTCTTCTGTGTCAGCCAATTCTTTTTGTTATAGTGACACTGTGTACTCTTTCCATCTTTTTTTGATGATTCCTGGGTCATTCAACATTCTGTCCTCAGCCTGCAGTATTGCAACTTGAGGCTTAAACTTGATCTTCAGTTCCTTCAGCTTAAGAAATACCAAGAGAGTTTGTCTGTTTTGATTTTCTGACTCCTTCATTTTTGCACATGTTATTATAGTACTTTGCTTTGTCTTCCTGAGCTGCCCTTTGAAATCTTCTGTTTAGCTCTTTGACTTCTTGATTTCTTTCCTTTGCTTTGGCTTCGAAATGTTCAGAGTCTCTTCTGACTTCCTTCTTGGTCTTTTCTTCCGCCTCTGTCTTTGTAATGACTTTTTGTATTCCTCATGGATGAGAATTTTTTTTGTATCTCCCCACAGCTAATCTTGTCTTTGCTTATAAGTATTCAAGGTCTCAAACTTGTTCCTGAGATAGTCTTTAAGAACTGGTTGTTAACTTCCACAGTGTGGCTCTTAGTAATTCATTAAACCATTGTCACAAAAAGAAGAAGAAGAAGAAGAAGGAGTAGGAGTAGGAGGAGGAGAAGAAGAAGAAGAAGACGGCCAAGGACTGTAGCCTGGATTGAAGCTCAACATCAAGAAAACAAAGATTCTCATCACTGGGCCAACTGGTAGCATCATGATAGATTGTGAAGAGATTGAGATTGTTAACAGGTTCAGTTTGCTTGACTCTACAATCAACCCTCTTGGTACCAGCAGCCAGAAAATTAAAACACATATTACATTGGCAAAGTCTGCTGTGAGAGACCTCTCTAAAGTACTGAAGAGCAATAATGTTATTCTGGAGACTAAGGTGTGCCTGATACAGGCCATGGTCTTTGCAATTACTTGCTATGCATCAGAAAGATTGACAATTACTAAGAATGATAGAAGGAGAACTGATGCCTTTGAGCTATGGTGCTGGAAAAGAGTATTGAAGATACCATGGACTGCTAGGACAACAAACAAGTTCATCCTAGAGAGGGTGAGGCCAGGCTGTCCCTTGGAGGCAAGGATTCTGAAGCTTCATCTGACAGTCTTTGGACATGTTGCAATGTGGCATCAATCCTTGATGAGTGACAACATGCTTGGGAGGGTGGAGGGACAGTGCAAGAGAGGAAGGTCCTTGATGAGGTGGACTGATTCAGTGACAGTGATAATGGGGATAGGTGTGTCAGAGACAATAAGATTGGAAAGGGATAGAGCAAGGTTTAGGGCTGCTGTGTATAGGGTCTCTATGAGTCGCAGGCAACTCAACGGCACATAACAACCACCACCACCACTTCACTACCTATATTGCCAAAGGTCAAGAAATGAAAAGGTGTGTTGCATGGGCAAAATCTGCTGTCAAGGATTTCTCCAAAGTGATAAAGAATAATGCCAGTTGAAAGACTAAGGTGCTGCCTTATCCAAGCCATGGTAATTTGTTTCTGATCCATCTAAAGGTTGAATATTGAATAAGGATGACAGATAATAGATACCATTGTGTGGGAGAAAAGTACTGAATATACCACTAACTGCCAAAAGAAAAACAAATCTGTCATAGAAAGTGCAACCAGAGTGCTCCTTAGAGGTAAGGATTACTTGGGGCATATCAGATGTTTATCAGATATATTATTGTAGATATTTTTAAACAATATGTGGGTTTCTTTTTACCCTGTTAGAGAAGTTTTTTGATATGCATAGTGATTTGATTTTTAGAAGGTCCTATTCAATTTATTTTATTGTCTCCTGGTTGTAAATTTTTCATTATGCTTGAACATCTGTTCTTGCTGTGAAATAGGGCTTCCAGAGTTGTTCCTAGCTTATCCCTGATGATTTTATAGTCTTTGGTTTTACTCCTAGGTCCCTAATACATTTTGTGTTAGTTTTTGTGTATGGTGTGAGGTGTTAAGTCTTGCTTAAATTTTCTGCAGACGGTTTTCCAATTTTGCCAACACCATTTGTTAAAGGAACTATCATTTCCCCACTTAACTGATTTTTGTCTCTTTGTCAAAGATTAGTTGCTGTTCAAGTCAGAACCAACCCATAGCTGGCCCTTCAGTGGGTTTTCAGAGTCAGTAAATCACACAGGAGTAGATGGCTCATACTTCTCCCATTGAGCAGTTGGTGGATTTAAACCACGTGGTTTTGGGACTGTAGCACATCCTCTTACCACTAGGCCACCAGAGTTCCCAAAGATTAGCCTAATGTATTTAATGAATTCAAAATTTTTATTTAGGTGTGACTTTCCCTATACTTAAAAGTTAATCTCCCTAGCGATATTTAGTATTTCATTAGTAAGGACTGCAATGTTTTTATTTTAACATTGAATTTTATTCCTCTTAATAGAGAAGTGAATTTCATCTTTTGCTTACCTTCTCCAAGAACTGTTAAACATCAGCAGACTTACTCTTAGAAAGACCTCTGGACTTAGCAAGCTTTAGTGATTTAAGAAAATATTACTCCTTTTAAAAATAATTTTCTTAAATTATGAGAAGAAATGATATGTAAATGATATCACTTGCATTGTTGTCAATGTTAATATTAATGTTTTAAAAATATTAGTATACATTTTTTACTAGAATTTTCTATACTTCAAATGATTTTGGTGCTTATTTCAGTATGTGATTTCACCTAATGCCTTTTCTCCCCTGAACTATTTCCTGATTTTGATCTATTGACAATTACGATGCACATTGTCATATTTAGCCTCCGGAATGCCACATTTTCACTTAAACTCCCCTCATTTTCAGTATCTAAGAGAGCATTTAAAGACCTTTTTTATGTTGTTATTATTGAATCTAATAGGTCAGCAGTGAGTTAAAAGAACAACAAGAGAAATGGGACTTGCTTGTAATTTACTTAAAAGCTGTGGAAGGAATGTCATGGTAACATGTAGACAGTTGTTCACTGAAAAAAGAAATGTATTTTTCATTTATATAAAGCTTGCTTCACTAATGGAACACTCACGGAATATGTCATTTATTCTTAAATAATTTGAAGATGTTTGATGCTTTTTATTGGTAGGGAGTATGGTAAGTGTTTTCATTTAAAATATAAAACAGTGATGTGATAGAGGTACAATATAAAGGATTATCCATGCTGAGGAACATTTTTTTTAATAAAACAATTTATTTCAATGTGCAAAAATGTTGTAAAATAGCTATCTAAAATGTTAAAAAGCATTGAGGACTATGGTAATCCTGATCAAAGTCATAATATTATTGTTGTTGTTTTTTATTATGAGGATGTTTTTCCCCACATTTTCCCTTATTGACATTATGTTCATGCGATCATTCCCATACGTTCTGTTTTATAAAATTAATTATCATTGTACTATCCTCACCATTACCCCATCTTTTCAGGTCCCTGCTGGATTTTTCTCATTTCCTTTACCCTCTCCCTCCACCTACCAAATTGTGAGACCCTCTGATTTTCCCCCTACCCACCCTCTCTCCTCTGCTCCCATTTCTTCCCCCACCCCCGTGACCTCCATAGATGTTTTGGTAGTCATTTTTCTATTTTTACAATAATGCTTTTATGCAGTGCTTGTCCTTAGGAGACTGAGCATAATGTTCTCTGGTTTCACCAAAGTTACATAACATTTGTCAAAATTGTAGCTCCTGAATGCAGTGTATTATTCCATTGTGTAAATTTACCAAAATTTCTCAATCCATTCAGTTGTGGTTGGACAGCTGGGCTGTTTCCATGTTGTTGTGAGAGTAAATAATGCTGCTATCAACATTAGTGTACAAATCCCCATTTGTGCCTCAGTTCTAATTTCTTTAGGGTATATCCCTAAAAGTAGTATAGCTGAGCCATAAGGGATTTCTGTGTTCAGCTTTTTGAGGAAAAGCTAAACTGCCTTCCGAGTGATTGTACCATTTTATAATCGCACCAACAGTGTTACAGTGTTCCCACTTCTCTACATTCTCTCCAACATGCATTGCTTGCTGGACTGCTAAACTTTGATACTGCTACCAGGTGGAATGGGAGCTCATTATAGTTTTACTTTAAATCTCTCTTTTTTACCAGTGATTTTGGTCATTTCTTCATGTGTTGACCACCCAAATGTTCTTCTCTGTGAAAAGTCCTCCCATATCTTTTGTTCATTTTGTAGTTGGGTTATTAGTCTCTTTTTTTCTGGAGACTGTTCAGTATTATGTAAACTTTTGTTATGAAACCCTTGTCTGAGCTGGTATTACCAAATGTTTTTTCACAGTTGCTAAATTTTCTTTTCACCCTATTGAGGTAAATTTTTGATGCACACAAAGATTTAATTGATGCAGAAAAGGGATTTGATAAAATCAAACAGGACTGCCTGATTAAGACACTCTGCAAAATAGGAATAGGAGGGAATTTCCTCAGCATAGTTAAAAGTAGATATACAGGGATGTGTCCTATCTCCATATCTTTTCTACCTATATGAAAAACAGATTATCACAGAAGCTGGGCTGTATGAGGAGAAGTGTGGCATCAGGATTGGTGGAAGATTTATCAACAATTTGCATTATGCAGATGACACAATCCTGCTTGCTGAAACTGAGGAGGACCTGAAGCGCTTGCTGAAGATGGTCAAGGACTGCAGCCTTCAATATGGATAGAGGCTCAATATGAAGAAGACAAAGATTATCATCACTGGGCCAGTTGAGAACATCAGAATGGATAGTGAAGAGATTGAGACTGTTGACAACTTTAGTATGCTTGGCTCCACAGTCAACATTGCACCAGAAGCCAGGAAATTAAAAGACATATTGCTATGGGAAAGTCGGCTGTTAGAAACTACTCCAAAGTACTGAAAAGGAACGGTGTCTCTCTAGAGACTAAGGTGAGTATGGTACAGACCATGATCTTTGCAATCACTTGCTATATGTCATAGATTTGGACAATGACTAGGGAGGATAGAAGGAGAATCAATGCCTTTGAGCTGTGGTATAGGGAAGAGTAGTACCATGGACTGCTAAGGAATGAAAAGTTTCATGCTAGAGAAAGTTAATCCAGACTGTTCATTGGAGGCAAAGATTCAGAAGCTTCGTTTGACATACTTTGGACATGTTGCAAGGAGGGACCAGTCTTTGGAGAAGGACACCAAGCTTGTGAGGGTGGAGGGACAGCGCAGGAGACAAAGACCTTCTATGAGGTGGATTGATTCAGTGACTGGGGTTGGGGGGTAGGTGTGTCGAAGACAATCTGATTGGCACAGGATAGATAGAGCAGGGTTTAGGGCTGTTGTACATAGGGTCCCTATGAGTAGCAGGCAACTCATCGGCACATAACAACAACATAACAGTTAAAATTATAAGTGCAAAATGAAGAACCAATATAATTTTCAATGGAGAAAGACTAAAAACTTTTATTTTCCTTGGAAACAGGGACCAGACAACGATACCTACTTTCACCACTTCCATTCAATATTTTATTGGAAGTATTTGCTGAAGCAATAATACACCAAGTTGTTGTTGCTTTTAGATGCTGTCAAGTTGAGCACAACTCATAGTGAACCTATGAACAAAATATCTGAACCTTGTTCTATTCTGCACAGTCCTCACGTTTTCTGACACACAATAGCCATTGCAGCAATTACCTTGTCAATCCACCTGGTTGAGAGTCTTCCTTTCCTTCACCAACAGTCCACTGCTCCCAGCATCTTGTCCCTCTCCGAAGAATAGCACCTCCTAGCAACACGTCCAAAATATGTGAGGTAAAACCTCATCATTCTTACCTCCAAAGAACATTCTGTCTGTACCCTTTCCAAGACATAACTGTTTGTTCTCTTGGCCATATGTGGGATCTTCTGTGCTCTTCTCCAACACTGTAGCTCACAGGTGTTAATTATATTTCTGTCATCCTTATTTGTTGTCCAGTTCTCTGATGCATAGCGTGTAATAGGAAAGACCATGGTCTGAATTAGACACACCTTAGTCTTCAAACTGACATCACTACCCCTCAATAATTTGGAAAGGTCCCTAACTGCAGATTTTCCTATTGCAAAGAGTCTCTTTATTTCCTGACTGCTAGAACCAAGTGTGTTAATTGTGGATCCAAGTAAGACAAAACTATTGATAGTTTCAAACTCTTTCCATCCATCATGACACTACCTATTGGTCCAGTGGTAAGAATCTTTCTTTTCCTGACATTGAGATGCAATCCATACTGAAGGCTGCATTCCTTGATCTTCTGCAACAAGTGCTTCAAGTCCTCTTCACTTTCAGTAAACAGGGTTGTGTAATCTGCATAAAGCAGATTATTGGTAAATCTCCCTCCAATCCTATTGCTACATTCCTCCTCATAAAGTCCAGCTTCTCAGCTAATTTGCTAGTATACAGATTGAACAGGTAGGGAAAGAGAATACAAATCTGGAGCACTGACTTCTCTATTCCAAACCATTCAGTGCTTCTCTGCTAAATCAGCACAGCAACCTCCTGATCCAGGCAAACATAAACATAATCAAGTGCTTTGAGATGCTCGATCTTCTCAATGTCAACCACAACTTTTCATGATCCACACAGTCATATCGTGCATAAACAATAAAGCACAAATAGATATTCTTCTGATATTCCTTACTTTCAGCCAAGATCCATCTGACATCAGCAATGATATCCCTGGTACCGTGATCTTTTTTAAATCCTGCTTGAACTTCTGCAAATTCCTTATATATGTATTTTTCCAGCCAATTTTGGTGATATTAAGCCATATTTTTCTTGCATTTGATATCAATAATATTGTTAGATAATTTCCACATCCAGTTGGATCACCTTTCTTGGAAATGGCACTCAAATAGGCAAAGAGATGATTAAATTGTGACAATATGCAGATTATATGATAGTGTACACAGAAAACCCCAAGGACTCAACAAAACCTGTTAGAGTTAGTTGATCAAATTTTTAGCGTGGCAGGATACAAAAATCAAAATCTAAGAACCAGGAGGATTCCTCTACACTAACAAAGAGAACTCAGAGAAGGAAACCAGGAAAGCAATACCATTTGCATAGCCAACCACAAATTTAAATATTTGGGAATGAACCTATCTAGAGAAAAAAAAGAAAGAAAGAGAGAGAGAGAGAGAGAGAGAGAGAGAGAGAGAGAGAGAGAGAGGGAAGGAAGGAAGGAAGGAAGGAAGGGAAAGAAAGAAACAAAGAAAGAAAGAATAAAAAAGAGACCTGTACAAAGAAAACTACAAACACTTCTGTAAGAAACAGTATGAAACCTAAAATAATGGAAAAATGTTCCCTGTTCATGGATATTGAAATTAACAATCCTCCCAAAAGCAATCTACATGTTCAATGCATTCCCAATACAGATACCAATCTCGTTTTCAAAAAGATCTAAAAGGCAATTGTCAAGGTTTTTCTGGAGAAGAAAAGACCCCAAAAAAGCAAAGTACTTCTGATAAACAAAAACGAAGTAGTAAGCATAGAATTTCCTGACCTCAAAACCTATTGCACAGCTTTAATAACTAAAACAGCATGGTATTTACTGGTACGATGACAGGCACGTAGACCAATGGAACAGAATTGAGAACACATAAATGAACTCATCTATCTACAATCACCTGATATTCAACAAGGAAATAAAACCTATCAAATCGGAAATGACGACCTCTTCAACTAATAGTGCTGGCAAAACTGGACTGCTACCTGCAGAAAGTTGAAACAACCTCCACATCTCACACCACACACAAAATCAACAAGATGGATGAAAGATGTAAAGTCTAAAACCATAAAGTTCATAAGAGACAAACCAGGACCAAGCTTAGATGGCCTAGAATAGTGTATAAAAAGGCTGACAAACACAGCCACAAATGCCCAATCTGGAAGGGATAAAACTGATGAATGGGATTGTCTAAAGATTAAATATCTGTGTGCTAAAGAATATTTTGCAGTAGTATATATTCCATTGAACTTTTGTTTGTAAATGGTCTTTTGATTGCATTCTTCTTTTATTTTTCTGTTCACTTTAATATTTTTTATACCTTTCTCATTATGCCATCACTGACATGACATAACTAAAACCTCGGTCAGGTTCGAATTGTTTTCCTGTCAAACATTCTTCTAGGTGGTATAGCACTGGTCTGTGCATTGCTGTACAGAGGTAACTCGTGGTTGCTGTGATGCTGAAGCCTGTGACAGTGATGTGCCAATTGTGGTAATGGGCACCCATGGTGGACAGTGTTGGCTGGAGTTTCCCGACTAAATCAAGCCTGGAAGCAGGAGCGGCATCCACTTCCGAAATGGCTTGCCTCCGGAAACTCTATGTAAGAACAGTGCTCCTGCCGTTCATTCAAAGGGTCCCTATGAGTCGTCTACGACTCAACGGCATCAAACAACTACAATGATGCTTCTATGTTAATGATGGAAATGGAGGTCACCTAGTTTCAACCAACTATCTGCCAAAGGTAGTGGCAAAATTCAAGATGATTAATAGATCAACTGACCTCATGAAACAATCCTCCTCACTTCTTTTACAATGAGTTGAAAAGTTAGATTTTGAAAAGTCTGTGTGTAGAAGACAGGGAGCGCTGGTAGCCTAGTTGTAAAGCACTGTGTTTCAATCCCAAAGGCAGTGATTTAAATTCACAAACTGCTCATAGGGAAAAGGATGGACAATTGCTTCCCTTGTGATTAAACTACCTCTGAAAACCTGTTGAAAAGTCAGTTATGGTTCTGTTCCGAGGTATCAGCACACTTCAACATATATAAAAGAAGGCAAAATAGAAATATTCTATGGCAATCTTGGTTATACTCTAGGCTGAAATGATTCTTCTACATTATATGTCTTTTTGCAGTAACAATTTTGATCATTTCACTAATTATTTTTACACATCAGGAAAAATATGTATCTGAAGAAAGATTTTTAAAAAAATCATACTAAGACATACCTATCACTCTGTCCTTCTGGATCCTGGGCTATTTGATTGTTTTAGATGCTTTTAAAAACCCCTTGTTTCTCAGTGACTAAAGCTGTTGGCTGTTAACTAAAAGATAGGCTGTTCAAACCGATCCAAGCCCCTGAATTTGGGCCCCATCAGCCTTTCTACAGGAGAAAAATGTGACAGTAGGTTTCTGTGAAGATTTGCCACTGTATAAATGTTATGGAGTTTTAGTGTAGTAGGTATATTATCCAAGGTAGCTTCCCTAGGTAATTGTTTTTGCCTTTTCTCATGTGACTAGAAGCAAGATAATAGACTGATGTTGTGAATGAAGTGAATAGTACCCTGGGGTGGGGACATGCAAATGAGTTATGCAGATACTAATGATAGGATTGGTCATTTTTTCCATCCTGTCAGGTTTAAGTTGAGCAAGTTTAGCTTCATGGAAATCTCACTACCAGCAAGAAAGAAAAGTGGCAGATGCAGCACTTGACCTGCATGGTCAGAGATCTCTGTGTCCATCAGATTGAGACCTAGACAAAAGTAGCTACAGTGCAGCAGTAAAGAAGCAGAGATGGATGTGAGTCAGAGCTGACTGGGACTAATACTTCATAGATGCTTAACCAGGGGTCTTTTTTCAAGCTTACTAGGGGACTGAATTGAAAATATGTCATATGTCATAATTGGCAGGAGTAAGAGAGCTTTATAACACTGATCTAAAGCTGTGAGACTGAAGGTCAAAAAGCCTGTGAGAATTCTTGAGCTGTCTTGACTGAAGATTTGCATCCTGTTTCTAATCTAAATTGTACCCAAAATCTCTGTAAATGTTTATGAAAATTAATAAAATATAATTATAGAAAAAAAAAGCACAACTAATGATGTAAGTTATTCTTCTTCAAACATATTTTGGTTTATTTGGAAAGCAAAGAGACCCTGAATAACCAAAGCACTTCTGAGAAACAAAAATAAAGTGGAAGGCATAGCACTTCCTGACCTCAAAACAGAATACACAGCAGTAGCAACCAAAACAGCATTGTAGTGGTACAATGACAGGCAAACAGCACAATGGAACAGAATTGAGAACTCAGAAATAGACCCAGCTATCTATGGGCAACTCATATTCGACAAGGAAATAAAACATATCAAATGGAGAAATGACAACCTCTTCAACAAATGGTGCTCGCAAAACTAGACTGCTGCTACCTGCAGAAAGCTGAAGCATGATCCACATCTCACACCATAGAGACCTGGGAGTAAATCCCCAAACCATAAAGCTCATCAGAGATAATCTGAGGTCAAGCTTAGAAGGCCTATTGTAAAAATATCTATAATAAAATAAATGCCATCTCAACAATTTCTCCATAAAAAAAATAAATTGTAACCTGTTCTCTTCCCTAATAATCTCAATAAATATTGGTATAGTTGTATGAGTTCAGTGTGGTCATTGCAGTGGATTACCAAATCCAGTAATAAGAGCACTGACGGGATAGTTGATGTTAGAATTGGTGAAGAAGATATGAGAGTCTGGGGGCCATGTCTTACCTCTTAGGAATCAGTTTTGTACTGTGGATGTTGTCAGCAATGAATATTTTTGCTTGTCGATTTAGTGAAGGTTGGGCAAGCCTGTCCTCAAACCTGAACACTCTTTTTAGAAAACACTCTGTTCTATAGGGTTGCTATGACTCCACAGCAGTGACATTGGTTTTTCATCTTATTGTTGTTACATACTATCTAGCTGACTCCAACTCATACAGACTCTGTATGAATTTCATGTAGGACAGAAAGAAATACTGAACAACCCTGCACCGTTCTCAACATCCCTACTCTACTTGACACTATGCTAATACATCTCATTGATGATCTTCCACTTATTTCTTAATACTTTCCTCTAACAAGTAAAATATCTTGTGTTAATAACATGCAAAAAAATGTGTGAGGAAGAAATCTCACCAACTTTGTTTCTGAGGAGTACTCTAGCTGTAGCTCTTCTAAAGCAGAGGTTGTTTGTTGTTTTTTTTTTATTTTGGCATCCCATTGTATATTCAATATTCTTCACCAATACCATAATTAAAAGGTAAAGGCAAAAATAGATAGCTGTTTTCAAAATTCTGTGGTATAGTTATGTATTTTCAGTACGTCTTTCTTTTATGAAACATCTCAATGGGTATTGTATCAGTTCTTAGAACCATCAGTTCTTAGAGTCTGTTTTCTTTTGTTTGTTGCTAATACCTTCAGTGAACCTTGGATTTATTCCTTAGTATCATTGGTTTTACATCATATGCTGAAATTGTTGAGTATCAGCAGTTCTTTTTGGGAAAGTGATGCTGTGAATTAATTTTCTTTTGATGCGTCCTGTACAATTCAGAATTTTGCTGTGTTCCTGATATTTTGCAACTGGAAGCTTACATGATTTTCTTCTTTCTTATATTCAGTTTAAGAAATGTCAAGCTCATTCCTTGTTTTTGGTTTTCTAAATCCAGATCTTTAGATATTTTAATATAATACTTTGCTTTATTTTCACAGGTTAACTTGTAAAGTTTTCTGCTCAGTTCTAAAGACTTCATTCACTTCATCTATGTTGTGGAGAAAATTTCCAATTTTCTTCTGGCATCTTCTTTGGTATTTCTTTTCTTTCATGTCTTTTTAATGGCCTTTTGCTTTCTCAAGTGGTATTACTGAATTGATACTGGAGATTTGTATCAATGTTCCAGTGAAACCTAGTGTTAAATGATGAAATCTTGTTTTTAAAAGATTGGAAATCTGGTGACAACCTGTATGTGCAGACTTCTATGTGGGCTGGTTTGTAAAGTTTGAGAGACCTGTAGTATATCCTTTTTTTTTAAGTAGAGTGGTTCTCTTGGATTAAAAATAACATAGTCTAACCAGTAAGGATACATCACAGACTGATACAAATAGTATTACTTTACAAGTAGGTTAAGGATTAAATACAACAAAGATGATTTTTCTTAATATTGTGTTTTATAACATGTTGTTATGTGCCGTCGAGTCACTTGCGACTCATAGCGACATATTTTATCATTTTTAGTGGCAAGATTTCAATTGGCAGTTTCCAAGGCATGTTTTAAAATTCTTTTTGTGCTTTCACTATCCAGAGTTTGACAACAAAAAAATCAACAGTAAAAAAAATCCACTGTTTTGAGTTGATTCCAACTCATGACCCTTTCCAGTAGGTTTCTCAGGCTGTAAATCTTAATGGGAAGCTATGACTGCTTCTATCTCCTTCAGTGCCTAGTGGCTTCTAATAGACAACTTTTGGTTAGATTATCAACACTTAAATTATTACACCAGAAGGTTAAATATGCTAACTCTGCTTTATAGGACATTTTTAGGGTAAAAAAGTGGAAGTAGATATTACATATATAAATCTGTTAACTGCTACAGACTCAACTCTGATTAATAATGACTCTATGTACAACGGTACCAAATTGTACCCAATCCTTCACCACCTTCACACTCTTTTTAGATTGTCTTAAGTAGGATAAAGGCTATTAAACAAACCTAAAATAAACTCAAATAATATTAATCCTATAGGAACAATCTTGAGGAACTTAACAGCAGATTCTGGGTAGAGTTTTGCCTTTGCTTTCAATTAGTCTCCAGCATGACAGAGCATGCTGAAATCTTATGGGGAAATATATCAAGGGGAAAATAAAAGCAGAGATGTAAAAAGAGAATTTAATTATAAATCTGAAGGTAAGTTTGATTTTCATGGCCTCACTTGATATCTGGGTCGTGGAGTGGAGTTTGGGAAGAGGATAAATAGTTAGCAAAAATCAGGACTGTTTGTTGACTGGAGTAGAACTCTGAAATTGATAATCACATGCATGGCGCAACTTGAGTATATAATTAAATTGGTAATTGTAATAATAATTTGAATGGATAATTTTTAACATACTATATTCTTTAAGAATATAGTAAGGTCTTTCCCTTCCTAAAGGTCTTTTCCTTCCTGATCCTTCTTCCCTTGTATCTCATTATAAGTATTTATTTCTTAAGTAAGATGAACACCTTTTTGTGTCTACCTAGAGATATTTCCCTAATCCAAAATGCCAAACAATATATAGAAAAATGGAGTGAATATACAGTTAGTATTCCAACAAGAGTCTATTTTCAACTTTTTCATCAGGAGGCAAAAAATCAACAAAAATGATATGAATTGAGAACTAGTGGTAACAGACACATGAAGACGCTCAAAATCACTGGCAGTAAGAGAAATGCAAATCAAAACCACAATGAGATACCATCTCATCCCAGTGACAGTGGCAAAATTTGGTATGGCAGCCAGCAGTAAATGTTGGAGATGACGTGAAAAGGTGGGGACTCTCATATACTCTTGATGGGATTGTAAAATGGTGCAACCACTCTGGGAGACAGTTTAGTGTTTCATCAAACAGTTGAACATAGAAAGTCCATATAACCCAGCTTTCCACCACTAGGAATATAGCCCAACAATACCAATGTTCAGAGCAGCATTATTTACCACCACAAGAACCTGGAAACAGCCCAATGTCCAACCACAACTGAATAGATTAAAAAATTGTGATATATTCACACAATGGAATACTATGCAGGATCAAGAATTTTGAAAACTGCTACGTATTTTGGGAGAGGCTGGGGACATTATGCTGAGTGCACTAACATAGTCTCATAAGTACAAATACTGTATAAAACCATTATTATAAAAATAGAAGCATAGCTAGTAAAACATGTACAGACACTGCGGGGAGTAGGAAAGCAGACGAGTGAGGATATGCAGGGGTGAAACCACAGGGCTGCACAGTTCGGTGGTGGGAGGGAGTGAGGGAAGCAAATGGGAAGGATCTGGGTGAAAAGACAAGGTAATGATGGGCAAGGTACAAAGGTGTTTAATTTTATGAAACATAAGAATGACAAAGCAAAATATTACAATGAAATGTGCGAGGAGCTAGAGTCAGAAAATAAAAAGGGCCGAACTCGTTCAGCATTTCTTAACCTCAAGGAACTGAAGAGTAAATTCAAACCTCGAGTTGCTACAATCAAGGATGCTTTAGGCAGAATGTTAAATGATCCAGGAGGTATCAAAAGAAGATGGAAGGAATATACTGAGTCATTGTATTGAAAGGAATTGGCAGATACAGAAGAATTTGGTGAAATAGCATTTGAGCCAGAGCCTATGGTGATGAAGGCAGAAGTTCAAGCTGCTTTGAAGGAAATAGCAAAAAATAAGGCCCCCAGAATAGATGGTATAACAATTGACATTTTTCAGCTAACAGATGCTGCCGTGGATGTACTCACCAAGTTGTGCCAAGAAATCTGGAGAACAACCACTTGGCTAACTGACTGGAAGAGATCTATATTTGTTCCCATCCCAAAGAAGGACGACCCAACTGAGTGTGGAAACTACAGAACAATATCATTGATTTCACATGCAAGCAAGATTCTACTTAAGATTATCCAAAAACGACTGGAACAGTACATCAGCAGAGAACTGCCAGAAGTCCAGGCTGGGTTTAGAAGGGGTCGTGGTACTAGGGGTATTGTAGCTGATGTTAGATGGATCTTAGCTGAAAGCAGAGAATACCAGAAGAATGTCTACCTGTGTTAATTGATTATGCAAAGGCATTTGACTGCGTGCATCATAACAAACTGTGGCTGACTCTGAGAAGAATGGGAATCCCAGGACATTTAATCATGCTAATGTGAAACCTATACTTGGACCAAGAGGCAGTTGTCAGAACAGAGCAGGGCAACACTGCATGGTTCAAAATTGGGAAGGGTATATGCCAGGGATGTTTCCTATCTCCATACCTTTTCAACCTGTATGCAGAACAGATTATCCAAGATGCGGGGCTCTATGAGGAGACGTGTGGCGTTAGGATTGGTGGACGATCTATCAACAATCTGCGTTATGCAGATGACACAACCCTGCTCGCTGAAACTGAGGAGGACCTCATGCACTTACTGCAGAGGGTCAAGGACTGCAGCCTTCAATATGGACTGAGGCTCAATGTCAAGAAGACAAAAATTCTCACCACCGGCTCAATCGGTAGCATCAGGATGGATGACGAAGAGATTGAGAGTGTTCACAGCTTCAGTTTGCTTGGCTCCATGGTCAACACTCTTGGCACCAGTAGCCAGGAAATCAAAAAACGTATTGTGATGGGACAGTCTGCGGTTAGGGACCTCTCTAAAGTACTCAAGAGCAATGGTGTCTCTCTAGAGACTAAGGTGCGCCTGATACAGGCCATGGTTTTTGCAATCACTTGTTATGCTTCAGAGAGTTGGACAACGCCTAGGGAGGATCGAAGGAGAATTGAGGCCTTTGAGCTGTGGTGCTGGAGAAGAGTATTGAATGTACCATGGACTGCCAAGAAAACAAACAGATTCAGCCTGGAGAGAGTTAAACCAGGCTGCTCCTTGGAGGCAAGGATTCTGGGGCTTCGCCTGACATACTGTGGACATGTTGTAAGGAGAGACAGGTCTTTGGAGAGGGACATCATGGTGGGTAGAGTAGAGGGACAGCACAGGAGGGGAAGACCCTCTGTGAGGTGGATTGATTGAGTGACTAGGGTAATCGGGATGGGTGTGTCAGAGGCAATGAGATTGGCACAGGATAGAGCAGTGTTTAGGGCTGTTGTACATAGGGTCGCTATGAGTCGCAAATGACTCGATGGCACATAACAACAACAACAACAACAACAACAATGCATAATAATGATTGTATGAAAACAATGTAAGTGCAGAATAGTGTGAAACAAAATTTATATAAACTTTGTAAGTAAATCAATAAAGAAAAATAACTAATGGCATTAACTCAATCTACACTGATGGCATCGACAAAACAAAATTACAGGAATTGATGGAATGTCAATTCAGTTTTTCAAGAAACAGATAAAACAGTGGAAGTATTTCCGTACCTGTCAAGAAATTCAGAAGTGGCCAACGAGCTGGGAGAGGTACACTTAAAAAAATAAATAAAAATGAAGCAATAGAAAGAAGAATTTTCAAATAATATTAATATTGCACATAAGTAAAATTTTGTCGAAGGCATATTAAAATCATTGTAGTAGTACAATTTAACTAAAACACTGTAGATCAATGTTTTAGTGATTAAGTAAAGGCAATTGGCACAGTGGATTATACAGATTACTGATAACTTTGAGAAGAATTAGAATTCCAGAACACTTAACTGTGCTTATGGGGAACCTGTACACAGATCATGAGGAGAGAGATAGATAGAGAGATAGAGAGATGATATAGAGATAGAGGTAGATAGAGATAGAGATAGAGATAGAGATAGAGATAGAGATAGAGATAGAGATAGAGATAGAGATAGAGATAGAGATTAGATATCTATGGGAGCTCTGGTGGCCTAGTGGTAAGAAGCTTCATTGCAGTCCCAAAGAGACAGTGCTCAAATCCACCAATTGCTCTGTGGGAGAAGGATAAGCAATCTCCTCCCATGTGATTTACTGCCTCTGAAAACCTAATAGAGGGTCAGCTATGGGTCAACTCCAACTGCACTCAACAGTACTCGACAACAGCAAAACTAGGTTGCCTCACAACAATTCTCAGGTAAACTGGTTCTGGAGAAAGTTGAAAGTGTTATTTTTTGTTTTAATTATTATTGTCTATTTATTATTAATGTATTTTTTTAATTTTCATTATTATTGACATAGAATTTCTGAGAATAACATCATGTGCCACAACCTTATATGCAGTATATACTGACAATAGCAAAATGTATTAAAGCATATGGCCGTAGAATGCTTCATAGTAATATAAATACATGAAAAATTGGAGATTATCTGGATGTATAGTGTATATAACAATGTTGTTGTTGTTGTTGTTGTTATGTGCCAGTGAGTCACCTGTGACTCATAGTGACCCTTTGGACACAGCCCTAAACTCTGCTCTTTTCTGTGCCAATCTCACTGTCTCCAACACACCTACCTGCACTACCTCAGTCAATGAATCAATCCATCTCATTAGGGTCTTCCTCTTCTGTTCTGTCCCTCCATCCTCCCAAGCATGACATCCTTCTCCAAGGACTGTCCGTTCTTGCAACATGTCCAAAGTATGTCAGACAAAACTTCAGAATCTTGTCTTCAAGGAGCAGTTTGGCTTCACTCTCTCCAAGACAAATCTCTTCATTCTCTTAGCAGTCCATGGTATATTCAATACTCTCTTCCAACACCACAGCTCAAAGGCATCAATTCTTCTATCATCACTAGTCATTGTCCAGCTCTCTGATGCATAGCAAGTGATTGCAAAGACCATTGCCTTCATCGGGCACACCTTATTCACCAGACTGAAATCGTTGCTCTTCAGTACTTTGGAGAGGTCTCTAACCATAGACTCTCTCATCACAATATGTCTTTTAATTTCCTGGCTGTTGATACCAAGAGTGTTGACTGTCAAGCCAAGCAAACTAAAGCTGTGAACTATCTCAATCTCTTCACCTTTCATCCTGATGCTGCCAGTTGGCCCAGTGATGAGAATCTGTCTTCTTGATATTGAACCCATACTGAAGTCCCTGACCTTCCGCAGTAAGCACATCAGGTCCTCCTCAGTTTCAGGAAGCAGGGTTTTCTGCAGTGTCATCTACATAACGCAGATGGCTGATGAGTCTTCTTCCAGCTCTGATGCCACATTTGCCTCATAGAGCCCAGCGTCCTGGACAATCTGTTCTGCATACAGATTGAAAAGGTATGGAGATAGGACACATCCCTGGCATATACCCTTCCCAATTTTGAAGCATGCAGTGTTTCCTTGCTCTGTTCTGGCAACTGCCTCCTAGTCCAAGTATAGGTTTCACATTAGCACAATCAAGTGTCTGAGATTCCCATTCTTCTCAGAGTCAGTCATAGTTTGTTGTGATCCACACAGTCCAATGCTTTTGCATAATCAATGAAACATGGATAGACATTCCTCTGGTAATCCCTGCTTTCAGCCAAGATCCATCTAACATTAGCTACAATATCCCTAGTACCACGACCCCTTCTAAACCCAGCCTGGACTTCTGGCAGTTCTTGGTTGATGTGCTGTTCCAGTTATTTTTGGATAATCTTTAGCAAAATCTTTCTTGCATGTAATATCGATGATACTGTTCAATAATTTTTGTACTCTGATGGAACACCATTCTTTGGAATGGGAACAAATATAGGTCACTTCCAGTCCATTGGTAAAGTGGTTTTTCTTGCCACAACTCGGTGAGCAAAACACACACGTATTTATTTATATATGCTGAATACTCTATTATTCCAAATAACTAATGATTGATACAAATAAAAAATCATTAAAACATGACATATTTTGTGGGATCCTGTTAAAGAATGAAAAAAAGGAAACATTTGGAAATAATTATTTAGAAATTCCCTATTTTTTTAATTTTAAATTTAAACATAATTCTTATTTTTTAAATCAAAATTGTGCTATTTTAGAGGATTACTGTCAGTTACAAGGTCAGGGAATATTTCTTAAACTTCAAAATATTCCTTAAACTATAAATGATTGTTTCAGCAAAGTTGTCATTAATGGATGTTATAAGGTGCTGTTTAGAAGACTCTAACTAATAGCAGCCCTATGAACAACAGATGAACTACAGATCACAGCACTGCTTGATCCTGTGTCATCTTCACAACATCTTCTGTGATAAAGATCATTGTTGTAGTCATTGTGTCAACCTTTATCCTAGACGTTTGCTCTCTTTTAAATTAACCCTCTACTTTTCCAAGCATGACGAGCTTTTCAAAGGACTGACCCCTCTTACTAATGCTCAAATTCTTGCCTCCAAGGAGTTTTCAAACTGCATTTCTTCCTAGAAAGATGTTTGTTCTATGTTATTGTTGTTGTTGTTACTTATCATCAAGTCAGAACTGACTGACTTATAGCTGACTTTAAAGGGAGTTTCAGAAACTGTAAACTGCTGGAAAGGAGATTGCCTATTTTTCTCCCACTGAGTGGGTTAGAACTCAGTGCTTTTGACATAGCAGCACAGCTCCTTACAACTAAGGCACCAGAACTTTGTCCAAACCACAATTCAAAGGTACTAATTCTTCTTTGGTATGTCTTACCCCTTGTCTAGATTTCACATTCACAAGTAGTGTACTTTTGAATTAGAACCTATTCGTAACTGACCTGTCAATGGATTTTAAGAGGCCACAAACAGCACAGGAGGAGATTTTCCATCATTATCCTGTTGTGATTGTCTTGTGGTAGATTCAAACCACTTGCCTTCAAGATTGCAGCGAAGTCTGGTGAGAGTCAGCGCCCAGAGCCATCAGGGGCTTTAAGCTCGTTGCCCACTGCTGTGGTGTGGACAGCTGAAACCCAGGCCCTGACAGGCACCTGGGGGTGGGGAACCCAGACTCTACTTCATGCTCTGCTGGAGAAGGA
>NW_006399751.1:30309717-30316904 GCF_000299155.1 Elephantulus edwardii | reverse complement strand
AGCTTCAACTTGAACTTGCATATGAATATATATATACATACATACGCACATATATTGAGATTGATATGTGAGACTGAGATATAAATGTGTATCGCTGAATCAGAACCAATCCAAAGTCCACGTTTCCAGTGGTTTGAATCCACCAAGGGCTTTGTGGCAAAAAGATAGGCAGTCTTTTTTGGTTGATCATTATAGCCTTAAAAAGCCACTGAAGGGTCAACTATACGTATATTTAAAGTAGCAAATATTTAAGAGGTGGGTTGTTTGGTTGTTTTCTGTTTTGTTTTTCCTGAAAGATCAGCATCATATATTTATAAACAATTTGTCTGAAAATGGTTTTTCTCCAGTTTTTTTTTTTTATTTTTAGAAACCTAAAATAGAGTATAAGGAAGTTCTAGTCATTCACTCTGGCATTTTGAATGCACCAGCTGAACAATGGGAGAAAAATGGGCACTGTCTTCTCCTGCTGTTTTGAGCCTCTGAAAACTCACCAAAGGTAAACTACAGATCTGCTTTGGCTTGAAAGTAATGAGTTATTGAGAATATAGGGTGTGATAATAAGAAGAGAAAATGGTTTTAGAAAATACTAGTAAATGGTGTCTAACATATTGGCTTTTTATTTATATGATAAACCACTAGATTCTTTTTTTTACACACATTTTATTATGTTACTATATATTAGTATTGAAATTGCTATCCTAGAAATTGTAGTACAAATTTAAGAGATATGTAATATTTTTGTCTGCAATTAAAACTTTTATTATATATTTATATGGCACATAGATTCTTCATGGACCAACTCATCTTGAAAGACATTTTTATAATAATGTTAACAAATTATGTATATTTTTTTGTGGTTAAACTCATTAATACTACTTTTCTTTGAAAAATTGTCATTTCACAAATCACAATCCCCCCTCCTTTACTATATTTAGTCCATTGGAAATGTTCTTTTGTCTCTGACCTTTAGAAGTGCACACATAAGAAGCATTACATAGCGCATGTCAGAGCACTTTTCTGGAGGCTTAAAAAGTTCATTCACAGCATAGCTTTGCCACAACTCCCATACTGTTATGTAGTTTCTGCTCTGGGACATAAAAGGTTAAACTTACTTTTCATAACATAAAAACCAAACAGTAACAAGTAGAAGGGCAAGTTTTGTTAAGCTCTTTTTATTATCTTTAATGTTTAAGAAATACTAAAGTGAATAGAGCATTCTAAATGGAAAATGATGCTCAAAAGATTGTAATGAACTACCATGATACCTTATGTCCCGGTAGTACAGAAACAAATCTACAATTCTGTACTAGAGTTAAGATTATTATAATGGAATTTTAGTTATAAGACAATGTTAGTCAATCAAATTCAAAATTAACAAATGGAATCTCACGGTTGACTCGTATAGATAATTGACTTCGCCTTCTCAAGACCGCTGCTTGAAGACAGGATGGTGAAGTTATGTCTCAGATACTTTGGTTATGTCTCAGATACTTTGGAGATATTACTACGAGAGGCTATTCCTTGGAAAGGGACAACATGCTTGGAAAGGTGGATTGATGGTGAAGAAGAGGAAGACCCTCAACCAGGTGAATTGTTACATTGACTGAATCAATGGGCTCAGGTGGTCAGAGATTGTGAAGTTATAGGGTGGGGTTTAGATCTGTTGTAAATTGTGTTTCTCTGACTTGTACTTGACTTCACCTAACAACAACAGCGATAGCATGTAATTAACAGTACTGTAGATATTATGTATATTGGCAGCAAAGACTGTTCAGTGGTAAAATTGCTGGCAGCATGGAAGGCCTGGCTTTAATAACTGGTTATTACACCTCATGTGCAGCCACATTGGTTAGTAAAGGCTTTTTTGGTGCTGAGATGCTGATCAGGTATCCTCTGAATTCCAGCCGTAGACCATATTATATGCCTTTCAGAATTTGAATTCCTTATCACGTGTGTAGAAAATGGTTGCTGTGATGGTTAAGATTTTGTGTCAGCTTGGCTGCTCTATTTCTCTTGTTCCGTAGTAATGATATAGTAGTCCTTTGATGAGATTAGATACAATGTAATCATTCTTTTGACTAAATCAGAGGCAATAATTTCCTTGGTAAGACTTGCTATAAGGAAGCAGTCAATTGAGAGTGTTTTTCCTAAAGAGTGTACCCTTTTACTTTTCTTTTTAATCCTTTCACCACTATATGACCTCCTGCCTTTTGGGGGTCATGAACAGCCTGCTCTATACCTGATATAGAAGCCAGTGACAATCTTAAGCTCCTCAGTCCTTATAGCTAGTCAAGTTAGGAAAAACCTCTATTTGATGCCTGACACTAGTAATTTAGGCTTGTGAACCTTTGAAAGTTTGTAAGTCATTTCTATACCTATACATCTATCTATATGGAGCTCTGGTGGCCAAAGGGTAAAGAGCTACATTGCCAAACCAAAGGTACATGATTTTAAATTCACCAGACTGCTCTGTGGAGAAAGATAATCTCCTTCTGTGTGATTTACAGCCTCTAAAAACTCCTTGGAAGATCAGGTATGATTTGGTTCTGTCTGTGGGAAATATAACAACGACAGCAACAACATACTTGTCTATCTCTAGATCTATCTACATCACTATGTATCTATCTATATAAACTTCACTGGGTTTTACTTCCATAAAGAATACAATCTAAGATAATAATTTTCTTTAATTTCAACATTGACCAGTTCCAATTTTAAGTAGTTATTTTCAGGGTAAAATCAAATACTTAAATAGTCTATGGTTTTTCTTTCATCACTATGGAAACACTGTTTTGTGGAGAAGCACTTTCTAAAGACTGAAGGAGTAGATTTTTTTTTTGCTTCATGCTTTCTAGTATTTGTAGAGTTTAGTAAAAGTTTTCAGCTTTGAGGACTTGGCTTGGAAAACAACTTTCCAGCTGTTTGTCAAAGAGTAGGCAAGATCAAATGCAGATAAGTAAGGAAATAAGGCTGCACCAGATTTCAGAAAAGGACCTCTTGGCTACTGGAGGAAATGAAGTCAAAACATAGTTTAGTGACTTGAGTCATAGATATTCAGATGAGAGTTTGATCTAAGTGACTCACATCTTAAATTTATAGCATACTCTTGGATCTTAACAAGGAAAAGGCAAAAACTCAATCACAAAATGAACACAAAACATGAATAGACACTTCACTTGGGAAGAAATTCAGATGGTCAACAAACATATAGAGAAATGATCAAAATCCCTAGCTATTAGAGAAATATGAATCAATAACAATGAGATTGGAGGACATTATTCTAAGTGAAATAATACCTCAGTCACCAAAAAGACAAATAATGTATAGCACTGCTGTTATAAAATAGGATTGACATGAGTGAGCGTGTGGGGAGTACAGAAAAAGAGGAGAGATAATGAACACTGCACTGAATCAGATGAAAAAAAGGAATGTCTGAAAGAAATGTAGAATTAACAACGTAGAACAAGAGGTGCATTACAAATGAATTGGGGAAGGGAGAAGAAAAGGAGAGGAAGGAAAAAGTGCGTAAAAGGATAATTGAAAACTCAAACTTACGTTAAAACCATTTAAAAGATAAATAAGGAAAATATCAGTCTATGTGATAAAAGGTGTTTTCTGAATTGGAACATTTCAGATATGAATGTTGATTTCTGGTACTGAAGTTAATCTTTGACACATCCTAATGCAATAAATGTTGTTATGTTGTAGTGAGGTGCAATCTAGTTGATTACTACTTAGAGTGACTCTACAAACAACAGATCTGAATCTTCCCCTTCAACCATCCTCACAATCTCTGATATGCCCCAAACCATTGTAACAGTCCCTTTGTGTATTCCTCTTGAAAGAGGCCTTCCTCTCTTCACTAACCCTTCACCTTTTTGAGAATGATGTCCCTTTCCAAGGACTGGCTTCTCTTGACAATATGCTTAAATATGTGAGATGAATTTTTTACATCCATGCTTCTAAGGAATAAGCTGATGACACTTCTTTCAAATTAGACATGTTTATTTTCTTGGAAGTCCATGGGATATTTAGCATTCTTCTCCAACAATAAAATTCAAAGATATCAATTAACTATAATTTGTATTAACTGTCCAATTTCAGTGCATAAGAAACAATTGGAAAACAACAATAACAATGCTTTAGATCAGGTACACCTTAGTCTTTAAATTGACATCCTTGCTCTAAATTTAGATATACCATAACTATCTCCATACCTTTTCAATCTATACACAGAACAGATTATCTGGGGAGGCTGGGCTATATGAGGAGAAATATGGCATCAGGATTGGAGGAAGATTTATGAACAATCTGTGTTATGTAGATGATACAATCCTGCTTGCTGAAACTGAGGAGGACTTGAAGTGTTTTCTGCAGAAGGTCAAGGACTGAAACCTTCAATATGGATTGAAACTAAACATCAAGAAAACAAAGATTCTTTCCATTGGGCCAATTAGCAGCACCATGATAGGATGGTGAAGAGATTGAGATTATAAACAGCTTTAGTTTGCTTGGCTTCACAGTCAACACTCTTGGCACCAGCAACTAGGAAATTAAAAGATGTATTGCATTGGGAGAGTCTGCTGTCAGAGACTTCACCAAAGTACTGAAGAGCAATGATGTCAGTCTAGAAACTAAGATGAGCCCAATACAGACCATCGTCTTTGCAATCACTTGCTATGCATTAGAGAACTGAACAATGTCTAGGAATGATAGAAGGAGTATTGATGCTTTTGACCTGTGGTGATAGAGAATAGTATTTAATATACCATGGACTGCTAAGAAAATGAACAGGTTTGTCCTAGAGAGAGTTAAACCAGGTGACTCCTTGACATGTTGCAAGGGGGGACCAGTCCTGGAGAGGGACATAATGCTTGGGAGGGTAGAGGGAAAGCACAGGAGAGGAAGACCCTCAATGAGATGGAATGATTCCGTGATTACGGTAATGGGGGTAGGCGTGTTAGAGACAATAAGATTGGCACAGGATATAGCATTGTTTAGGAGTGTTGTACACAGGGAAACTTTGAGTCACAGGCAACTGGGCATCACATAACAACAACAAATAAAGTAAAATACCATTTGTCTCTCACTTATAATTTACAAAATAGAGTTACTGCTAGCATGAACATTATTATCTTCATATGATAGTGTAAGTGGACACTCACAACACTTGAGCTCAACCCAATAACGATTTGAGGCAGAGGTGGAAGTGGAGAATATGCGAGTCTGTACAATTCAAAGATAACGGTATCTAATGGGAAAAACTACCTTTGGGAGTGGCATTTTCTAAAGAGCTGATTTTGTGGCTCCAAATTTCTAGTGTTTGAAGACTTTTGAAAAAGTCCTTAGCTTTGGGGAATTTGAAAAGTAGTTTTCCAGACAGATCGACAAACAGGTTTGTAAAGTGTAACTGGATTGATTTTTAATCATTCAATAGGATGTCTTACATCTGACCTCAAACTCTCATGTAGCTCAACTCTATGCCTATTGAACAGATAAGTACACAATAAACTACAATGTAAATTTAGGAATGTCAGTATGGATACAAACTTGATTCATTTACTTAGGAAAATAGTTATGAAGCCAAACATAATGCATTTTTTTTAAAGTAGAAAACCTGCTTTTCTACTCATCACTATTTATTGTTATTATTATCATTACTTTAAATTTGGGATGAAAAGAAATTGATTCGTTTTGTTTATCTTTTGGTCCTTCCATACTACACACAATATTTAGAAACAAGCAACCATAAAGAACGGAATTACGAAGGACTTCAGCTCTGACAGATATTTTTAAGGAACCACTGCAATACAAAGTCAAACATGTAACCATTCTTTGTCCTCAATAGTAACCACAGTGCTTACTACGACATCAGAGAACTTGAGCAAAAAACTTACTTTCAGTGCAGAAACCTGAAATCTATAAATAAGAGCCTAGATAGCTTGTAACAGATATTAAAAAATACTACACAACTTGGGAGAGACTAGAAAACATTATGCTGAATGAACTAACTGAGTCTCATAAGGATAAAAACTGCATAATATCAGTATTTTAAAAGTAGAAGGATAATTAGTAAAACATTTATGGAAACCCACGGAGGGAAGGGATAGAAGCAGAGGGTTGAGGATAGGTAGGGGCAAATCCACAGGGTTGTGAAGTTTGGTTAGCAGATGGAGCAGGGGAAGGAAATTGGAAGAATACAAGTGAAAAGATAGGGTAATGATGGCAAAGGTCCAATGGTGATTAATTTTATAAAACATAAAGCAGAAAAAAGATTGCATGAAACACAATAGGAATGAGAAGCAGTGTGAAACACAATGTATATGAACTTCATAAGCAAACCAATACAAATAATAAAGAGGAGAAAGATAACTCTTAATAGAAAACTTTATACTATAGTATAATGCATTATTGTATAGTATATCATAATATAAAGTAATGGTTTAATTTTTCAAAAATTACCAAAGAAAAACATACACAACTGACCTTCTAGCAACTAAACAGCCCAAACTTTCCCTTTATCAAACCATACCCATCCCTCCAAAAGAAAAATTTCATTTAAGACTTGTTATTTGTCTCTGAGTCAGATCTCACCACCCTCCAGTGGGTTTTGAGAGGCAGTAAACTGCATCGGAAGAGTTTGCTATCCTTCTTTGACTGGTTTTTATTAATGAGTAATGCATGAAATAAACCCTTTAAGCTATTTGTCTTTTAAGGCCAATTTCTGATACCAAATATTTATTTGCTTTATATTTTATATTTTATTGTCTATTTGGTATTCTTAATATTTGCAGTGGATTTTAGGGTTTTTTAAATATTGGAAGCAGGAGAGGCATTCAATTCCTAAACAACATACCTCTAACAACTCTATTAACTTTTATAAATGTCAATAGTTATAGAAAGGCTTCATGCCTTTTGTTCATAGGGTTGCTATGAGTCATGCTACACTTGAAGGCAACAAAAACAAAACCAACAGGGTTTTATATGTCATAACCTGTTCTAGAATGTTGTTATGTGCCATCGAATCACTTGCGGCTCATAGCGACCCTATGTACAGCAGCCCTAAACTCTGCTCTGTCCTGTGCCAATTGCACTGTCTCTGACACTCCCATCCCGATTGCCCCGGTCACTGAATCAATCCACCTCCTAGAGGGCCTTCCCCTCCTGTGCTGTCCCTCCACCCTCCC
>NW_006399751.1:30307123-30309617 GCF_000299155.1 Elephantulus edwardii | reverse complement strand
TGTCATTCCTCTGTAGCATCTGGTCCCCACTGGACCCTCATCATTTCCTTCACCTGCTCCCCCCACCGACCAAACTGTCCAGCTCTGCAACTGCATCCTGGCCCATCCTCACCCTTCTGCCCCCAACCCTCACCTCCTTGTACCCCCAATATGTTTTTCCCAAGAAAAAAAAATTAATTTAAAAAAAAAAAAGATTGCAGCGAAGTGTGTTACCACTAGAATAGAAATACTATAGCTTGAGTCATGGATACTTTTTTATATAAACTGACATCTTTGCATTTTCACACTTTGAAGTAGTCTTTGACAGTAGATTCATCCAATTAAATTGGTTCTTTGATAAATATTGCCTGCTTCTTCCAGTAGGTACTAATTGTGGTTCTGAATAAGTGTATTTTTCTTTCTATGATAATAGCTGGAGAAAGATGAGCCAGCTCCCACCTTGTGATTAAAATGTCTCTGAAAACCTGCTGGAAGGTCAGTGGTGTGAGGGGGTAGGTTTGAGCTCGATGGTATACAGCAACAACAACATCCACACTAACCACCCATTACTAGATTCTGACTCCTAGAGATCCTATACGTTAGAGTACAAATGTTCCAAATTGTTTCTGAGGCTATACCTCTTTGTCAAATCTGGCTGCCATATTTCCTGATGTGGAGCAGTTGACGGGTTTGAACTGCTGATTTTTCAGTTAGTAGCTCAATGCTTACCACTATGCCTAAGGGAAGTATAAATAGAAAAAGTCTTTCAATTAGTTAGAATGTAATTGAAACATTTCTATCACTTCATAATTTTAATAAAAGAGACATAGTCAAAATTAAAGAACAAGGAAAATAAGTTAAGTACTAAGATGGCAATGTTAAAAATCTAAACAAAAATATATTAAAAACATATTTTCAAGTCATTCAATCAACTATTTTATACTGGCAATTGAAAACAAAATGTAATCTCTTTTCCAAGTATATGTCTTATTTTAAAATGAAAGGTCAAATTTGTACCAATACATTGCAGTTTTCTCAGACATATAATCGTATAAAACAAATCATGTACTGCATAAATTTAAATTTATATTATCAAAGCTGAGAAAATGTAGATTTTAAAGGTGGATATCTGCCACAGAGAAAAGATGATTTAAAACTGTCTCTGTTGATATTCTCAAATATACATTTGAGTCTAGATTTACTTATCCTCTGATTTGAATGTCTCAAATGCTTGTTTTTTTGGAAAGTACAGAAAGGCTATTATAACCTTTATCAATCAGTAAAACTTTGCAAATAGATAAACATAGACTCTGCAGTTATTACTATAAATAATCATGTACCTGATATTTTAAACATGATTTAGCTTCTAGATGAAATTTTTCTTATGTTTGACCTTGGAGATTATTTTCTTAGATATTTTATTCAATTGTAGTACCAACGTTTAGAATCATTCACTGAATTATTCCTTCTTTAATTTATCTTTATTTTTCTACATGGAAGAATTTTCTCTTAATATGGTAAAATATTTGTACAGATACTTATGAAATCAGCTCACCATGTTATAAAAAGAACCCTAGTGCTTCTGGTAATGCAGAAAATTGGAAGGACATAGTATGATCATCAAGTGTTATAAAAATCTAGAGTAATAAAAAAAAATCTAAAGTAATAAAAATAAAGACATTTATTTGGGTTTTTTATGCTTTGAGGCAAACAGTAGATGTAAAATGCTCAACATTCAACAGTTCTGTTGGGTAGAGTAGACACTAGGGTGTTGTGTTTCTAAGCAATCCATCCATTTCTAAGGGCTCAAACCAACCACAAGAGGAAGAGGAGCCGTCTCCTCCTGGAAAGACTCACAGCGTCAGAAACCTGATGAAGACTTCCTGGGAGTCAGAAATGACCCAGCAACAGTGAATTTGAGTTTTTGGATCATCTGAATCTTACCTCAATTTACATCTCTAAATTTCCCAGAACAAATAAAGTTCTGAGAAACACTCCAGAACATCATGTGTTAGAATTATCAAAACAGTAAACTTTAAAAAAATGACCAATTATGCTAAGCATTTCTGTTACAAATTTTAAAATAATTAAATTCTACATTTATTGACAATTATATTTGTTAAACACGTAGAGAGCCAAAAAAGAAAAACCTTAATGTATGTTGTGAAAATAAAGCTAGAGTCTTTTATTTTCATTTCATATGAAGCCTTTCACTGTCTATTTATGCACAATAATATAATATTAACAACACTTGTAACCATTTAAAATTTTACAAGTAAATTTCACTGATAAAAATAAAATTATAGTTTTTCATTTATTTAATTTAATGTGTATTTCTTTTTAATATTAACATATGTAGTCTTTTTTTAACATATATAGTCTTATAGTATGTTGTTGTTGTTGTTATGTGCCATCGAGTCGTTTGTGACTCATAGCGACCCTATGTACAACAGCCCTAAACCGTGCTCTATCCTGTGCCAATCTCATTGCCTCTGACACACCCATCCCGATTACC
>NW_006399751.1:30275492-30305833 GCF_000299155.1 Elephantulus edwardii | reverse complement strand
GTTTCAGGTCCTCTTCAGTTTCAGCAAGCAGGGTTGTGTCATCTGCATAACGCAGATTGTTGATAAATCGACCACCAATCTTGACCCCACATTTCTTCTCATAGAGCCCAGCCTCCCGGATAATCTGCTCTGCATACAGGTTGAAATGGTATGGAGATAGGATGCATCCCTGTCGTATGTCCTTCCCAATTTTGAACCATGCAGTGTTACCCTGCTCTGTTCTGACGACTGCCTCCTGGTTCAAGTATAGGTTTCGCATTAGCATGATCAAGTGTTCTGGGATTCCCATTCTTCTCAGAGTCAGAGATAGTTTGTTATGCTCCACACAGTCAAATGTTCTAGAATAGCAAATAGTATTCATAATTCATTCTGCCAAGATTAGTAGCAGAACAGTTACAAGAAGTGTGGAGTCAACACTGTAACAAATATTTAATTTGCTGTATAACTCCATAGTTTCTGATATGAAGAGGTCCTCCTTCATTCAGTCTCCTCACTCATCTATTTCCCTTGGGTCTTGTGGTTCACTGCAAGATCTCCAAAGACTCACACCCACCAGGGGAATGACATATGCAACTGTAGGTATTCAGGTTGCTTTTGCAGAGACTGGTGAGCACTGAAGACTTTAAGTTGTCGTGCAGCTGAAATCCAGACATCCAAAAAAAGCGAGCTAGCATTAGCCCTTATGGGCAGATGTAAGTCCCTAGTAAGGTGAGGCTTGTATTCCACGTTAATCTTACCTCGTTTGTGGAGTTTGTCTCTCATTCTGGTTTTCTATGCTGCAATCAAAAAGGCATGCAGTTAGAATCTGCCTGGTGCTCCTTGGGAGAAGGATGAACAATCTCCTCTCGTGCGATTACTCCCTCTGAAAACCCACTGGAGGGTCAGCTATGGGTTAGTTCTGGTTCTATGGTACACAACAACAACAAGTATAGATGACTGATTATGTGGAGGGGAAGGCCTGTGAAAGTAAGGCATAGATGTGGTTTTTTATGCTATAACCCATTCTAGAATAAATTTTCTTTTCCCCTCTCACACTCAGGACTGCAAACGGTTTGTAACTACAATGAATTATGAATATAACAACACCACCAACAATGCTTTATGTCACAAGGTTAAGACCAAACCTGCTATTCTCATTACTATCTTTCATAAAAATAACAACGGGGACCTCACAAGATGGGATAGAGCAATTATAATTTTTATAAAACACAATGTATGAGTGATCATTTGAAACAATGTGAATAAAGGACTATGTGGGATACAGTGTAAATGAATGATACATGTATACATGATACATGACATACATGAATTTTGTAAACTAAGAAATGCAAATTTTTTAAAAAATAAAAAATATTATATTTAAGTACTGAGAAAATACTGCAGACCTTCTGTTAAGGCCTGCAACTCATAGCTATCCTATGTACAACAGTCCTAAACCCTACTCTATTCAATTTTATTGTCTCTGACACACCCATCCCCTTTCCCCAGGCATTGACTTAGTCCATCTCATTGAGAGTCTTCCTCTCTTGTGTTGTCCCTCCACCCTCCCAAGCATGACATCCTTCTCCAAGGACTAGTTCCATCTTGTAATATATCCAAAGTATGTCAGATGAAGCTTCAAAATTCTTGCCTCCAAGGAGCAGCCTGGTCTCTCTCTCTAGGACAAACTTGTTCATTCTCCTAGCAGTCCCTATTCTCCAGCACCACAGCTCAGAGGCATCAATGCTATGTCTATCATCCCTAGTCATTGTCCATGCATAGCATTAGAAACAAAAATCAGATGTTTGCACTGGGTTATTTCCTCCCCTCGCCCAGCCAAAGATTTTTATTTTTGCTGCTAAAGAATCAATGCCTTTGAATCGCCATGTTGTAAAAGAGTACTGGATATCCCATGGATTGTGAAAAAAAAAACAGACATATTTTGGAGAAAGTGTATCCTGAATCTCCTTAAAGGCAAGCATAGCAAAGCTTCACCTCACATACTTCGGGCACGTTTTTGTTGTCATGTGCTGTTGTGTGGAAAACAACCCATAGCAGACCCTCCAGCAGGTTTTCAAAGCCAAATGTATGGGAGGAGATTGTCTATCCTTCATCTGCAGAGCAGCTGATGGATTCCAAGCACATGCCTTCAGTATTGTGGCTATTCCTTGGAAAGAGAAATCATACTTGCAAAGGTAGAGGGTCAGCAAAAGAGAGGAAGACCTTCAATGATAATGAATTGAGACAGTGACTGCAGTAATGGACTCGAGTGTGTCAGGGATGATGATGGCACAGAACAGGACAGGGTTAGGCTCTATTGTTCATTGCATCACTAGGAGTTGTCCTCACCTCGATGACACCTCAGCAATGCTAAATCCCCACTGGAAAACTACACTAAGGCTCAGACAGTTATTGTTCCTCAAATAACTGAACAGAAAATGAAGACATAAATAAAGAAGACTAAACATTAAATCTGAGGCAGGGATAAAAGAGAAACAGGCAAAGAAATTAGAACGTTGTCCCACAACAGAGTAGTTAGCATTTCCCTCTTCACCACATTGTCATATAGATTAGCGTCATCTTATTTCATACCAGTTAATGTAGAACCGTAAACTATGATTGCTGTCTTCTAGATTTCCTTATTGCCACCGTGTCAGTCCCTACAGCTCCTTTACCAGGGTTTTTAATTCTCTGACCTACATCTCATTAGTGGGCAGCTTTTACCATTTATTTAAATGGAAGCAATGCTGCCAATTATTGTAATTAACACTCTGAATCTGTATTTCAATTTCTTTCAGGTTTCTGTGACAATATGTCATGCAAAATCTGCTAATGGGCATGTATCATTTCTTTAAAAGTCAGGAGAGCCATATTCTTAGATTATGGGAAAGAAAGAAATAAATCCAGTAGATAAAATAATTTACTGATTATAAAACGTCTTGAAAAAAAAACCTTCTTGAAACTCTGTTAATTACTTTTCCTAAAGTTTTTTTTAAATATAGTGGCACAATTTTATTATTTCTGAATTTTAAGTGGAATTAAATCTGGAGACAGGGAAAGGGATAAAGATTTTCCAGTTCTGTAGTTTTTTAGATTTATTTTATGTTTTTTTTTTTTATTGAACCACTTTTCAGAGGTAGGGAGCTCTGGTGGGTTAGTCCATAGTGAACTGGGCTGTTAATCCAAAGGTGGCTTCACTTCTCTATGGTGCTTCACATCCATCAATAGAATTTTTTACTGGAGAAAGATGAGTGTGTAATCTCCACTCACTCAGTTTACAGTGTTGAAATCCCAATAGAGAGTCAACTTTGAGTTGGTTCCAAGTCAAAATCAATACATTTTCAGAGATAAGGCTACTAAAATCTTCAAGTCTGTGTCTCAAATTAATTACACTGACTTTATTACTGATTTTATTACATAGGTAGCACGGGCCTGTCACATAGTGGACACTTTTGAAATGTTACTTACCATTGCTCTTATTTTACTTTTATACATTTAAGTACAACTCAAAATATAGTTGTAATTCATATGTAAATAACAGATAGTAGTATGTTTTGTTTTTTAAGATATACATTCCTCTTTCTTCAGGTATTTCTTTTTAAATGCTTCTCCCACTCCCACCTAAATTTGGTACAATGAATTTGGAAATGCTCACCAAGATACTTTCATAACAAAATGATAAAGAAATTGATAGTTTAACTTTTTTTAATAGTGAGGTTGGAAAGAAGTAAAAAGGAGTCTTTTTGTTATAGGTCGTCCTGGGAAATCTGGTGATCTAGTGGTAAGAAGTTGCTCTGCCAACCCCAAAAGAGACAGTTTGAATCCACCAGCTGCGCCATGGTGGGAGGAAATGGGCACTCTTCATAAGTGTGATTTACTGACTCTGAAAACCCACTGGAGGATGGCCAGCTATGTGCTGATGCCCACTCAATGGTACACTACAATACTGTTTGTTGTGATTGAGTTTATTTCGATTTATGGTGAACCAGGTGTAGAACTGAAGGCTACAATCTTTCAGAAGCCTGTCACCAGATCTGTCTTCTGAGTTTCTTTTAGGTTGGTGGTAAAGAATGTAAACGTCTGCGTCATTCAAGGATTCTGTATACAATTATTGTCATAGTCTACGTGAACATGCACACACACACACACACACACACACACACACACACACACAGATTTACATACACTTACGCTTGGATACGTATTTTGAAATGTTGATATGGAACAATTGTGATATTCATAAAATGCAAAAGTTATCATAAACAACACATGGAACAGTTTGGCTTACAGGCTGTTTGGCTTCACTAGTATCTTCAATGTAAATGAAAAGAAAAAAAAAATAGCTTATTCCCTCCATTACCATACCTGTAAAAGTTCATATCAAAGAGTAAAAAAATACTGTCACAATCCTCTTCCAATAAACCATTATTTCATGTTGGTTAGTCAGACATAATATCAATTAATTGGAGACCCTTCTTACTACAAAATAAAAGGATATGATTTAACTTTTATTTTGTATTACTATTTGCCTTTTTATTAAGAGTGGACATGGTGGTTCAATAAAATATTAAAATAATAAATATTTATTGACACAATATAAATTCTAGTTAACTAGGGGAGCTCTAGTGGCCGAGTGACAAGACATTGCGCTGCAATCCCAAAGAAACGTGGTTTAAGTCCACCCGTTGCTCTGCTGGAGAAGGATCGGCAATCTCCTTCTGTGTGATTAACTGCCTCTGAAAACCCACCAGAGGGTCAGCTATGGGTTGGCTCTGACTCTATGGTCCCCAACAACAACAATAGCTACTTAATTACATAAGATGTAAATGTATATAAATGTATTGATTTTTTAAAATTAAATGATAAAATAACAGGATTTTCCCATATATAAATAGTCCTTTGAAAGCTTTTCCTTTGAGAATGTTATCTAATGATAAATGATCCCTCTGTGGTAAATGGGATCTCCAGTTGTTACTATCAAAGCTTAACAAGTTTTCTTGTTAAGAAACACTAAGTTTATGTCTGTATTCAGTTTAATAAACATATTCTCTGGACAAAAGAATTACTCTTAAACTCCTTAGCAGAAATGTAGTTAGTACTGATTCTAATTATGCTTTTTAAAATACTGGAAGAAGGAAAAAAAATCTGGTTTTTACAGAAGAAGTTACAAATATTAATGATTCTAGGAAAAATAGAAACAAACATTTTAAATGATACTGACATTTAGAAAAAGAAGACAAGTTACATATAAAAACATGGAGTTTGAGCCTAATAAAACAGTAATAATAAAGGAGATAGATTTATTACCAAAAGCAACAATTCAAACAAGTCACTCATCTATTACTGTCATTGTCTATTAAAATACTTTCACTGGTAAGAAAAGAATTCCTCTGCATTTTTAGTATACAAATCAAGCTAAAATTTATTTACTCCTTAATTAAATAGATAATAGATATTGGCTGCTATTAGATAGCATAGGCAGTTAATATTTGGCCTTTCATGTTGTTGTTGTGTGTCATAAATTTGACTGCTAATCATAGCAACCCTATGAACTTTAGCGTTGAACTCTGTCCTATTCTGAGCTAATCTCAGTGTCTCCAACATCTACCCCCAGAACCACAATTACTCTGTCAATCCATCTCATCTAGGGTCTTCCTCTCCTGTGCTGACTCTCCAATCTTCCAAGAATGATGTACTTCTCCAAGGACTTATAACTCCTTTCAACATGCCCAAAATATATGAAATGGAGCTTCAAAATCCTTGCCTTTAGAGAGCAACTTGGTTTCACTCTCTCCAGGATATATATGTTTATTCTCTTGGCAGTCCATGGTATGTTCAATAGTCTACTCTAAATACCACAACTCAAAGGCATTTATTCTTCTTTTGTCATCTTTAGTTATTGTCAAGCTCTCTGATGCATAGCAAGTATTGTGAAGACCATAGCCTGGATCAGGAATGCCTTAGTCTCTACACTAACATCATTGCTCTTCAGCACTCTGAAGAGGTCCCTGTCAGCAAACTTTACTAACAGGGTTCTACTTTTGATTTCATGACTACTATTGCCAAGAGTGTTCATTGTAGATGCAAGCAAGAAGAAATTTTTAATAATCTGTCTCTGTGCTTCTATCATTGTGCTGCCAATTAGTCCAGTGGTGACAATCTTGTTTTCTTGATGTTGAGCTTCAATCTATAGTGAAGTCCTTGACCACCTGCAGCAAATGCTTCAGGTCCTCCTAATTTTCAGCAAGCAAGATGTGTCATTTGAATAATGTAGGTTGTTGATGAGTCTTCCTCCAATCCTGATGCCACATTCCTCCTCATAAATGCCAGCCTTTCAAGTAATCTATTCCACATATAGATTAAAAAGGTGTGGAGAAAGGACACATCCCTGAAGGACTCCTCTCCTGATTTTAAACTATGCAGTGTTTCCTTAAACTTCCTCCATCACCATTGTCTCTTGGTCCTTTGTGGTTTCATGAAATTCTTCTATGTCAGCCCATTGTTTTTGATACAATGACTGTTTGTCCTTCCATCTTCTTTTGATGCTTCCTGGATCATGCAATATTCTGTCCGTAACATCTTTAAGTATTTCAACTCAAGGCTTGAATTTGTCCTTCAGTTCCTTCAGCTTGAGAAATGTTGGCCTATTTCATCCCTTTCAATTTTCTGACTCCATCTCTTTGCATAGTTTGTTATAATACTTTACTTTGTCTTTCAAAGCTGCCCTTTGAAATCTGTTCAGTTCCTTAACTTCCAAATTTCTTCCTTTTGCTTTGGCTTCTTGGCACTCTAGTCTCTTCTCATATCCATCTCAGTCTTTTCTTTCTCTTCTGTCTTTGTAATGACCTTTTGCATTCTTCATGGATGGTATTCTTGTTATTCTCTCATAGCTCCATTTGATCCTCATTAATTAGAGTTCAAAACCCAAATCATTTCTTGAGATGGCTTTTAAATTCAAGTAGAATAGGCTCAAGGTTAAACTTCAGTTTTTATTGATTTGTTTTCATTTTCTCTAGCTTCATTTTTAACTTGTGTACAATAGTTGATGGTCTGTTCAACAATTAGCACCTGACAGTTTTATTGAGTTTCTCTAACGAATCTTTCCACAGATATAATCAATACAATTCCTGCATTGTCCCTTAGGTGAGGTTCATGTGTATAGTCATGATTTGTGATTTTTATAAATGTATTTGAAATTAATAAACTACCCATTGTACAAATTCTATCATTCTATCTCCAGACTCATTTCTGTCACCAAGTCCATATTTTTTAACTACTGCTCCTTCTTCCATGTCCTTAACTTTTGCATTCTAGCCACTGATTATTATTAATGGATCTTGATTACCATGTTTGACTTATTTCTGACTACAAATGTTGATAGAAATCTTATATTTCCTCTTCTTTGGTCCTGGTTGTTGGTACATGTATTTGAATGATAGTGGTATTGACAGGTGTTTTTGAGTATGTATGGATATTATCTCGATACAACATTGTATTTCACGAGGGATCTTGTTGTTATGTGTCACCAAGTTGCCTGCAACTTATAGTATAATAGTTCTAACTAAATCTTACCTTATCCTGAGCCAGTCCCATTGTCTCTATGACATACCTAGTCCCATTACTCCAGTTACTGTGTTAATCCATTTAATCTAAGGGGCTTTCTCTCTTGTGCCGTCCCTCTACCCTTAAAAGTATGACATCCTTGAACATGAATGAATGAACACCAGATGAGCTATGGGATAATATCAAGGACATTATCTATGAAGAATACGAAAGTTTATTACAAAGATAGAGGAGGAAGACAAGACAAGATTTATCAGATGAGACTCTGAATACTGCACTGAGAAGACAAAGCTTAGGGAAGAAATAAGGCAGTAAAGGAGCTGAACAGAAGATTTCAAATGGTAGATTGAGAAGACAAAACAAAGTATGACAATGAAAAGTGCAAAGACCTGGAGTTAGAAAATCAAAATGATGGATCTATAAATGGTCTTTTTGATGTATGGCCTTTGATTAAGAACCACTTAGTCATTATTGCCCTGTTATCTACTCGAGCTGCTTCAAGATCAAATTAAGAGATACTGTTTTGTGCTGTTGAGTCAGTATCATCTCCAAGCTGACCCTTTAGTATGTTTTCAGAGGCTGTAAATCACATGGGAGGAGATCTATCTTTCTTCCTTTGCGGCTATTAGTTTATAACCATATGTCTTTGGGTTAGCAATACATGTCCTTACCACTAGACCACCAGATTCTAAACCAAGAGAAGAATATTTTATTTTATAATAAAAGACATATTCCAACTGTAAATATATTTGTTGTTGTTTTGTGTTGTTGAGTGGCTTGTGGCTCATAGCAAACCTATATAAAATATCCCTGAAACCTGCTGTATCCTGTGACAACTTTACTGTCTCTAACACACCTACTCTCATTACCCCAGTCACGTAATCAATTGATGTAATTGATGATCTTTTCTTTCTTTGTTCTTACAACACTTTTTGAGCATGACTGGTTCCTCCTTGTAACATGCACAAAGTATGATATATGTGGCTATCTAATATGCATCCTTTGAGAATTTTTAATTGCTATGATGTGCATATGTTAATGTGTATATAAAGAAAGAGAGAAAAGACCTTCATCAATTGGATTGACATAGTGACTACTGCAGTAGGCTCTGGTTTATTAGAAAGTGTGAGGATGGCATGGGATAGCACAGGGTTCTGATCAGAGGATAGTCGTGGGTTGTACTCAATTCAATGATGCCTAACAACAACAACCTCGGTCAGGTTTAAATTGTCTTCCTGTCAAACATTCTTCTGGTTGGTATAGCACTGGTCTGTGCGTTGCTGTACAGAGGTAACTCGTGGTTGCTGTGATGCTGAAGCCTGTGACAGTGATGTGCCAATTGTGGTAATGGGCACCCATGGTGGACAGTGTTGGCTGGAGCTTCCCGACTAAATCAAGCCTGGAAGCTGGAGCGGCATCCACTTCCCAAATGGCTTGCCTCTGGAAACTCTAAGTACTAACAGTGCTCAGGCCGTTCATTCATAGGGTCGCTATGAGTCGTCTACGACTCGACGGCATTAAACAACAACAACAACAAACAACAACAATACATATGTTAAAGGGCCATGGCTATTCTATGGTTAGGTTCTGATGTTAACTAACATGGTTGAGTTTTGAACCCACCAGTATCTCCACAGAAGAAAAAATATGAGGATTCTTCTTATAAAGATTTCAATCTAAGTAACCCTTTGTCCTGTGGGGTTACCATAAATGTGAATGGACTTATTAGCAATACTAAACAACAACAACATCATTATTTAAGTAATGGCTAGCACCTTGGTGCTTAACCATTTAATAACTATACTAAATTATATACTGAGTGCAAAATTTCATCATAATTTATAGACCATTTCTTTATTTTGTAAATCATGTATGTTGTGATTGTTGTTGATTGCCATTGAGTGGAGCACGACTCAGAGCAAATTTATGAACAGAAGACCTAACGCCTTTCTATAGCTATCATTGTTTCTCCAAATTCATAAGACTTTCCATAGGTATGTGGTTTAGGAAGTGGATGCCACTCTTGCTTCCAAACCTGTTTTACAACTGGGAGCTTCACCAAACACTGGGCACATTGGGAAACCATTATGGCACTTGACACCCAATGGCATAAGGTTCAGCATCAGAGCAAACCCAGATTACTTCAGTACATTAAATTGACAAAGAGTGATGTACAAATTAGAAGAATGTTCCTCAAAAATATAACACTGGTCTCACTTAGTAGTGGTTAAGTTGCATCAAGTCAACTATGATGCATAGCAACCCTATGAACAAAAGATCTGAATCCTGTTCTATAATTAACATCATTTCTCTGAACATTATTTTAATCACTTCATAGTCTCCTAATTAGTGCTAAACAAATTTTAGATTACATCTAGGTATCAGCATAAATTGTATTATTTTTTGCTAAACTTTATGTTCACTGTATTGCTGTTGTGGTTGTTATGTGCCATTGATGTTATGTGGCATAGTTTAAGGATTTTGAAACATCTAATTTTTTAAATTTAAATTTATTATTAATTTCAGTAAAAATTTACAGAGACCTTGGATTTCCATTCATTCATTGTTGCTCTTTTGTCCCCTCCCAACCCTCCTCCCTAGTACACTACCCTCTTGGAAAAGTAAAAGACAAATTCTTTCATTGTTTTACAAACCCTCACCCAGGTCCACTCCACCACGTAGCCTTCACTTTAGACCCCTGTCATGACAAAAATACCTAATCACATATCCCTTTTAAACAGTTTTCTCCCTCATCTGTTTCAAAGCAGTATACATTATTGAACCCATCTTTCTCAGTCTTTCCACAACCCCAAGGTCAGTCCTGTTTTACAATAGTGGGACCATGCAGTATTTGTCCTTTTGTGACTGAGATACTTCACTCAGCATAATGTCCTCCAGAGTCACCCATTTTGAATAATATTGCATGAGTTCCTTGTTTTTCAATGCAGCATAGTATTCTATTGTGTGAATATACCACAGCTTCTCTATCCATTCATTTGTTGATGGGCACTTAGGTTGTTTCCAACTCCTTGTTATTGTGAACAAAGCTGCAATAAACATGGGTGTTCATATATCTGCTTTGATGTCAGTTATGGTCTCTTTGGGGTAGATTCCAAGTAGTGGAATTGCTGGGCAAAATGGTATCTCTATTTTCAACTTTTTGAGAAAGTGCCATACTGCCTTCCATAGTTGTTGCACCATTTTACACTCCCACCAATAGTGAATAAGGGTTCCAGTTTCTCCACAACCTTGCCAGCATTTGTTGCTTGCTGTTCTGTTAAATTTTGCTATTCTGACTGGGGTGAGATGATGTCTCATAGTTGTTTTATAATTTTATTTTTTTATTTGTTTGTAAAGAATTAACTGTATTTCCTTTACTATTATATTTAACCCAAATTTATTCATTTCTATGTTCATAAACATTTTTTCTTAAAATACCAAGAGAGTAACTTTAAAATGCTTCTTCCTGTTGTTATGTACCATCGATTTACTTGCAACTCATAGTGACTCTTTGCACAACAGCCCTAAACTCTGCTCTGTCCTGTGCCAATCACACTGCCTCTGACACACCCATTCTGATTACCCCAGTCACTGGCTCAATCCACCTCATAGAGGGCCTTCCTCTCCTGCACTGTCCCTCTATGCTCCCAAGCATGATGTCCCTCTCCAAGGACCGGTCGGTCCCTCCTTACAACATGTCCAAAGTATGTCAGACGAAGCCTGAGCAGCCTGACTTTCAAGGATCAGCCCAGTTTAACCCTCTCCCAGATGAACCTGTTTATCTTCTTAGCAGTCCATGGTACATTCAATACTCTTCTCCAGCATAACAGCTCAAAGGCAACAATTCTTATATCCTCACTAATCATTGTCCAACTCACTGACATATAACAAGCAATTGCAAAGACCATGGACTTTATCAGACGCACCTTAGTCTCCAGAGAGACACCACTGTTCTTCAGTACTTTGGAGAGGTCTCTAACAGCAGACTTTCCAATTGCAATACACCTTTTAATTTCCTGGTTGCTGTTGCCAAGAGTGTTGACACACAATCAACAAATGTTATATCAGCAATCAAGACATGTTGCTTTGGGAAAGTCTGCCGTCCAGGATATCTCCAAAGTTCTGAAAAAGAAATGTGCTAGTTTAAAGACCAAAGTGTTAAAGACTAAAGTTATGATCATTTTAGTTACTTACTATGCATCTGAAAGTTGGACAATGAGTAAAGAGGATAGAAGGAAAATTAATACCTTTGTATTTTGGTGCTAGAGAAACCCATGGACTGTCAAGAAATGGGGGGAAGGAGGAATGTCTTTAAGAGAGAGTAGAGCCAAGATGCTCCTTAGAGGGAAGGACAGCACGGTGTTGCCTCACAAGTTTTGTATATGTTTTTAGGAGGGGCTGTTTCTTGGAGAAAGACACCTTACTTGGAAATGTGGATGGCCAAAGAAGGGAGACACTCAATGAGATGGATTAATGGGAGACCCTCAATGAGATGGATTTATACAGTGGCTATAACAATGAGTTCTTGTATGACAGATATGATGACTCTATGGCACCTAACAACAACATGCAAAACAGAGCTAAATATGGAAATTAAGCAATAGTCGCAATTGTTGCTATGTTTGAACCCATTGTCACAGTCACAAATTGACACATTCATCTTATCTCCCTCTTTTTCATTGCTCTTCTACATTACTAAGTATGTCCTTTTTCAGGGACTGGTCTGTCCTGAATATTGTTGTTATTTGCAACTAAGTCAACTGCAGCACATAGTGACTCTATGAAGACAAGATCTGAACTTGGCCCTGTCTATATGCAAGTCTTGTTATCTTTTCTTCAAAGAATTATTGTGGCCATACTTCCTCTGAGATAAATTTGTTCATCCTTCTTGAAGCTCATAGCACATTTAATATTTTAAGGAATATTAAAACTAATCCTAAAACAAAACAAAGAAGGAAGTAGAATAAAGATATACATCAAGGTTGTATCCTTTCTCTGTACCTATTTAATATGTATGCAGAGTAAATACTTTGAGAAGTTGGACTCTATGAAGAAGAATGTGGCATCAGAATCAGAGGAAGGTTCATAAATAACCCCTAATATGCAGATGGCATAACTTTGTCAAAAGCTAAGAGAACCTGAGGTGCTTGTGAAAGAAAGAAAGAAAGAAAGAAAGAAAGAAAGAAAGAAAGAAAGAAAGAAAGAAAGAAAGAAAGAAAGTCAAAGAGTATAGCCTTTATTATGAATTACATCTTAACTTCAAGAAACAAAAATTCTAATCAATGGGTCAATAGGTAACATCATGACAGGTGGAAGGATGATTGAAATGATTAATGATTATTAAGATGAAATTATTCATCTTGCTTGAATATACAATCAATACCCGTGGCAACAACCGTCAAGAAATTATATATGTCTCTGTGTATATATATATAATATTGTTTATAATATATTGTTATAATATATATAAACTTCTGAGGAGCAGCACGTTCAGTTTGAAGATCAAGGTGCATCTGATTCAAGGGTTGGTCATTCCATTACTTCCCATGCATCTGAAAATTAGACATTGACTAAGGATGACAGCAGAAGAGTTGATGTTTTTGAAAATGCTAAATCCTAACCACTAGAGTAACAGCGAGAACTGATACCTTTGAATTGGGATATTGGAAAAGAGTATTAAATATTCCACAAGCCACAAAGAACAAACTAATACATCTTGGAAAAGGCACAGTCAGGATAGGATGCTCCTTAGAGGCAAGGGTAATGAGATTTCATCTCACAAACTTTGGACATGTTGATAGGAGAGGTCAATGGTTGGTAGACGGCATCATACTTAGAAGGGCAGTGGGTCACTGAAAGACAAAAGCTCCTCAATGAGATGGATTGAGATAGTGACTGTAACAACGAGCTCAAATGTGTCAGAGATGGTGAGTATGACATAGATAGGGCAAGGTTCAGGTTTGCTATTCATAGAGTCATTATGAGTAATGGTAGACTAGATGGCATCTAATAAAAACAAGTGCTAACATAGAGGTTAGAAATTGTGCTGGCAACCTTATAGCAACTAGTTCAAATATGCTAGCTGCTCTGTGGAAGAAAAAAGAACAATCTACTCCTGTGTAATTTATAGCCTCTGAAAACTTTCTGGATGGTAAGGTATGAGTCAGTTTGACTTTACAGCAGTGGGGGGGAGGAATATCCATTTAGCAATTGGGTAACTATTCCATATGTAAAAGGTTTATAGATACATCCCTATTTTTATAAGTGCTTTTTGTCTAAGCACTTGAGAGAAGCAGCAAACATATTATGCTATATTATAAAAATTACATAGATAAAAGTTAATTTTATTTAATTAAAAATAATCAGAAGATATTTCACTTTTACTCATATTCAGTTTATTTGACAAATATATTTATTGCATTCCAGGGAATCATGCATGAATTTTTCTATTTTAAAAGTTGCTGAATTTTATTGTTAGAGAAAATTAGAAATAAGCATATTCTAATTTTTGTTTCATTAAGTTCTGTTGTACTCAATATGCAGTGTACTGATACAGTGTGGTCTGAAAGGTGAACAGATGGGATTTTATTTTTAGCTCACATTAGCACACCCCATCAAACACTCATTTGCCTGATATACCATCATAACTTAACTTACAATTTTAAAGTATGAGTTTGTCAGTCTTGTAAAATTCAAAGGATAAAATTAAAATATCAAATAAATATTTAATTATAATTCTGATGATCCCTGAGTTGCCAAGCTTGGCTATTGTAAATAAATGGAATAGAAAAACTTCATTGGTATGGGAGGAATGATTTATGGGATGAATACTGGATTTAAGAATTGTAAAAGTATAAACAACTTTCTCATTAGGGATTTTTTTTTCCTTCCTAAGAGTTTCAATGCAGGGAGGAAAAACAGCTAAGGGGCCATTGATTCCTATTGTTGTGTGCTGTTGACTCAGAAACAAACCATAGCCAACCCTCCAGCAGGTTTTACAAAGGCAATAAATTGCACAGAAGATTGTCCAAAATTTTCCCTCAGAACAGCTGGTGAGTTCAAACAGTGTGGCTTTGGGATTACAGTGCACCTAATTACCACTAGGCCACCAGAGCTCCTAGTGAAGTATATTATCGAGCCAATTCACTGCATTTACTAAATGCTGTCCCATATTAAAGCACTATTTTTGATACAAGATAAAAGTAACAAAGACTCAAAATATTAAATGCTGATGTCTATTGATGTCTACACCAATTGGTGGCCTAGAGGTAAAAAGCTGTGCTGCAAACCTGATGCCAGTGGTTCAAATGTGTCAGCTATTCCATAGGAGAAGATTGGGCAATCTCTCCTGCTAGATTTACTGCCTTTAAAAACTTGCTTGAAGGTCAGCTATAATTAATTACAACTTGATGGCATACAACAAAATGTAAAATCATTACTTCTGCCTATAAAATATATATGCATTACTTTTACATTAAATGTTTATCTTAAATCTGTACATTTATTTTAGGATTACAATAGATCCTCTTAAGCTCACATTTTTAAAACCAGATTAATATTCTTTCTCACTAAGAATCTGAATTACTGACTCGGTTTCTCATTTGACAATTAGAGTTGTTGTTATTGTTATGTGCCGTCGAGACATTTGCGACTCATAGTGACCCTATGTACAACAGCCCTAAACCCTGCTCCATCCTGTGCCAATCGCACTGCCTCGGAGACACCCATCCCGATTACCCTAGTCACTGAATCAATCCATTTCATTGAGGGTCTCCCCCTCCACTGTCCCTCCACCCTGCCAAGCATGATGTCCCTCTCCAAGGACCTGTCTCTCCTTGCAACATGCCCAAAGTATGCCAGATGAAGCCCCAGAATCCTTGCCTCCAAGGAGTAGTTTGGTTTAGCCCTCTCCAGGATGAATCTGTTTGTTTTCTTGGCAGTCCAAGGTACATTCAATACTCTTCTCCAGCATCACAGCTCAAAAGCAGCAATTCTTCTTCTGTCCTTCCTAGTAATTGTCCAACTCTCTAATGCATAACAGGTGATTGCAAAGACCATGGCCTGTATCAGGCACACCTTAGTCTCCAGAGAGACACCGTTGCTCTTCAGTACTTTAGAGAGGTCATTAACAGCAGACTTTCCCATCGCAAGTAGAAGACGTAAAATTATTATTTTAGTACCACTTTGATCCATGTTTTTTCACATTACATAAAAGGAGTTCCAATAGAATGTAGAAATTAATGCACAATATCATTAATGCCATGTGAAAGTAAAATCTTACCGAATTTTATTTTTAAAAAAAACCCAAACTGGATCAGTATATTGATATGGAACTTCCAGAAATCCAATCTCTAGTAAAAAGTCTGTAGAGAAAGGGATATCATTGCTGATACTGGATGGATCTTGGCTGAAAGCAGAACATACCATAAAAAGATTTATTGTGTTTTATTGACTTAACAAAGGCAAATTATGAGTTAAATGCAAAAGTATTGACTGTGGGGATCATAACACAATCGGATGACATTAAGGTGAATGAGAAACTCAGATTATGCTTCTAAGAAACCTATGCATAGACCAAGAAGCTTCTCTCAGAATAGAACATAAAGAGCATTAACTGGTTTAAAATCTGGAAAAAGATAATTCAGAATTATATCCTTCCTCCGTACTTACTATATCTGTATGTTATGTAGACTATTCAAGAAGCTGGACAATTTGAAGAAAAAGATGACATCAGGATTGAAGGATGACTCGTCAACAACCTACATTAGGTAAATAACACAATCTCGCTGGTTCAAAGTGAAAAGGGCTTGAAGTACTTATAATGAAGATCAAAGATTATATAGCCTTCAATATGGTTTACATCTCAACATCCAGAAAACAAAAATCCCCACCAGTGTCAATGTCATTGTTTAGGAGGTACTGACTCATACCTGACCCTCTGATGAGTTTTTTTGAGGAGTAAATCACACTGGAGGAGACTGCCCATCCTTGTCCCATGAAACAGCTGGTGGATAGTGGATTCAAACCATATGCCTTTGGATTTCAATGCATCTTCCTACCACTAGGCTACTAGAGCTCCCTAGGACCAAAAGGCAACATTATAATAGATGGATAAATGATTGAAGTTATAGTTTTACTTAGATATATAATAAAAACTTCATGAAATCATCAGTCAAGAAATTAAAAGACATTTTGCACTGGAGAAATCTGCTATCAAGGATCCCTTCGAAGTTCTAAAGAGCAAGTATGTCAGTGTAAAAACTAACGACTAAGATATGCCTACTGCAAGCTATGATATTGCGAACTGCTTCCTATGTATCTGAAAGTTGGACAGTGAATAAGAAAGATCAATGCCTTCCATTTGTGATGTTTGTGAAGAGTATTAAGTATCCCATGGATTGCCAAAAAAGCAAACAGGGATGTTTTGGGAAAGTGCAACCAGGCTGCTCCTGAGAGGCAAGGATGTAAAAACTTATTCTCATTCAGCAGCATGTTGTCAGAAAGTGCTAGTCCTTTGAGAAAGACCTCATGGTGGGAAATGTAGAAGGTCGTGCAGACAGAGGTAGATTCTCAAGAAAACAGGTTGACATAGTACTGCAACAATGGGCTTTAGCATGTCAGCAGTACTGAAGTTGGTGTGGAATAGGTCAATGTTTCAATCTGTTGAACTCTAATGAACCTGACAAAACCCAAATTTGATTATTTTAATAATCTGCTCTGAAATCTAGTTGTATTCATTTAACTCTGAGTCAAGTTAAAAATTCTTGAAAATTTTTTATCCATCTATAAAACACAAATATATACACAGTATACAAATACATAGTGTTAGAATTTCATTCAGGCAGGATAACTATGAATTTCTACATATTAGATTACCTTGTATTGTAAATGTTTTCCTTTTTTCTTTCTGAGGCTCCTCTTTTCCATGATTGTCATTTTCTGTGGTTATCATTTTCCACCCTTTCTTGAAGTTTTTGTATATGCTAATTAACAAGGATTACATTATGGAAAAAAAAACTTGAGGTAGCCTCTACTAATGGCATTAAACACAATAGCATATTTAAGGAATGAGCAAGGATGCCAGTTTAAAGATTAAGGTACACCTGATCTAAGCCACAGCATTTCCAATTGTTTTCTATACATTTTAAAGTTGGGCAATGAATAAGGAAGACCAATAAAGAACCAATATATTTTAATGGTAAAGGAGTTGAAGAATATTTAATACACCACAAACTATTGGAAGGATAAACAAATTTGTCTTATAGAAAGTGCAACCAGAGTGCTTCTTCAAGACAAGGATGGTGAGACTTTACTCACTTATTTTGAACATTCTTTCATGAGGAAACAACCAATCCTTGTAGAGAGACATTATGCTGAGAAAGGTAGAGGATCAACAAAAGAGAGAAAGACCTTCAATGAGATGGATTGATACATGACTATGAGACTGGGTTTGAGCATCACTGAGATCATAAGGATGATGCAAGAGAGGGCAAGTTTCAAATCTGTTGTTAATAAGATCTCTCTGAGTTGTAGTCAATTTGTCAGCATCTAACAAGTAATAATAACAACATGCATTTCACAGAACATATTGCTGTGTCTGGTTTTGGGCTTCCCCTCATATTTTTGTTTTTAACTAAAATAAATAAGACTAATCGCCTCTATGACTGGGAGACACTTAATAAAAACAAACAACAATTTAAGTTTCCAATCCTTGGGAAATGACATCATACTGAAAGAAGTGGAAGGGCAGAGACAAAAGGAAGAACCTCAATATGGTGGATTGTTATGGTGACTATAACTATGGGCTCCAGCAGGTCTTGGATTATGGGGATGGTGTAGGATAGGGCAAGAGTTGGATCTGTTGTTCATAGAATTGCTGTGAGTCACAGAGAGAACTCTGTTGGCTTAGTGGATAGAAAGTTATGCTGCCAGACCAAAGGTGGGTGATTTTAATCTGAAGCCCTCAGGCCTGGTTTGGTTTTTGGTCAAACATTCTTCTAAGTGGTATAGCACTGGTCTGTCCATTTGCTGTTCAGAGTTAACTTGTGGTTGCTGTGATGCTGAACACTGTGACACTGATGTGTCAAATGTGACAATGATTAGCCATGGTGGACAGTTTTGGTGGCACTTCCAGATTAAAACAAGCTTGGAAGCAGGAGTAGCATCCACTTCCAAAATAGCTACCTCTGGAAACTCTATGAATTTAGAAAAATAATGAAAATTATACTAGCATTCAGGTCTTTTGATCATAGTTCACTGTGAGTCATTGATGACCCAATGAAACTTAACAATAGCAATGGCAATGAATATAGAAAAAAGGACCTATGTGAAATCAGAAATTTAGACTCACTACACAAATCAGAGGAGTTGTTTTAATTCTAGCAATCTTTATGAATAAAAAAAGGAGGATGGTAGGAATTCAGGTTTTTTCAAAGATTATAAAACTGTTCAATCTAACACTAATCTTAATTATCATCCAAGAAGAGTATTTAGAAAATTTATTTTGTAGAAAAGACATTTTGTCAGTGCTGTCCATAAATTGTATATTTCTATGCAAGGATACATTAAAGAAGATAAAAAGAGAAATTATAGGGTTAAATACCTAATTTTAGAGGAAAAGCAAAGTAATTAAAACAATATGGCATAAGCGTTATTCAGACTATTCAGTGTTTTATGTTATTAAAATTTTTAATTATTTTCTAGTTTGGAGAGTTTTAAAAAGAAAACATTAAATATATGAAAATATGAGAAAAGGTGATTCCAGAGAGGAAAAATCTCATCAAAAGAATCAAGCAAGCTCAATATATTATATTTTTTTATTTCCCCCCCTGTAGGCATATGCTCGCAATATTAAAAAATGTCTAGACTTGTAACACTCAAAACAAAGGTACATATCTATGGGTTTTGGTTTTGATTTTTTTTTCCTGCTGGCATTGTTGTTTAGACTACAGATCATATAATTTATAAGAATCAGGAAAGTTTTCATTGAGCTATTCTATCTCTGACTTATTCTTATAAATATGAGAATAAAAATACTTCTAATTCACTTATAGCTATCATTTATTAAATGTTGCTACGAATTCAACAACTATGGATATTCTGCAGTAGCACAAAAATGTTGATTACTTTCCCTATTTAAGTCAATCTAATATAATTAAATTTAAATTTGTTTAAACAAATTTAAACAAATATGTTCATTTTTAAAGAACAATATACTAATCAAAGTAACAAAGCAAGTTGCAGAGGTAGTAGATTTATTTCCTAAGGATTTTACCTAGTTTTTTCAGTAAATTTTGTTTAAATGACTAGTATTTAATATGTTTGAAAATGTGTCATAGATGGAGCTATGGAGAGTAATCTTTAAAAACTAAAATTGTTTCTACTGTTCTATATTTGTCTTTCAGAATCATAAATCTTTATTATTTTGCTTTACCATCAGTTTTTAACTTAATAATTCTAATATTTTATAGTGGAAAATAATTGGTATGACAGTATGCACCTCTCTAATGTAAAATTAAGGGAGCTCTGGTAGTTTCATGATAAGAGGTTGCATTTCCAAGACAAATGCACATGATTCAAATCTACCAATTTTTCCATGGGAGAAAGATGGACAATCTCTTCCCAGGCAATTTACTACCTATGAAACCCACTGAAGGGTTAGCCAGGAGTTGGTTCTGTTTTGATGGTGCATAACAAAACAACAACATGTCTACTTATTGACTATGTGTTTCTGTATCTGCAGGAGTATAAGCTGTAAGTGTAGCTATATAAAAATGTCCCTGTTGTGACAGCAGAAATGTTCATTCAGCTGAAATGTTTATCAGCAGAAATGTTTATCCAACAATGTATGAAATAACATTATGTGCTGGGTAAAGTTATAATTCTGAATAAAATAGTAATGATGAAGATTGTCTAATATGCAAAGGTGGATTGATTCAGTGACTGGGGTAATTGGGGTGGGTGTGTTGGAGGCAGTGCGATTGGCACAAGATAGAGCAGGGTTTAGGGCTGTTGCACATAGGGTTGCTATGGGTAACAAGCGACTGGACGGCACATAACAACAACAAAAACAACAACTAAAAAATTAATCCTAGAACAAAATGCCATAACTAAAATGGCAAAACTTTCAGAAGAAAGCAGGGAGAAAAATATTCATGGTAGTAGTTTCACAGGAGAGTTTTTTTAAAAAAATATAATGGCAATACATTAAGGATTGGATTTTATAAAAATTAAGAACCTCTGCTCTTCCACATGCCACTTTGGCAGCATAGTCCTGCTAAGAGAAACATCAGCAGTTCAAACACAGCAGATGCTCCTCCAAAAGGATTTATAACTGTGGAAACCCAATAGTTGACATAAGTTGGAGTCAACTTGATGACAATTTGATGTTTTGGTTTAGCTATTCAAAACACAAGCAAAAAGTTCTTATAGTACAAGAGGAGACCTCTCAAGATAAGAAATTTCCATCACTTTAGAAAGTTCACTCATTTCCCATTCCATTCAATCCTCAATTCCCCTCAACAAGATTACTTTTGTAATAAATGGTTTATTTGTTTCAATTTTTTCAAGATTAAAATGAATAGAAAATGTTTGCAAATAAGATATTAATTCAATGATTTGTCCGTGGAGAGTTCTGGTGACCTCATGGCAAGGAGCTGCACACCCAACCCAAAGGCACTATTCAGATCTACCAGCTACTCCGAGGAAGAAAGATAAAAATCATGTGTACGATTTTCTGCTTCTGAAAATCCACTGGAGGGTCAGCCATTGGTTGGTTCTGACTTGAAGAGACATAACAACAGCAAAAAGTAAGAAAAATGTAAATTATTTGCACAGTAAAATGGCTTAAAAAAGTATATAGGAATGATCTTTGTATATACATGCATTATTTCTCTTTAGTAATTACTGGGGTTTTTTTACTGTGAAGGGACATTCAATGAATTTTTTTAATCACAGTGAATCATGTGACAATGTACAAAACAGCCCCATCAGGATTCCTATGCTGTAAATGTTAGGGAACAAGACCATCAGGTCTTTTCCTCCTATAGAGCTACTGCATGAATTCTAACCATCAAACAGTTGGCTACTAGACTCCCTTACCATTGAATAAATACTGATTCAAAGAAATTCTATGTGACACTGTCCTGTAAAAGTTCCAAGACTATAAATTCTTACAGAAGCAGAGTACCACACCTTTCTCTCTCAGAGAAGTTGGTGGGTTCTAATCACTAATCTCTGTTTACTAACCAGGTACTTAACCACTATTCAAAATCCTCTGAGGTTTTTTTTTTCTTTCTTTTTGTATGGGAATACTTAATGTTTTTAAACTGAATGCCATTTCAGGATATCAGGGAGGCATGGTTCAAGATGGAATTCACCCTGATGCAGGAAGGCAAACCTTAACGGTTTACCAGATTCTTGCATTATATCTGCTGATCCGTCCCTCCCGAGTCTAGGGAAGGTTTTCAATAGAAAGAACTTGGCTTCATTTGCATTAAATTCTCTTTGTGATTCACTTCCTGATAATTTTCAATAAAGATACAAGGAAACAGGAATGGGACCCTTCAGTTGAGAACTGCTGGCCCCTATTTTTGTGCTCTTATTCTAGCTCATTCTTGGTTATCTGTCTCCTTATTAATAAAATACTTTACCCTCAGTCTGCAACACTTTTGGGTATTAGAAACAATAGGATTAAAATAATATTGGAATCCTAATTCTGTGGCTAAGGACTGTTCAATTAGTTCCCACTAAAATTAAAAATTATTGAAAAGAAAAATAGAATAAGAGACAACTGGAATTCTCTCTCATACATTTAAGGAGAGTCTCATTTTAAAGGAATAGTTGAATTAATTACATTGTTTTGTCAGAGATTATCTTCACACAGAGCTGTGTGGTTTGGTTGTTAGTCCTGTGGACTAAGCCTCTCCATTTGCCAGCGACCCAAAAGAAATGGGCAAATGGAACACCTTTGTAACCTCTATGATAGGGCAAAAACCAAAAGAAATGTATTTGATTGAGCTGCAGGCCAACATTCCAGTTGTCATCATTGTTTCTGTTGCTTTTCATATTTGTGTAGATCTTGTCCCTTCCTTTTTAAATAAGCATATTGGTAAAGTAAGATCTGGTGGTGTAACTGTAAATACAAGGTTGTTAACAAAAGGTTCCACCCAGTGGAACTTTCCTCAGGGAAAGTCCAGGCAAACTGCTCCACAGAATGCAACATGGATTTCTATTCAGTCACATGATAACTATGAGTGAAAATTGACTTTACAGAACTTAATGAGGACTATGTAGGCAACAGAATACATGCTATTTGTGCAATTTTTGCATGTACAGTTCGGTGACATAAATATTGTCCATACTATGATGGAAGGAATATACTGAGTCATTGTATCAAAAGGAATTATCAGACATAGAAGAATTTAATGAAATAACATAAGAGCAAGAGCCTATGGTGATGAAGGAAGAAGTTCAAGCCACTTTGAAGGAAATAGTAAAAAATAAGGCCCCAGGAATAGATGGTATACCAATTGACATATTTCAGCTAACAGATGCTGCCCTGGTTGTGCTCACCAAGTTGTGCCAAGAAATCTGGAGGACAACCACTTGGCCAACTGACTGGAAGAGATCTATATTTGTTCCCATTCCAAAGAAGGGTGACCTAATAGAGTGTGGAAACTACAGAACAATATCATTGATTTCACATGCAAGCAAGATTCTACTGAAGATTATCCAAAAATGACTGGAGTAGCACATCAGCAGAGAATTTCCAGAAGTCCAGGCTGGGTTTAGAAGGGGTCATGGTACTAGGGATATTGTAGCTGATGTTTGATGGATCTTAACTGAAAGCAGGGAATACCAGAAGAATGCCTACCTATGTTTCATTGATTATGCAAAGGCATTTGACTCTGTGGATCATAACAAACTGGCTGACTCTGAGAAGGATGGGAATCCCAGAACATTTAATCATAGTAATGCGAAACCTGTACTTGGACCAGGAGGCAGTCATCAGAACAGAGCAGGGTAACACTGCATGGTTCAAAATTGGGAAGGATGTACTCCAGGGATGTGTCCTGTCTCCATACCTTTCCAACCTGTCCGGGAGGCTGGGCTCTATGAGGAGAATTGTGGCATCAGGATTGGTGGAAGATCTATTAACAATCTGTGTTATGCAGATGACACAACTCTGATTGCTGAAACCAAAGAGGACCTCATGCACTTGCTGCAGAGGGTCAAGGACTGCAGTCTTCAGTATGGACTGAGGCTCAATGTCAAGAAGACAAAGATTCTCACCACTGGACCAATTGGTAGCGTCAGGATGGATGGCAAAGAGATTGAGATTGTTCACAGCTTCAGTTTGCTCGGCTCCATGGTCAACACTGTTGGCACCAGCAGTCAGGAAATCAAAAAACGTATTGCAATTGGACAGTCTGCTGTTAGGGACCTCTCTAAAGTTCTGAAGAGCCATGGTGTCTCTCTGGAGACTAAGGTGCGCCTGATACAGGCCATGGTCTTTGCAATCACTTGTTATGCATCAGAGAGTTGGACAATGACTAAGGAGGACAGAAGGAGAGTTGATGCCTTTGAGCTGTGGTGCTGGAGAAGAATATTGAATGTACCATGGACTGCTAAGAAAATAAACAGATTCATCCTGGAGAATGTTAAACCAGGCTGCTCCTTGGAGGCAAGGATTCTGGGGCTTCGTCTGACATATTTTGGACATGTTGCAAAGAAGGACAGGTCCTCGGAGAGGGACATTATGCTCGGGAGGGTGGAGAGACAGTGCAGGAGGGGAAGACCCTCTATGAGGTGGATTGATTCAGTGACTCGGGTAATTGGGATGGGTGTGTCAGAGGCAGTGTGATTGGCAGAGGATACAGCAGGTTTGGGGCTGTTGTCCATAAGGTCACTATGGGTTGCAAATGACTCAACCGCACATAACAACAACAACAAGAACAACAACAACATTTAATATCCACTTTTTAATCATCCCAGAAGGATATAGCATGTATTCATTGGTAATTATTTGTTAAAAACTTACATATCTCCCATGAACATAGAGGTAAAAATCCTTTTAAAAAATCCTGGCCAATATAATCCAACAGCATATCAAAAAATAATCCATGATGACCAAGGGGGGACACATTAAAGATATGCTCAAATGGTCTAATATAAGAAAAACAATCAACAGAGTCATCAAGTTTTTGAAGCAAAGAACAAGAACCATAAGATACTCTCCATTGATGAACTTAGATGAAATCCAACACTCCTTCCTAATTAAAACCCTCAGTTTATAGGAATAGAAGGGAATTTCCTCAACATAGTAAAACGTATTTATGCAAAACCAAGAGTTAATATCATTCTCAATGGAGAAAGACTAAAGACATTCCCCTTGTTAACAGGTCTCAGGTAAGGATGTCTAGTTTCACAACACTTATTTAATATTTTACTTAAAGTACTTGCTAGGGCAATATAACAAGAAAGGAAATAAGAGGCATCCAAATTGGCAAAGTGGTGTAAAACTTTTGTTGTATGCAAATGATATGATACTGTACACAGAAAACCTCAAGCACTCAATTAAAAAAAAAACACAAAAAACCTGTTAGACTTTGTGGGCCAATTTATCAGAGTAGTAAGAAACAATATACAAAAATCAGTGAGATTCTTGTACAGTAACAAAAGAGACACAGAAAAGGACACTTAAGAAACAAATACCATTTACAATTGTTGTTGTTGTTGTGCATCATCAAATCAGAACTGACCCATATCTGACCCTCCAGTGGCTTTTCAGAGACAGTTGACCATTCAGGAGGAGTTTCCCATCCTTTTCCCAGGAAACAGCTAGTTGACTCAAATGTCCTGCCTTTGGGATTGCAACACAGCTTCTTGCCACTAGGCCATCATTTACAGTAGACAACCACCAAATGAGATAATTAGAAGTAAACCCATCTAGAAACACAAAATAAGTTTATAGAGAAACTACAAAACACTACTTCAAGAAACAATGTAAAAAAAATAAAAAAAAAAACAAAACAAAAAAGAAACATTGTAAGACATAAAGAAATTCATAAATGTTACCTCTTCATGGATAGGAATATTCAGTATAGTGAAAATGGCATTCTTACCAAAAACAATCTATATGTGTAATATAATCCTAATCCAGACAACAAACTCATTTTTCAAAGAGGAAGAAAAGGCAATTTGCAAGTTTATTTGGAGGGAAAAGAGACCTTGAATAAGCAAAGTACTCTGAAAAACAAAAATGAAATGGGAGGCATAATGTAACCTGATCTCAAAATCAACCACACAGCTGTAGTACTGGTAACGATGACAGATACATAGATAAATGGAATAGAATTGAGAAACCAGAAGTTAATCCATCTACCTACAATCAGTGTGTATTCAATAAGGAAACGAAGCCTATTAAATGAGGACATGACAACCTCTTTTTTTTTGTTTATTTGTTTGTAAAGTTCGTATACTTTGTGTTTCACACTATTCTTTATTCAGATTGTGTTTCATACAATCATTAGCATGCATTGTTGTTGTTAGGTGCTGTCCAGTCATAGACAACTCATAGCAAACCTATGAACGAAAGACCTGAACATTGTTCGTACATAGAGTTTGCTGAGACAAGCCATTTGGGAAGTGGATGCCTCTCCTGCTTCCAGGCTTGTTTTAGTCAGGAAGCTCCAGCCAACACTGTCCATCATGGGTACCCATTACCACATTTGGCACATCAGTGTCACTGTGTTCAGCATCACAGCAACCATGAGTTACCTCTGTACAGCAATGCACAGACCAGTGTTAAACCACCTAGAAGAATGTTTGACAGGAAGATAATTTGAACTCGGCCTGAGGGCCGCAGATTAAAATCACCCACCTTGGGCTTGGTAGCATAACTTTCTGTCCACTAGGGCCATGTAGCTCTCTCTATGTCGTCGTTGTTATTGTTGTTAGGTGCTGTCGAGTCATAGATGACTCATAGTGACCCTATAAACGAAAGGCCTATATGTTATATAAAATTAATCACCATTGAATCTTGCCCATCATTACTCTTTCTTTTCATCAGGATCTTTCCCATTTTCTTCCTCCTCTCCTTCCACCCACAAAATTGTGCAACCCTGTGGTTTTACCTCTAATCATCCTTACCCCTTCTCTCCCACCACTTCCTCCCACTGGGTTCACAAATGGTGGTGGCAAAACTGGACTTCCATCTGCAGAAAACTGAAGCAGTATCCACACCACACACCAAATAAAAAAATTAACTCAAGATGTATCAGAGACCTAGGAGTAAAACTCGAAATCACAAAGATCATAAGAGACAAAATGGAACTAAACTTAGAAGGCCTAGTCTATGGTATAAATAGGCTGGCCAATACAACCAGAATGCCCAACCAGTAGACAATAACATCACTGAATGGAACCTTTTAAAGATTAAGTCCCTCTGTACATCAAAAACATTTTTCAATAGAGTGAAAAGAGAACCTGCTGATTATTGGCAATGCTATCTCAGACAGGGGTCTTTTAAAGAAAGTTTAGAGAGTACTACAGTGCCTCCACCAGAAAAAAAAAAAACACCAAAAAACAAAACAAAACAAAAAACCTATTTTTGTAACTCAGTTACAAAATGGAGAATAGACTTGAAGAGACTTTTAACAGAGGAAGACATTATATGGCCAACTGACACATGAAGAAATGCTCAAAATCATTGGTAATAATGGAGATGCAAATAAAAACCACAATATCATTTCACATCAGTAGCAGTGACAATGTTATTAGTAAGCAGCAAGCAATAAATATTGAAGAAGATGTGGAAAGATTTAAACTCCCATTTGGTGGGGTTGTAAAATAGTGAAACTACTTTGGAAGACACTTTGGGTTTTTGGTGGTGTTTTTTTTTTCCTTTTTTAGGGGGGATGGTTCTTGTTGAATTTGAGATCATTGCCCTACTGTTGACTGTTGATGTTTTAATTTTCTCTTAAAATTATTTCTGAAGGTCTAAAATAGCAATTGGATTTCAAAGATTAAAACAAATAAATGGGTTTCTGTATCTATATGCAAAAAACCGATGGCACAGTCCATACAAAGTTGAGATACTAACCCAAAGACTGTAGTGCTCTGATGTTCTGAATCTGCTGTCTCCAAAGGAGACTTCAAGGGAGCAAAATATGCAGTCTCCAATTGTGTGCTTTTATTTGGGAGCCCAATGAAATTGAGCCTCAGTTGATTCCAACTTGATGGCAGAGTTAGTGAGTCAGTGATATCTGTATGTGTAATTATATATATCAGGTCACTATAAATCAGAAATGACTATCAATAAATTTTGCTGTTTGTCTTTTGTTCTATTTTGTTTTGGTTTTGGATAGGGCATTTCTTTAACCAAACTAAGAATCTCTCCTATCTAGCTGTGAATGTCAGGTTTGTTTAGAGGATCTTTGCCCCAAACACTGTTTTTTATGGAAGATAGTTGGCACGAATAAAGATGACTACTAATAAATGATGACAAGGCTCTTCTGGATAAGGATTAGTAATGAATGAAATATTAACGAGCGAATTCTGCTTTCCAGAATGTCCTATGTTTTAACTAGTCAAATTGTTCTGGTGATGTGTTGTTGAAAATTCAACATTCATGTGGTTAGCTGGAAACTGAAAAGATAATGTTTTTTACTTTGGCCAAAGAATACAGAGAGAGATGTTCTTTGCTGTACGCTTGCCAATCTTTTGTATCTGGTACTTATTTTGGTTGCAAAAATAAGAATCAAATACTCCAAATGTGGGCTAATTACCCTGCATATATTTTCTTTTATTAAGTATTTGCTAAACATAAACCAACTGCATTCATCTGCCGCTTTCTCACTTTGAAGTGCACTTGAAAGTTGCACAGTGAATATGGATGATAGAAGAATCATCAGTGCTTCTGGAGACCAAAAGAACAACCAAGTCTATCTTGGAGGAAGTGCAATTAGGGTGCTCCTTAGGGATAGTGATGGGGACATTTCATCTTACATGCTTTGGGCATGTTATCAGGGGGCATTAATCATTAGAAAAAATAAATCACCTTCTTGGGACAAAGATGGAAGGACTGTCAAGAAGATGGACTGACCCAGTGACTCTATCAATGGGGTCGGGCATGTGAGAGACCATAAAAATAGAACAGGATAGGGCAATGTTTAGATCTGTTTGTTCGTCATTATAAGGTCGTTATGAGTTATAATCAACTGGATGGCACCAGAAAACTACAGAAACCTCTGATTTGAAGTTGTACTTTGATTTTACTGGGAAAACTTATGGTGAAATTGTTCTCCACCATCTAGTGTAAAGAACTAAGGAGAGGATTATAATGCAAACATATGTATAGATGCTTAGGTGATAGATATTGAATGAATATTGTTGTTATGAACTTTGTTATTTGTGGCTGATTTACTCCTATCAGAAATCAAAAGGGATAATTTTTGCTTTTAGTGTGTCTGGTGACCTTGGACTTTAAATATATTTACATGTGTCACAGAAACACAGATGCCAAATACAAATAAGTAGACATGGGCAACAGGATTATGTTAAAGTGCATTTGAACAGATCCTCTTTTATGAGAAAAAGTGGCTGGAAGTTTTATGTTTATACTACATGTACATGCACCTTATATTTGTTTATTTGGATTGCGGCTCAATATAATGAAGACAAAGATTCTCACCACTAGACCAATTGGCAGCATCAGGGTGGATGGTGAAGAGATTAAGATTGTTCACAGTTTTAGTTTGCTTGGCTCCGCAGTCAATACTCTTGACACCAGCATCCTGGAAATTAAAAGATGTATCACAATGGGAAAGTCTGATGTTAGGGACATTTCCAAAGTGCTGAAGGGCAATGGTGTCACTCTGGAGACTAGGGTGCACCTGATATAGACCATAGTCTTTGAAATCAGTAGTTATGTCAGAGAGTCGGAAAATGACTAGGGAAGATAGAGGAAGAATTGATGCCTTTGAGCTGTGGTGCTGGAGAAGAGTATTGAATGTACCATGGACTGCTAAGAAAACAAACAGGTTCATACTGGAGAGGGTTTAACTGGGTTTGTCTCCTTAGAGGCAATAATTCTGAGGCTTTGTTTGACATACCTCGGACACGTTGCAATGAGGGACCAGTCCTTGGAGAGGGACATCATGCTTGGGAGTGTGGAGGGACAGCGCAGGAGGAGAAGACCTTCTATGAGGTGGATTGATTCAGTAACTGGGGTAATCAGGATGGGTGTATCGGAGACAGTGTTATTGGCGCAGGAGAGAGCAGAGTTTAGGGTTGCTATGAGTCTCAAGTGACTCAACAGCACGTAACAAAAACAGCATATGGTTATAAAGACACGATCTTTGATAATCAGAGTTTTTTTCATCTAAGCTTTTTCATATCTGTATACCTTCTGTTTTGAGACTGTTAGATTCTTATTTAATTTCATTCCCATAAATAATGTTTTAGTATTACTTGTTTCAAAAGAGAGGGAAATTCTTAGAAAATGGCTTTCTTTTATTTAAAGAACTTTAAAATGTTTTTTCTTAATATATGATTCATATTCATTTTTGCTGACACCAGATGTTATAACCAAAGAAAGCACTAAATAAAATAATTCAGCTCAATCTCTATTTTTAGTTTGAACTGCAGCTGTAATGTGAAAAAATAAAACAAAACCAGAAAGCAATGCAACTGGAAATTTTCATGACTAAGCTTATGTTTCTATTTTATATGAGCAAATTTTAGTTGAGCTGTTACTTTCTAATAACCAAATAAATGTTCATGAGCTAATATAGAAC
>NW_006399751.1:30250857-30272063 GCF_000299155.1 Elephantulus edwardii | reverse complement strand
AAAGATAAATCCCTTATTGTGGAGTTAAGCATTAGTTACAGTGTTGACCCCACTCTTAGCCCAGAGCTTTGACCAATTGGGAAGTATCCCAGTTCCACCCTCAACCAGGATAACCCTTCCCATCTGCCAAGTCTCTTCAGAAAATATCTTCCATTGTCCAGCCCATGATCTGACAGCTTGTATCTTAAGCTTTCTTGGTTTCTGTGATTCCAAAAATGTCGACTGCTGACATTTTTCTTTTGACCAGTGTCTCTTAAGTGTAGTTGTACTGTCTCCAAGGGAAGTTGACATGTCCTGTAGAACTCTTGTGTAGATTATGTTTTCCTTTCTGCGGCCCGAGGGCCCGCCGGGTTTCCCTGGGTCTGACCTAGAAGACGACTCCTTTGCTGTTATCCGAGGTGACCTTGCCCAGTGACGCCTTCTCCCTCCCTCTCTGGCCGGGTTTTGCTGTGTCTGACCAGGAAGATGACTCCTTTGCTGTTATCCGAGGTGACCTTGCCCAGTGATGCCTTCTCCCTCCCTCTCTGGCCGGGTTTCGCTGTGTCTGACCTGGAAGACAACTCCTTTGATGTTATCCAAGGTGACCTTGGCATCCCAAATTGATCCTAACTCATAGTGACTTTATATACAAAAGAATAGCTGGTTATGCACCATCTCATGCATCTTTGCTTTGTTTCTGAGCCTTTTGTTGCAGCAAAGTTCTCAATCCACCTCACTGGTGTCCAACTTCTTTTTCACTGACTGTGTTACCAAGCATGATGTCTTTATTCAGGGACTATTTTCTGTTGATAGCTTGTCTCTTGATAATATGAGATTAAAAAAAAATACCACTCAGTTTCCAAGAATTATTTTGACTATTCTTCTGCAAGATATATTTAATCATTCTTCTGACATTCCACAACACATTCAATATCATTCTTTAATAGTATAATTCAACTGCATCAGTTCTTCTTGGACCATTCTTGTTCTTTATCCAGCTTTTACACACATCCGAGGTGAGTGAAAAAATACCACAGCTTGAAACAAGTGTTCCTTAATATTTAAGTGACATCCTTAGTTTTATTCAACAGCAGATTTGAGCAAGACAAGACCTAATTAGATTTCTTGACTCCTGCTTCCATGGAAGTTGTTTGTACAGCTAAGTAAAATAAAAACCTTGAAAAATTCACTCTTGTCTCCATTTATCTTTAAAATGCTCATTGATACAGTTGTGATATTTTGTTTTTCTTTGTACTGAGGTATAATCTATACTGATTTTCATTAGTAAGTGCTCCAAATGGTCTTTGCTTTTATCAGGCAAGATCCATTTTCATATATGCCATCTTAATATCTCAATAGTTCAGTGATTTTTTTTGTGTGTGTATGTGTCTGTAATCTTGATCCTTCTCATATAAGCTAGTTTCTTGGATTATTTTCTCAGAATAAAAATATAATAGGTGTGGTAAGAGGATACAATTCCAATGTAAACTTCCCTGATGGTAACAACAAACTCAGTCTGAATGTAGATTTAAAGTGAGTAAAATCAAGTGTTCTGAAATGTTCATTTTTTCCTTCCCAATAGTTTATTATGATCCACACAGTTGAATGTATACACATAGTTTTTAAAAGTATGTGTATACTGTATCTGACATTTCCTGCTTCCATCCTTGATTAATCTAACATCAGCAATGGTATATTTCATTTTATACCTTTTACTAAATTCAGCTTGAGTGGTATCTTCCAGATGTTGCTGTTAAGTGTCTTTGAGTCCAGTACAACTTATAACAACCCCGTGAACAACAGATTTGAGTCTTTCCCTATCTTGCCTATACTTATCATCTCTGATATGTTTCAGTCCACTGTTACAGCAATCATGTCAATCCATCTTTTTCTCTCTTGGTCTTCCTTTCTTTCTCTGATTCTCCAGCTTTTCCAGCATAGTGTATTTCTCCAAGGACTGACCACTCCTGACAATATACTCAAAGGTGATCTGACAGAGTGTGGAAATTAATGAACAATATCATTAATATTGCATGCAGAAAAGATCCTGCTGAAGATTATCCCCAAATGACTGGAACTGTACATCTACAGAGAACCACCAGATGTGCAGGCTGGGTTTAGAAGAGGCAGTAACACTACAGGTATTACAGCCAATAGGAGACGGATCTTAGCTGAAAGAAGAGAGTAAATGGAGAAATACTTGTCTATCTGTGTTTCACTGACTATTCAAAGGCATTTGACTGTGTGGAACACAATAAACTGTGACTAACCTTGAAAAGAAGGGGAACCCAAGAACACTTGATTGTGCTCATGTAAAACATATACTAGGACCAGGAGGCAGTTATCAGGACAGAGCAGGGAAACATTGCATGGTATGAGAGCAGGGGAGGTGTCTGTCAGGGATGTATCCTATCTCTGTACCTTTTCAATCTATATGCAGAACAGATTATCCAGGAGGTTGGATTTTATGAGGAAGACTGGGACATCAGGAATGGAGGAAGACTTATCAACAACCTGTGTTATGTAAATGATATAATCTTACTTGCTGAAACTGAAGAGGCCCTGAGGCATTTACTGCAGACTTCAATATGGATTGAAGCTCAACCTCAGGAAAAATGAAGATTCTCATCATTGAGGCAACTGGCAGCACTGTTATATATGAAGAGACTAAGATTGTTAACGACTTCAGCTTTCTTGGTCCAACAAACAGAACTTTTGGTACCAGCAGCCAGGAAATCAAAAGACAAATTCCACTGGGGAAATCTGCTGTCAGGGATTTCTCCAGAGTCCTGAAGAGCAAATATGTTAGTCTAGAGACTAATATGCACTTGATCCATGCCATAATTTTTGCAATTACTTGCTACGCATCAGAGAGCTGGACAATGTCTAAGGATGATAGAAAAGGAGTTGTTGTCTTTGAGTTGTGGTACAAAAGATGAGTATTTAACATACTATAGACTGCTAAGAGAACAAACAGGTCTGTTCTGGAAAGGGTGAAGCCAGGATATTCCTTGGAGGCAAGGATTTTGAAGCTCTGTCTGACATACTTTGCGTATGTTGCAAAGAGGGATCAGTCCTTGGAGAAGGACATCATGCTTGGAAAGATGGAGGGACAGTACAATAAAGGCAGATGCTGATGAGATAGATTGTCACTAAATGGGATAATGAGGGTGTGTCTGAGACAATGAAATTGGCTCAAGATAGAGCAAAATTCAGAGCTGTTGTACATAGGGTTGCTATGAGTTGCAAGTGCCTTGATGACACTTAACAACAACAACAACACTCATTCTCTATGCTGAGCAAATAATTTAAAAAGCCAGATTCTTTGAAGAAGAAAGTGGCATCATTACTGGAGGAAGACTCGCTAACTACCTGCATTATGAAGATGACACAACCTGACATCTGACATCAACATGTGCAATTAATGATATTGTTCAGTGAATTCCACATTCTATTGGATCATTTTTTAGGGGAATGGGAATAATAGGAATCTTCTTCAGTCTGTTTGCCAAGTGGCTGCCTTCCAAATTTCTTAGCATAGCTTAGTGTCAAATTCAGGGCTCCATATGTGTTTTAAAACATATCCTGCAAACTTGTTCTTTGCTAAATGTTGCTTTTTGTGAAGCTTTGACTTCTTCCTCATCATTTTTTTATTTTTGATCATAAGCTATTTCCTGAAATGTCTGTTTCAGTCAATTATTTTTAGTATATTGACTTGTATTCCTTCCATCCCCTTTTGATACTTTGATCTTTCAGGATTTTGTCCATGGCATCTTTTTTTATTGTACCTTGAGATTTGAATTTGTTTTTAGTTCTTTCAATTTAAGTAATGCTGAGTGTTCATTTAATTAACTAGGCATGAAAATCCTTATATTTTTGTTGTTTTTCTTTCTACTTTAATTTTTATATTGGGAAAGAAAGATGAAAGATTTTAGAATTTTATGTACAGTTGTTTTCAAACATCTATGGGAAAAACAAACAAAAATCTAAAAAACTATCCCCTTGTTTTGAATAATCATTATTCCTGTGTTGAAAAGCAAGTGAATGTATATTATACATAATATATATATGAGGGAGCTCTGGTGGTCTAGTGGTCAAGTGCTGCATTACCAACCCAGGGGGGGGGCATGTTGTTCAAATCAATAAGGTGCTTCATGGAAGAAGATGGGCAATCTTCTCCTGTGCAATTTACAACTTTTGAAAACCCACTGAAAGGTCATCTGTGAGTTGGTTCTGACTCAACAGTATACTCCACAACCAACACTCTTGGCACCAGCAGTCAGGAAATCAAGACAAATTGCATTAGGTAATTCTGCTGTCAGAGACCTTTCCAGAGCACTGAGAAGCAATGATGTCAGTCTAGAGGCTAAGGTGCATCAGATCCAGGCCATAGTCTTTGCAATTACTTACAAAGTACATAAGGTCACTGTGAGTCTCAGGTGACTGAACAGAATCTAACAACAACAACAACAACAACAGCCATCGAGTCGGAACTGACCTATAGCTGATCCTCTGGTGGGTTTTCCGGGGCACTTTATAGCCCATTTTTCTCCCACAGAGGAGCTGGTGGCTTTGTTTGTTTCTAAATTTTATGTTCTGTTTCATTAGTGTACAGATGTAGTTTTACAACTATACAAAACTCTTGGTTACTATATTTATATTAAATTTATTATACTGATTATTAAGTTTAGTTGATTCTTAGACATCATGGGCTTGACTTGCAAAGCTCCATTTATAGCTTATATGTGAATGGTTTAAAAAGACTGTGTGAAACTTGTCATCTCCACATAACCAACGTATCTCTTTAGTAAATTCATATATAACAAAAACGGATTTTCTTTTTTAGTCTTCACTGTTTTTCAGTTTTTGCAATCTTGTAAACCTTGAATGACATCATGAAGCCTATACAAAGTGTACTAGTGATGCTAGGCATGCTCTTAAGAAATAAAGAAAAGTCACGGCATTGTAAGAAAAAGTTGAATTACTTGATACTGATGTCTGTATCTGTGGTGGTCTGTCATTTCAGAATAAATGAGCCCAGTGTAAGAACCATTGTAACCAAAGAAAAAGAATTTGTGAAGCCATGGCTAAGCAAGTAAATGGGAAAACCTTGCACTTTAAGGGAAATACTTACTTATTTGTACTAGAAATGCAAATTTTGTATTGGTGAAATACATGAAGAATATACAATACAAAATATATGTTTATCAACTGTTCTGTTATATTAAGTCAACTGTAAATTGTTAGTAGTTAAATTTGAGAGAATAAAAAGTTATCTATGCTAATCTGTTGTTACGTGCCATGGAGTCGACCAAGACTTATATCAACCTTATTTACAACAGCTTTGAACCTATTGCTCTATCTTGAGCCAATCTCATTGTTTCTGACACACTTACCCTCAATAACCAAGTCATTGAGTTAGCCTATTTCATCCAGGGTCTTTGTCTCTTTGCTGTCCCTCCAACTTTCCAGGCATGATGTCTTTCTCTGAGGATTGGTTTCTCACGGCAAAACGCAAAAAGTATGTCACAACCATTGCCTCCAAGGAGCAGCCTGGTTTTACCCTCTCAGACAGGTCTGTTAGTCACTTCCATATCCATATCCATATCCATATCCATATCCATATCCATATCCATATCCATATCCATACTTATATCCATTTGTCTATCTATCTATCTATCTATCTATTATCTATCTATCTATCATCTATCATCTGTCAGTCTGTCTATATGTCTATATCTTATGTATGGTGCTCTTGTTGGTATTGTCTACATAATTATATCTACAGAACAAATTATATTATTTACTAATTATGGTTGTTTTATTTCTTCCTTTTTCAGTATGTGTCCTGTTAATGTGGGCCTACACACTGGCTAAAAGTAAACTCCTAACATCCCAAGAAACTGGAGATAGTGGTACTGTCTTCCTTGATTGATTAAGTCTCAAAAGTTGACTTTTATGTCCTTGAAACATGTCTGCACTGTAAAATAGCAAGAGGACCTTTTAAAAGGCTTAAATACTAATGAAGGAATTATGTGTTTTTCTTTTTTCTTTTCAGAAGGGGGAGCGAACTGGTGGGGAGGGGTGGGTAGGGAGAAAAGTGTGGCAATGAATGAATGGAAATCCAAAACCTCTGTAAATGTCTATTAAAATTAATTAAAAAAGGCTTAAATACACTTCAAAGTGATAAAGAACCACAACTACAATTGGCTAATGTGAATGACATAAGGAAAATTGTTTAAAAAAATCCATCTGACATCAGCAATATATACCTAGTCATGAGCCATGACTTCTTCTAAATCTAACTAGAACTTCTGAAAGTTCCCTGCATATATACTGTTATAGCCATTTTTAAATAATCTTCAACATTATTTTTCTTTTATGTATATTAATGATATTACCAATGATTAATCAATGGTTGTTGTTGTTGTGTACCATAGAGTCAGAACTGACCCATAGCTGACCCTCCAGTAGGTTTTCAGAGTTAATCACATGGGAGGAGATTTGCCTTCAGGATTGCAGCACAATTTCTTGCCACCAAGCCACTAGAGCTCCCTAATCAATGACTAAGGAAGATACTTTGAACAATAAACCTTTGACACCACACATGGTTATATAAAGGTGATTAGCATGCTGAGAGTCAAGTGGTTAGAACTCACTAGCTGTTCCATGACAGAAAGATGTGGTAGTCTACTTCCATAAAGTTTAATTCCACTGCCATCAAAAGATTTCTTGACTTGGGTTAGCACTGTATCACTAGGATTCCTTTGCTAATTTGCCACAGAAATAATGTTGTTGTCGTGTACCATCAAGTCAGAATGAACCCATAGCTGACCCTCTGACAGATTTTCAGAGGCAGTTAATTGCACAGGAGGAGATAACCCATCCTTCTCCCACAGAGCATCTGGTGGATTCAAACCTTGTGCCTTGGGGATTGCTGTGTAGCTTCTTGACACTAGGCAACCAGTGTTTCCTTTAAAAATAATAGCCAACATTAAGAAATTAAAAGATGATGCTTTGGGAAAATTTGCTCTCCAGGACCTCTTTAAACTGCTGAAGAACAAGAATGTTAATTTAAAGACTGAGGTTCACCACATGCAACTTTGGTATTTTTAAACACTTCTAATATATCTGAAAATTGGATAAATAGGAAAAACAAAAAAAAAAGGATCAATGTCTTTGAATTCAGGTGTTGGAAAAAAGTATTGACTATACCATCAGCTGTCAAAACAATGAACAGTTCTGTCCCAGAGAAAATGAAACCACAGTACCACTCACTTAGAGGGAGGAATAGTGAAACTTCCTCTCACAAACTTTGAGTATCTTGTCCAGAGGGACCAGTTCTTGAAAAAGGACATCGTGCTAGAAGACATTCAATGAGATGGATTTTCACAGTGACTACAATAGTGGCCTTCAGCATGATGTACATCATGAGCAGGGCACAAGACAGAGCAAGGTTCAAATCTATCATACATAAAGTTTGTGTGAGTTGAAGTTGATTCAATGGTACCTAGAAACAACAGCCATAGCTACCTCCTATCAGTTTCTGGATGTGGTGCAAGAAACCTTAAAAATGGTCTTTTTATCCATTGCATTAGCCCCCATTAGGGGAATAATCTCCAACTATCTACTGTGGACACACAGTCTTTAAAATCATCAACGCTGTGAGATCAATATATAAGAGTGCTTTCTACACTGACGGACCATGTGGAGAAAGGGTAAAGAGATTGTGGCACTGCTGTGAAATAACTGTGGAAGATGTAACTAGAATAACCTTGAAGATGGAGCCACAATTAAAGATTTCGCTGCTCAAGCAACAAATGCTGGCGAGGTTGTGGAGAAACTGGAACCCTGATTCACTGTTGGTGGGAGTGTAAAATGGTGCAACCCCTGTGGAAAGCAGTATGGCGCTTTCTCAAAAAGTTGCAAATAGAGATACCATTTGACCCAGCAATTCCACTACTGGGAATATACCCTGAAGAGACCATAGCTGACATCCAAGCAGATATATGCACACCCATGTTTATTGCAGCTTTGTTCACAATAGCAAGGGGTTGGAAACAACCTAAGTGCCCATCAACAAACGAATGGCTAGAGAAGCTGTGGTATATTCGCACAATGGAATACTATGCTGCATTAAAAAACAAGGAACTCATGCAATATTATTCAAAATGGTTGACTCTGGAGAACATTATGCTGAGTGAAATATCCCAGTCACAAAAGGACAAATATTACATGATGCGACTGTTGTAGAATGGGACTGTCCTTGGGGTTGGGGAGAGAATGAGTAAGATGTGTTCAATAATGTATACTGCACTGAAACAGAGGAGGGAGAAAACTGTTTAAAAGAGATATGTGACTAGGTATTTCTGTCATCACAGGAGACTAGAGCGAGGGCTACATGATGGAGGGGACCTGGGGGAGGGTTTGTAAAACAATGAAAGAATCTTTTCTTTTACTTTTCCATAATTTCTGGACTCATGTACTTATAACTTGTTAGTCAAATTTGTGTCTTCTAGGTTGCAACACCCCCATGATACATCTTCAAGGATATGAACATGTACGGCCAAGCACAATCAATAAGAGTGCATCTAAATTCCAAAATCAATCTCCATAATAGTCTATGTGTTTCCTACTGCCAAAGGGGCCCTTTAGAGTAGTGAGAGAAGATCTTCACCCTGAAACCCACAGCGTCCCTTTTCAGCAGGAAGTAGCTAAGAGAATATGCCATCGCCTTTTCCTTATTACTCAGGGTGAAGTCTCTCTCAGGGAGGAGTGATAGGGAAAGGCAAAGGACACACTGACAAAGAAGATTAATCAGAACTGGCTTTGACAAACACTGTGGCATTTGGACAAGAACAAACTGGGAGGAGGGTAGAGAGAATGGTGCAACAATGAATGAAATGGAAACCCAAAATCTCTGTAAATGTTTATGAAAATTAATAAAATATAGAAAAAAAAGATTTCGCTGCTGAATGATTAAAAAACTAACTTGTAACTACTCTGAGATCAAGTTTGCTGGACAACTGAGAAAACCAGAGGTTTATTTGTTTTGCTGAACCAAACTTAAACTTTCACTTGTTGCCTGAGAAATTGTCTGAAATAAGGAATGAAATTAGGAATTTGCCTTATTACTCTGGCCTGGGAATGCTGGACTAAACCTGGACTTACATTGTGTGATGTTCTTTGCCCCATCTCTCCTATTTCCCTAAAACCCCACAACTGTGAGTGAAGTCTGTGAGTCAATTTGCAATGAACATTGGACCAAATGATTCATAGAAATCACTGCAAGAGAATGTGAGGTGGCAGGTCTGACCATGTAGCTATTTGTTTAGTACATTGAACATTATTGATGGAGACAGCTCCCTTTTATGAAGAAGTTAGAAGTCAGTCTCAGCCTTCCCTATGTGGTCTTTGTTCCTTTTACACTGGAGCTGAAAACAATAATGGGAAGAGACTGCTCATCTCTCTCTTATGAAGCCACTGATGGCTTAGAATTAACTAAGACACACAACCCTTTTTTTAGTAGCACACTAAGTTACAAACCTTGGAAACTCTATGGGACTGTTCTCTAGTCTATAGAGTTACTATCACTTGCTATGTGTTAGAAAGAATTCAATAGCCGTGGTTTTGATCTGGCAGTTTAGTGTTTCTTTTGAGCTTCTGCAACAGATGGACATCTCAAATTCACCAACAAGCCAATTCACAAGAGGAAGATGAGACAGTTTTATTAAAATTTTTAGCTGTTGTTTTAATCTATTTACATTTGTCATTGGTCAATAGTCCATTGATCAATGTCCATTGGTCTATTTCCTTGCTTATATGATACTTTTTGATTGACAGTTAAAATATTTTGATAGTAAATTGCAGTAATTTTGGAATCTTGGTTTTCTAAAGACAGTCATTTCTTTCTGTGATTACATTTCAGAAATCTATCTCCCTCAAAATACATTGCTAATAAGATTTATCCTCAAATTTTACATTTTTATTTTTGAGTCTACTTTACAAGAGGTCACAATGGAGCCTGAGTTTTCAGTGACAATTCAATTATTTAAGCAGCTTTTTATAAGAAATATCATGTATGAAAGTCTTTCCTAGTTTGTTGTTTCAAATATGTCTAAACAGAGGAATATATTAAAAGTTGCATATAGTTTTAAAATTTTCATTATTTAATTAGATTTTACAAAAATATTTCTGATATGTCCTATGAATATACAATTCAATCATCATCTAAAATTGTGTGGAAAGCTTTATATCAGTACTTCCATTTCTGTATGACTTTGAGAATCTAATCTACTTACTCTGCTACTTGGCTATATACTAGCACTCAAAACTTTCCTTTCTAAGATAAGTGTTCTTCATAAGACATCTCATAAGAACTATACACTTCTTCTAAAATTGAACTTCTCATCCCTTTATCAAAGTTGTTTTTCTTATAACAAGACAAACACTAGCAAAGCTACAGTATTCACTGAGAGGGCTAGGGTAGAGAGAAATGTTTGTCCAATATTATAATCATTTTTATCAAAAGAAAATCCTCCTGTTATTTACCTGATTTGCTATTTAATTTCTTGCCAGATATTTTTTTCAGTTCCTAATTTCTCAATGTGACTGTTTTCAAAAGCAAATGAAAAGGTTTCTTTCTCACTAAACAGCCCAATAATGTCTACAAAACACTATCATGTTCACTATGAAGAAGTGTGTTCAAATATAGTAGAGACACTTGCAATTGTAGAAGTACATTGAAAGAAGTTTCCTCTATTTCAGATTCTATATAGTTTCCTGTTAGTTGTTGATCTTCTGAGAAACTGTAGCCAAAAAGAATTCATTTGATAGGTTCTAAGAGTTTGTACCTTGAAGTCACATCAAGAGTCACCAGTGAGTTTAATCAATGAAAAAACTTTAGAGTATGTGCCAACAAAAAGAACTACACTTTAAATAATAGTGGCATCTAGACTCAGAAGATTATAGTTCTTAAATAGTTGGCCTCTGCTATAACTTCCTTATCAAAGGAGAACACTGATAATGTCTGTTATGTGACCAACATAGAGGTAAATATAAATTCTTGACCTTACATGTAAATATAAGGAAGTATTTTTTCATGATGAAAGAAGAGAAAATATTATGAGCCTCAAGGTAAAATTTCAGAAAATAAAAGTCAAACACGTTGAATTTTAGAATGAATCTGACTCAGGGAGATGCTTTATAATATAATTTTGAATTAAAAATAAAATTAGAATATTTGGTTGTTCCTCTCAGCTTTGTTACAAAGATAAAAGGTAAAGCCAGGAAGAAATGTATGCATGTCTGATGATTGAAGAAAAAGTGAAAGTGGATCAGAGGAGTGTCAGTTCTTAGATAAATAATGTAAAAGGGAGCTAACTAAAAATATTCAAGTTGTCCAATGATCAAAACTTATCTAGAATGAACAGTCTAAGTCAGTTTTTATTAATACTATGGAGAGAGGGCTCCCTGGGGTGGTTTGTCTGATTTTTTAAAGCATCATACTACACTTTGTGAAATTGTAACATCATTAGAGAACCAGTTTTCAAAATATTATTATTGCAAAATGTAGATTACATTAAATTATAATTATAAATTATTTTGTTGACAAGTAAAGTTTTATATTAAAGAAAACTAATTGTATTGTTATGACATCCTATAAATATACTGTCATTACTGTTAGGTGCTTTTGAGTTGAGTACAATTCATAATGAACCTATGAACAACAGATCTGAACCCTGTCCTATTCTGTGCTATCCTCACACATCTTGACACATTAAAGCCCATTGCAGCAGTTATTGTTTCAATCAACCTGTCTGAGGGTTTTCCTCTCCTTCACCGATCCAATACCTTTTGAAGCATCTTGTCTTTATACAAAGAATAGCTTCTCCTAGCAACATGTCTGAAGTATGTGAGGCAGAAACTCATCATCTTTGCCTTCAAAAAGTGCTGTGGCTGCACCCTCTCCAAGACAAATTTCTTTGTTCTTTCAGCAGTTGATGTGATGGTCAGTGCTCTTCTCCAACACCACAGCTCAAAGACATCAATTCTTCTTCTGTCATCCCTATTCATTGGCCAGCTCCCAGATGCACAGCAAGTAATCAGAAAGAGCATGGCCTGAATCAGATGTATCAAATTCCTCAAGCTGACATCATTACTATTCAGTAACTTGAGTACAGACTCCCAGCGCAATACATCTCCTGATTTTCTGACTACTGGTACCAATGGTTTTGATTGTGGATCCAAGTAAGTTGAAGTTATTGACAGTTTCAATCTTTCAATCTCCATCCATCATGATACTGCCTATAGATCTAGTGGTAAGAACCTGTATTTTCTTGACTTTGAGATGACATCCATATTGAAGGCTACTTTTCTTCATCTTCTGCAACAAGTGTTTCAAGGCCTCTTTGAGGCTTGCTTTCAGTAAGCAAGGTAGTGTCATCTGCATAATGCAAATTATTGATGAATCTCCCTTCAGTCCAGATGACACATTCCTTTTAATAGAGTTTAGCTTCTTGAGTAATTTTTTTCAGCTTATAGATTGAACAGGTATGGAGAGAGACTACAACCCTGACACTTTCCCATCTTAATATTAAGCCATGGAGTGTCCCCTTGCTCTGTTCAAACAACAGCCTCATGGTTTTGCATGAGCACAAGTGTATGCTCTGGGATTCCCATTCTTCCTTATAAATATCAGATTCTTAAAGTAAAAACATTGTATTTTTTTTTAATCAGAGGATGATTTGGAGCCGAGAACAGGTAACCACTTTGAACAGAAACAGCTGACTTTCATATGTTTATTTAAATAGGATTCATTATTACACCACAATTAAGGCTTTTTAAAAAAAACAAAAGACAAAAAACACCATAAACTCATTGTTTTGGAGTCAGGATCAATTACTATCTTACACTTCAGCAGGTTTCTGAGGCTGTAAAGAACTCAAGGATGAGATTGCCCATCTTGCTCCCTCAGAAATGCTGGTGAAATTGAACTGACAAAGCATGTGGCCTTTTGATTTTCTATGAAACACCTTACACACTACTGCTCTACAAGACAACCCTGGTCAATATTAAATACTAAAACTACTGAAGTCAATGTTAATAAAATAAATGAAAAATATTTTCCAGTGTTGTTGTTGTTATGTGCTATTGTCAAGTTGACTACGACTCATAGAGACCCTATGCACAACAGCTCTGAACCCTGTTCTATCCTGAGTCAATTTCATCATCTCTGACACACCTACTCCATTACTCCAGTCACTGAATCAATCCATCTCATCCAGGGTCTTCTTATGTTGTGCTGTGTCTCCACCCTTCTAAGCATGATGTACCTCTACAAGAACATGCTCAAAGTGTGTCAGACAGAAAGTGTTGTAGTGTGTGATAAATTTGATTGAAACTACTTAGAATTAAGTCATAGCTCTGGCTGTTAATAGTTTCTTTCTTAGGAATTTATTGAACTTCATTACAGTTGTGTACTACATGTTTAATATATTAGTAAAAGCAATTTTGTTATTGTTATTTAATGTTTAATGTTATTTTGATGATTATAGAGTGAATGTTTTTGATCTGCAAAGTATATGCTATGGTTCAACAAGTGTAAGCTCATGTGCTCCATTTCCTTTACAATTCAAAATCAAGAATACTATAAAGGCTAGTTGAATTTAATGAGGTGACTTATTTACAGCAAATAGAGCTGGACTGATAAGATGAAGTTATATGGATTGACAGAACTTGCAAAAGGTGACTGCAACTATTGACTATTTCTGGAAATCTGCATTAGGGATAGAATGAAGTTAAGATGATTGAAGTTGTATAATTAAAGCTATGTGATTTTCAGGATGGCAGGGTCACATCAATCATGTTTCCTGTTGAATCCACAAGAACTACCATGTTAAATTTTTAATTTTAAAATTATTTTACTTATTTGGGTTTGTTGTTGTTGTTGTTTTAACTTGAATGACTTAGTTTACTAAAATATATATTCAATATATACAGATAAATTATGAAAAATACATTAGATAGAGAAGCATGACATCAAATGTGAATGAGGAGGTATAGATAAATAAAAAAAGTGAAGATATTGGTTTACGTGCATGAGACTTGTCTGAAAAGCAGATATTTGTGGCAAATAATGAAAAAAGCATAGAACAAAATAAACTAAAAATTCAATATATTTTAATCCTTGCAGACTTTGCAAAGAACTTTATCTTATGCCTATCTCATTTCTCTTTTACAAAAGTATGAAGTTTGCTAGGGAAGAGATCAGTCTTCTAGGTATAAACAAGAAAGGCAAATTATTAATTTACAGTAATATATTCTTTCTATAAACTCAATATAAAAATGTACTACTCATACAAAGCGTAACTTATATACACACAAAGAGAGAAAGAGAGATATGTAGAAACTATTTTAAGTCTAGTACTTCCATAAAGAAAGTCTCATATATCTTGTTATTAGGTGCTATCAAGTCGAGCACTACTCCTGGTGACCCTATGAATAACATATTTGAACCCTGTCTTATAATGTACCATCCTCAGAATCTCTGACACTCTCAAGGCCATTGTTGTAGTCACTGTCTTAATCTACCTGATTCAGGGTCTTCCTCTCCTGCACTGTCTCTACCTTACCAAGCATCAGCTATGGATTAGTTCCAACTCGATGGCACACGACAGCAACAATTGATATATGTAGAATTCATTTATCTATAAAATAAGGTAGCAATTTATTAATTATTCTGCTAATCTTACTTGGACTAGGAAGCAGTCCTCAGAACAGAGAAGGGAAACAATGCATTGTTCACAATCAGGAAGGGAGTGTGTTTGGGATGCATCCTGTCTCCATACCTTTCCAATCTATACGCTGAACAGATCATTCGGGAGGCTGGGCTTTATGAGGAGGAATGTGGCATGAGGATTGGAGGAAGACTTATCAATAACATGTGTTATGTAGATGACACAACCTTGCTTACGGGAGCTGATGTGGACCTGAAGCTCTTACTGTAGAAGGTCAAGGACTATAGTCTTCATATGGATTGAAACTCAATATCAAGAAGACAAAGACTCTCACCACTGGCAGCACCATGAAAATGGAGAAGACATTAAGGTTGTTAACAATTACAGCTTGCTCAGCTCCACAATCAACTCTCTTGGTACCAGCAGTTAGGAAATGAAAAGACAAATTTCATTAGAAAAATCTGCTGTCGGGGACCTTTCAGAAGTACTGAGAAGCAACGATGTCAATCTAGAGACTAAGGTGGGCCTGATACAGTCCATGGTCTTCAAAATTACTTGTTATCCATAAGAAAGCTAGATAATGACTAAGAAGGATAGAATAAGAATGGATGCCTTTCAGCTGTGGTGCGGGAGAAGAGTCTTGAACATACCAAGGACTGCCAAAAATCCAAATAGGTCTGTCTTAGGTTGAAATCAAGTTTTTCCTTGTAGGCTAGGACTTTGAAACTCTGTCTTACATACTTTGGGCATGTGGCCAGGAGGGACCAATCCTTAGAGAAAGGCATCATGTTCTGAAGAGGAACAACATAGGAGAGGAAGACCCTGTTTGAGGTGGATTGATACAGTGACTAGGACAATGGGGGTAGATGTGTCAGAGTCATTGAGACTGGCTCAGGACAGAGTAGAATTCAGAGCTATTGTACATAGAAAGGGTAGATATGAACTGCACATGATTCGACAGCCTTTAACAATAATAACAAAAACAATCTGATAAATACAGAAAACAAAAATTAATAATATTATGATTTAGGAAAATAAAATCTTTGAGCAGTTGAAGTTGAAATATTTCTTTTTCCATATGGGAGGTTAAAATAGTGTCATGAATATTTGTCTAACAAGAATGAGAAATAGCCACTGAATGTTATTTTTTCCTGACGGTGTTTGATTATTCATCATTAAATATGAGTATGCAAAGGTATTTTAAATGAGTTTTTAAATGTAATTTTAAAACTTGAACAATTTTTCTACAAATATAAATTTTATGACCTTAAGAACTTTTAAAACATGTCAAAATAATGAAATATATGCTTTAGAACTGATGGATAAAGTATATTATTCTGTAGCTAAATCAAGCACTACGAATCAAACTGGAAAAATCTATTTGAACTCTGAAGAGTACATAAGGGTATCATGTGAACTATGAAATCTGTGAGTAACTATATATTTGAAGCAAAATCTTCCTTTGACCATTAATTCTTTCATATATAGTTTACATCATAAACAACAAGTATTGCCTATCAAATCATGAACAATCTTAATTAATTCAGAGTCATGAATTTTTGTAAGAAAAATAATATACATAATTAAGGGTGCTCTGATGGCCTAGGAGCAAAAGCTTCACTGCTGTCCTGAAGGCACATGATTCGAGACCACCAGCTGCTCTGTGGTAGGAGGATGGGCAATCTCCTCCTGTGCAATTAACCGCCTTTAAAAATATCAGCCTCAAAGCCCTTCTATTTGTAACTCACAAGTTTGTTCTCTCTAGGTTTGCTCCCTTTCCTATAGGTAACCTTAACTCTGAGTTTTACTCCAGAATTGACCCTGAACCCAGTGCCAGTGACAAAAAGGAAATACAACTGACAGCTAAGGAAGCAAAGGAGGACGGAGTCTCTGGGTTCAACCAGCCATCCGCACTGGACCCACCTGGGAAAATACTTTGCAGTCCAGAGGGGAGCAAATGACAGGAAAATATCTTCTAACAGAGCAAGAAGGCAAGCAGCTGTAACCCAAGACCACCAGTAAGGTGATAAAGTGTCCTCCCTTCCCCCCTTTACATCTACGCCCCTGTTCAGCATGAAGAAGCCAGAGAGTCGGCACCCAATTCCCAAATCAATAAGACAGTTGGTTTAATTACTATTGGAAAATGCTTGTCATTCCTCTGTAGCATCTGGTCCCCACTGGACCCTCATCATTTCCTTCACCTGCTCCCCCCACCGACCAAACTGTGCAGCTCTGCAACTGCATCCTGGCACATCCTCACCCTTCTGCCCCCAACCCTCACCTCCTTGTACCCCCAATATGTTTTTCCCAATAAAAAATATTTTAAAAAAAACCCATCAGCCATGGCTCTGCTCTGATTCTCCAGTACACAACAATGACAAAAACATAAATAATTAAGGAACAAACATCCAAAATTTGACTGTTCTTTTGTAATAATGGAGATTTTTATTAACTACTATTCATTTAACTTTTAAGTAATTTTTCCTTATATGTACTCTGTTTTACTCTGTTTCTTTTTAATTTTTATTCAATTTTATTACTAATATAATACTCACTCCTATAGCAAGTCTCATGAAAATTTGCTCACATTGAACGAAAATTATAAATCTTAGACGCACTCAAAATGAGAATAAGGGAGAACTAACAGGCAGAGTAATATGATGAAATATCATTCCACAATTGATCCACTAAGCAATGAACAGAAGCAAGTGTAGACTGAGATTTCAGAACTTTTCAAGACACTTTAGGTTTTATAGAGTTGAAGTGACTTACAAAAAGAGGAAACAGATTGGGATCACTACAGGAACAGGGAGATAGTACTGACCAGAATATAATCATCCCCCTCCGCCAAATTTTATTTGAATTTTAAAGTGCTCCTGATTCAGAATATAGGGTTTTGTATTACTTGCTATGCATATGAAAACTGGACACTGAACAAGGATGACAGAATTGGTATTTTGAGTTGCGATGTTAAAGTAGAATGCTGGTTATTTCAGTCTTCCAAAAGAATAAACAGATATGTCTTGAAAAAGTACAGCCAGAGTGCTCCTTGGAAGCAAAGATGGCTAACCTTCATCTATCATAATTTGGACATGTTGCTAGGACAGATTATTCCTTGGAGAGGGACATCATGCTTGGAAAGGTGAAAAGGGGTTTAGTAAAAGATGGACAAACCCTCAATGAAATGTATTAAAATAGTTACTGCAGCAATAGGCTCCACTGAGTCAGAGATCATGAGGATGACATATGATAGGACAGAGTTGAAATCTATTTTTTCCATAGGTTTTTTGAGTCATACTTGACTCAAAGGCACCTAAAAACAACAAGAAGTATCTGAAATGCTCAGTGTAGATGTTTTGGACTAGTGATGGATATCATCCCACGCAGAGAACACAAACTGGAGCTAAGCCAAGGACCTGCAGCACATCGACCGTGGGAATTCCATGGCCATGCAAGCAGGTTGCGGTGAAGGGAGATTGTGTGTGATGCTGTAAGACAGTGATGCTGAATTTTTCTAAAATTCAAGATGAGTGGACATTAGGCTTTACAGGACCTGTAAAGACAACAGAATGAGAGTAATACACCAGATAGTTTATGCTGTTGATGTTATGTCCTGTCAAGTAGCTTGCAACTCATAGCGACCCTATGTTCAACTCTGAACCTTGCTCTATCCTGTGCCAATCTTATTGTCTCTGACACACCTACTCATATTTCCCCAATCACTGAATCAATCTACCTCATTGATGGTCTTCCTCTCTTGTGCTGTTCCTCCACATTTTTAAGCATAATATCTCACTACAAGGGCTAGTGCCTCATTGCAACATGCCCAAAATATTACAGATGAAGCTTCAGAATCTTCGCATCCAAGGAGCAGCCTATTTTCTCCCTCTCCAGGATGAACCTGTTTGCTCTCCTAGAAGTCCATAAATATTCAGTACTCTTCTCCAGCACTGTAACTCTAAGGCATCAATTATCCTACCGTTCATGGTCATTGTCCAGTTTTATGATGCATAGCAAGTAATTGCAAAGACCATGGCCTGGATCAGGCACACCTTAATATCTAGCCTGACATCCTTGCTCTTCAGTACTTTGGAGAGGTTCCTGACAGCAGAATTTCCCAATGCAATTAATCTTTTCATTTCCTGGCTACTGGTAACAAAAGTGTTGATTGTGGAGCCAAGCAAACTGAAGCTATTAACAATCTCTTTATCATCTATCATGATGCTGCCCATTGGCCTAATGGTGAAAATTTTTGTTCCCCCCTTTTTAATTTTTCTACTAGTTTATTTACAAAACTTGAATACAAATTTGAACAAATTTCTTTCAATTTCCTTCACCCCCCCATCAAATTGTACAACCCAATGATTAATCCTCCCATCTCACTGCACATCCACATCCCTTTGCTTTCAGCTTCCCCACCCTTCTTGGATCCTTATACTCATTCTACAATAATGGTTTTACACAATATTTATCCTTGTAGGACTGAATTAGTTTGCTCAGCATAATGCTCTCCAGTCCCTCCCAAGTTAGGTAATAATTTACAAAGTTATTGCTCCTGTGTCCTGCATAATATTCCATTGCTTGAATATACCATGATTTCTCATTTGTTTGTGATTGGACATTTAGGCTGTTTCCATATTCTAGCGATGGTGAATAATCCTGCTATGAACATTGGTGTACAAATCTCAGTTTGTGTCTCAGTTCTCATTTTCTCAGGTTATATTCCAAGTAGTGGAATAGCTGAGTCATATGGAATTTCTATGTTCAGCTTTTTGAGGAAACACCAATCTGACTTCCAGAATGGTTGCACCATTTTACAATTCCACCAACAATGTATAAGAATCCCTTTTTTGCCACGTCCTCTCCAACATCTATTACTTGCTACTCTGTTAATCTTTGCAGTATACTGCTACTGGAGTGAGATGGTACCTCATTGTGATTTTTATTTGCATCTCTCTTATTGCCAGTGATTTGGAGCATTTTTCATATGTCTGTTTGCCATTTGAAGGAAATCAAAGCTATCAAATGACAAAATGATAATCTCTTCACCAAATGGTGCTGGTAAAACTGCACTTGCACTTGCAGAAAGCTGAAACAGGATCCATATCTCATACCATACACAAAAATCAACTCAAGGTGGATCAGAGACCTGGGAGTAAAGCCCAAAACCATAACATTCATAAGAGACAGACTGGAATCAAGTTTAGAAGTGATCATCCAAGGTACAAAGAGCCTTCCAGATACAACCAGAAATACGCAATCTAAAACTGATGCATGGGGCCTTCTAAAGATTAAATACCTGTGCAGATAAAAAACTTTTTCCAACAGGGTGAAAATATAGAGAATGGGAACAAGCATTTGGTAATACAATATCAGACACTCTTATAACAAAATTTACAGAATACTCCTGGGCCTCCACAAGAAAATCTTTGTTTTCTTGATATTGAGCTTCAATCCATATTGAAGACTATTCCTTGACCTTCTTCAGCAAGCAGTTCAGGTCCTCCTCAGTTTCAGCAAGCAAGGTTGTATCATCTGCATAACGTAAGTTATCCAATCATAATGTCACACTCCTCCTCATAGACCCTAGCCTCCTGGATGATCTGCTCTGAATAAAGATTGAAAAGTTATGGAGATAGGACACATTTCTGGTGTACACCCTTCTCAATTTTGAACCATGCAGTGTTTCCTTGCTCTGTTCTGATGACTGCTTCTTGGTCCAAGTATAGGTTTTGCATAAGCACAATCCACTTTTCTGGGATTCTCATTATTCTCAGAGGTTTTGCATAGTTTACACTGAGGAAAATTGCTGACTGCTTGGCCACAGGGTGAAACTATGGTTATATGCATGGCCATATGTGAGAAATAATGCATCGAGCATTACCTTTGTCAATGCAAACCTGAAAACCATCTGCTTAAAGTATTATACGTATCTCACTAAAATTTCTCATGCACTCTCAGAACGCAGGACAGTGATGAAATCCATTTTTAATAGAAGGGCCTGTTAATGGTTCTTGGGAGAATATAACTAGCTGAACTAACTCATTTCTTTCAAGTCAACTATGGCTCATAGCAACTCTATGAACAACAAAACCCTGCCAAATTCTGTGTCATTCTCACTACCTCCACCTTGCTCCTGCCTATTGTTGTAGTCATTGTATCAATTTATCTAGTTGAAGGTCTTCTTCTCTTTTGCTTACCTTCAACTTTTTCAAGCATGACATCTTTTTCAAGGATTGGCAACTCCAGACAATATATCTAAAGTATGTAAGATGTAGTTTTACCATATTTGCCTTTAATGAGCATCTTAATTAGACTTCCTCTGACATAAATTTGTTTTGATTTTTTTTGACAGTTGTTTTAAGATAAATTTGTTGGGTTTTTTTGACAGTCTATTATACACAAAAATATTATATACAATGATCAAGTTGGATTCATATTAGGATTATAAAGGTTATAATTAGAAAAATTGTAATAATTAGAAATTAA
>NW_006399751.1:30240945-30247172 GCF_000299155.1 Elephantulus edwardii | reverse complement strand
GAAAATTAATAAAATATAATTATAGAAAAAAAAGATTCTACAGAACAAAAACTTGCTGGAGCTAACAGAGAATTAAACAATGTTGTGGGGAACAAGAACAACGTACATAAATCTGTGAAATCTATTTACACTGACAAAGAGTTCTCAGAGAAAGAAAACACCACAGATTTACAATTTTCCTCAAAAATATGAAATGCATGAGGATTAACCTAACGAGGGTCATAAAGTGTGCAATAAAAAATGTAAAACTCTACTACAACAAACAAAAAATTATCTACAAAGATGGAAAGACACTCTCTTCTCATATGTGGAAATGTGAAAATGTCAATTCTAACTAAATCCAATGCAATCTTGAGATAAATCCCCCAAATATTCTTCATTGAAGTAATATCCAGCTTTATGTGGAAAGGAAAGAAAACTTGAGTAGCCAAAGCAGTATTGAAAATGAACAAAGCTGGAGATCTCACTCTTCTCAAGTTCACAAGCTTTAGTGGCCAAGTAGCTAGAAACTGAGCTTCAATCCCAAAGGCACTTAGTTTGAATCCACTAGATGCTCTGTGGGAAATGATGGACAATCTACTTCCATACCATTAACTGCCTCTGAAAAACCTGCTAGAGCATCAGCTATTATCTGTTCTGACTCAAAGGCAAACAACAACAACAACAACAACATACAGCAACTGTACTCAAAATGGTATTTGTTCAATATTAGATACATTGACAATTGGAATTCAGAATGCAAAATAAACCATTTGTCTATAGACTTTCAACAAAGGGTAAAAATCTATTATATTGCAGGGGAATCCCTTTATAAATTATTGTGGCAAAACTGAATATTCATTTGTAAAAATTTAAATAGGACTCATACAACACATATGCAAAAATTGACTGCAAGTGGATAACAAATCTGAAGGCTAAATAAAAATGATAAAATACCTTGAGTAAAACAGAGGGGGAAATTATGTACTCTAATGTTGTGGATCACAACAAAACTGTGGCTAACTCTGAAAAGAACGGGAATCCCAGAAATTGATCACACTTATGTGAAGCCTAAACTTGGATGAGGAGGGAGTCGTTAGAACAGAGCAAGAAAACACTATATGGTTCAAAACTGGGAAGAGTGTATGCCAGTGTTGTGTCCTATCTCCATACTTTTTCAGTCTATATACAGAATAGATCATCTGGGAGGCTGAGCTCCCATCAGCATTGAAGGAAGTTTCATCAACAAACTGCGTTATGCAGATAACACAACCCTACTTGCTGAAAATGAGAAGCTGAAATCTGAAGCACTTGCTGCAGAAGGTCAAGGACCACAGCCGCCAATATGGATTGAAGCTCAACATAGAAAAAAACAAAGATTCTCACTACTGGGCCAATTGGCAGCATCATGACAGATGGTGAAGAGAATAGCTTCAATTTGCTTGGCTCCACAATAAACACCCCATACCAGCTTCCAGGAAATTAAAAGAATTGCACTGGGAAATTCTACTGCCAGGGATTTCTCCAAACTACCTAAGAGCAGCAATGTCAGTATGGAGAAAAAGGTGTGCCTGATCCAAGCCATAGTCTTCACAATTACTTGGCTATGTGTCAGAAAGCTGGAATAGGACTAGGTGTGATAGAAGGAGAATTGGTGTCTTTGAGCTATGGTGCTCGAGAAGAGTATTGAATATATCATTAACTTCTAGGAGAACAGGTTCATCCTAGAGAGAGTGAGACCAGGCAATTCTTGGAGGCAAGGATTCTGACGCTTCGTTTGACATACTTTGGACATATTGCAAGAAGGGACCAGTCCTTGGAGAGGAACATCATATTTGGAAGGGTGGAGGGACTGTGCAAGAGAGGAAAACCAGAAGTATACTGTGCCTAGAAATGACTATTAACCAATCGGAAAAGAAGGGGGATAGATAATCCTTGTTAGAATGTGATAAAATACAAAACAAAACTCATATTATTGAAAATGACAAGACTAATTGGACCACCTAAGACCAGATGACTCCTTGAGACTTTACCCCAAAATAGTCTCTAAGTCTTGGACCAATGCTTTCATCTGAAATGAAGCCATCCTAGCAAAAATCAGTGCGATATACAAAAAAATGGACATTAATTATTATGTCTGTGCTTCTCTAAAAATAAATAATTCTATTGGTCATAAAGGTCAGCATTTTGTTTATAGTAAAGATTAAAATATAAAGGTGTCAAAGAACAGGAAAAATGCAATACTAGAAATGAACATCCACAGGATAATTAATGAAAATATTGACACAATTAAAAAATATAACTAATGCCACTGATTAACTCTTGTGTAAATTGTCAGAGAAACCTAAATTGCTAAGGTATTACTAAAAAACACAATAAAATACTTCTTTGTGGAAAAAAATTATACTTGAGATTGATTCTTCCTTAGTTCATACCAATACGATGATGAAATAACCTTTTCAAGCTGCTATTTCCTCATCTGGAACATGAAGATTATTGTCTATTGTTGTTAAGTGCTGTCAAGTCACAGGCGACTCCTAGAGACCCTATGAAGGTTGTCTAGTGAGAAGAAAATGGGATAAAGGGGCACAAAACTGTAAGCATCTCTCTGAAAGGGCCAGAGGAAGTGACAATAGCACAGCCTTTCACCACCCCAAAGCAGAAAGCAGATGAAGAGCCCACAGCCTGTCACCAACCCCCATAGTGCATCAAGAGCCACACCAGCAGCAAGAGGTTTATTTATTCTTTGTTGAACCACAGACTGTGGTACTGAGAGTGGAATTTATTAGATAAGTAAGTTGAGGAGTGAAGGAGGCAAGGAATATCATCCAATGCATATCCTGATTTTAGTCCTGAAGTCCCAAGACACAATTCCTCAATTAGTCCAGGCTCTGATTTCAGTTCAGCAGTCAGCTTTTTCTTCTATCTCCCAGCAAAGCAGTAAAACATTTAAGTGTGGCTTCTATCTCAGGGCTCCTCTTGTTACATCTCCCCACAGTTTCCCCAAAGCAATGCCAGTCTCTTCATCATCATCGCCAAAGTATTGCTTTCTGAAGGTTCTCATTCTCACCAGAGTATTGCTCCAGTCTTGCTGCTTAGTGCAGAAAGCACTCTCTCTCTTATCCTTGTCCCACAACTGCTTATAATTTGCAAAGCTTCAGGCAACTGGAGACCAGAGAGGACTAATGTAATGCTTAGAAAAGCCAACTTTTAAGCTAACACCACAATGGTAATCAAATTAATTTCATAAGGCTGCTATTTCAAAATCTAACAATGTGGAGTTTATCTTTCAATATGACTTTACTAGCCATGCAAATCTTACCTAACCACATGAATGGGTGGGAATATTGGAATGGAGTGTTAGTCTATCCACAATAGGATTGGCTATCTACTGGCCAGTCTCAACATTCTACAAGGGAATTGGCTAATCTCTTCTCCATTGTATTGAGCAAGCCAGAGTGAGAGAAAGAACAAGTTTTCTCCTACTGGTGAAGAGGAAAGAAAACTTCTATCACTACCAGTGAAGTAACCTCATAAATAGGACAAAAAAGCAATCATGACCAAAATAGATACTTGACATGAGATGAGACCTGGACTGGGAGGTTGTGGGTGTGGAAAAGGGGAAGGGGTGTGGTGAACCAATGTTGGTAGGACTGATAACTTTTCTGGACGGAGGTGGAAAGCCAATATTGGTAGGACTGAGAACCTGGAACCATTGTTCTGAAGGCATAGGGCTCAAGGCTGAGATGCTTACATGTACATTACAGGGGATGTATTGACTGTATTTTGCTATTAATTTGGATTATAACCCCTCAATTTCCCCAATAAGGATCTGTGTGGTCTGTGAGCCATGGGATTTTTGAATTCAACAAAGCATTAAAATTGGTGTTGCAATCATAACATTTTGTCTTTTTCACAGCTCATGAACTGTTAATGCTAATGTATAGAAAAACAAATTTTAATAAAAATAAAAAGCAACTACTCTTATATAAAATGTAATGTACAGATTTATCTGTTCAGATTTCACTGTTTATTTCTGATTGTCTCCTAATACATTATTTTCAGAACATGATTGTATATTTTATAACCCTTTGAAAATAATATATCTCCCAAATAATTTTGTTAGGAATTATAGTAGAATGAGTGAGAAGCATAAATATTAAGTTGTTCTATGATGCTAAAAGTTTTTATACTACTAAAAGAGTTATGTGGTAATTTAAATACACTTAACATAATTTGTGATATTTTGTCACATTTAAGCTATTAGCTTTTTATATTCCTGGAGAGAAGTATCATTAAGAACTTAGTGTTTTCTATTATTAATGGGCAATTAATTGACTATGCTTGTCAGAAATTAATTGCTTATGAAAGTTGTAATTTATATATGTATATTATTTTATATATATACTACACACATATATATTTGTATGTTGGAAGGGATTAAAGAGCTCTGATCATAGGAAGTTAAGTTAGGCTGCTAACCAAAGGTGATATGTGAGAAATATAAAACAATTAGAATTCTGTTAAGATTTAAAGCCTTAGAAAAATGATTATGAATCTGAATAACTCCATGACAGTGTGTTTGACTTTCTTGGAAGCGTAAATTTAAGATCTAAAATCCAAACCTATTTCCATGAAGTGAGTTCTGAGTCATAATGGTCCTCCATTAAATTTTGAGGCTATAAAATTTTACAAAAGGAGATTGTCTCTCTTTCTTCCTTAATAGTGGCTGGTGGAGTCGTTCTACCAGCCTTCTAGTTTTAACTAATGCATGATAACATGAACCATGTAAAATCCAGTAAAAGCTCAGTACAATCTATGTGCCTTTCATTTTTATTAGATATTGAAAATGTGTATCATAATTTATTCTAAACATAAAATACAATTTAGCATAATTTAGCAAATAATACAATTCTGCTATGTCTGCAAACTTATTAAGAGTTAAGAATTTTAGAACGGCAAAGATTTTTAAAAGTCTGGGCCTTTATTTGCAGAGAAAATGTTATATATTGAATTATAGCCCTTATTTTGATATACATTAATATTATAAACACTTTAACTACTACATGGTTCAAAATCAGGAAAGATGTATGCCAGGGATGTATTTTATCTCCATATCTTTTCAATATATATACAGAACAGACCATCCAGTAGCCTGCACTCTGTGAGGAGAAGCGTGTCATCAAGATTGGAGGAAGACTCATCAACAACCTGTGTTATGCAGTACCTGCTATAGAAGTCAAACACTGAAGCCTTCAATATGAATTGAAGCTCAATATCAAAGAAACAAAGAATCTCATCACTGAGCTAATTGGCTTATGATGATATGCATTATGATAGAGGATGAAGAGATTGAGATTGTTAATAGCTTCAGTTTGCTTGACTCCACAATCACCACTCTTGGTACCAGCGGCCAGGAAATCAAAAGATAAATTGTATTTGGAAATTCTGCTGTCAAGGATCTCTCAAGAATACTAAAGAGCATCAATATCAATCTAGAGACTAAGGTATACCTGATCCAGACCATAGTCTTTGCAATTACTTACCATTTGTCAGCTGGACAATGACTAGGGATGAAAGAGAAAGGATCAATGCTTTTGAGCTGTGGTGCTAGAGAAGAGTATTGAAAATACCAAGGACTGCCAAGAGAATAAACACTTTCATCCTGAAAAAGGTGGAACCAGGCTGCTTCTTGGAGACAAGGATTCTGAGGCTTTGTCTAGCATATATTGTGCTTGTTGCAAGAAGGGACCAGTCCTTGGAGAGAACATCATGCTTGGAAGGGGGAAGGGTGGAGGGGCACAGGAAGAGAGACCCTTGATGAGGTGGATTGATTCAGTGATGGCACATACAACAACAATTAGGAACTAGGGACTTAATTTGTTATGTTAAGTAGATCATACTATAGTAATGTAGATCACAAACCTAATTATATCAGAATTGTTAAAAGAACAAACTATAAACAGACACACATATTAGGGATGGCAAACATCAGGGAAAATCAAAGAACTCCTGGATTACTAAGAAAGGAAGATTTTTTCCTGAATTCAAACTTCAAGAATCCAGAATTGTAAGAAAATAAAGTTTTATCATATAAGGACAACCACTTTTTTTTTAAATTTAGGTTGTTTATTTTTCATTTCAATGAACATCTACAGAGATTTTGGGATTCCATGCACCCTTCTCCCCGCACAAACCCCTCCTCCGGCCCCCTCCCCCCCCCCCGTTTGCTCCTCTCCTTGAAAAGC
>NW_006399751.1:30240278-30240845 GCF_000299155.1 Elephantulus edwardii | reverse complement strand
AATAAAACAATTAGAAAAATATATTAATGTGATCTATTTTATTGAATAAGGCAAAGAGAGAGATAAACCAAGTAAACACCATGTGATCATATCAGTTGATGCAGAAAAGGCAACTGATAAAATTTAACACTGTGATATTATTCAACAACACAATAGAAACAGAAGGGAAATTTTCTTAATATAATCAATTTCTTATATGCAAAATCTACAGTCTATAGTATACTCAGTGGAGAAAGATTGAGAGATACCTCTTTAGGAATTGCCATTAAAGAAGAATGTGAACTATTTCCATTCTTATTAAATATTGCCCTAAAAATCTTAACTAGATTAATGACACAAAGAGAAATCAAAGCTGTCTGTATCATAAAGGAAGAAGTATAACTGTCTCTATCTGCATAATGTTTATCATATATATACAAAACTTTAAAGATTCTACAGAACAGGATACTGGGAAGACTGTTTATGTTGTGGTTTAGGACTTCTAGTGTTGTTCCTAGCTTTTCTGTAATGAATTTTATAGTCCTTGGTTTTAGTCCTAGGTCCATGATCCACCTTGAGTTGGTTTTT
>NW_006399751.1:30224088-30232048 GCF_000299155.1 Elephantulus edwardii | reverse complement strand
CACCTCCCCAAACCCCACCCCCTACCCCCAAATATAATCCAATCTGCAAGCCTCATTGCATACTCCTACGATAAAAACAATGCCCTAAAATGTAATACTTTTAGACTATTCTCTCCCCCATAGACATCTTAGTTGCTTAATGCTCCTGTAGCAAAAGAAACATTAAAAGTGGTTGTCTTTACAACAAGACAACCACTTATAATATTTCTTTTGCTACAGGAGCATTAAGCAACTAAGACAACCAGAAAGTCATGAAAGTGTCAATTAAAACAAAAATAGTTTTAGAGACTGTCTAGCATTTCATTCCAACAAGACTCTTCTGTATTTCTCCAATCTCCATTGGAAATTTTAATAGTTCAAAGATCTGATTTATCATATGCAAAATACAAGCTTAATATAATCTGAAATCTGAGTGATAATTCTCTCAAATGGTAAGAACAATGTAAGATAAACACGTGCATTACAGACTGCTTTTTATAAAAAAACTTACATAGTTTATGTACAGTAAACAAAATGCAATTGACATTTATTCTATTTTCTTCTGTGAACTTTACCATGGCATTTATTAAACTAAAAGCAACATTTTATTCTTTATTTAAACAAGAAAAAAAATCTATCTATACAAACCCTATAGCATTTCTCCCAAACTACAGACTTCTTTTCAAATAATCAAATTGATTGACTATTTAAAATTGAGTTGGTACATAATTTATATCTTGCATAAAAAAAATTGATTAGCACCGCATAAACTATGTTCAGAGAGAGCCTGAAGAAATATTCGTGGTCACTGTGAACCAGTGCTGGCTTTTATTAAAGCTTGCTGTTGTGAGCTCAGAAAGCAATGAGGCAGCCTGTTTATTCAGTACTACTGTTTAGTGACTTTAAATTATTTGCATTTATGATAGCTTACACATCCTCAACCTTTTAAAATCTGCCAAATTTATTAGAAAATAATTTCTCTAAGGGTTGGCATCTTTGTTTAGCTCCCTTACATATCCAAGCATCTAGTGTAGTAGCCAGCACATTTCAGAACTCAATAACCATTTTTTTAAAATAAGCTAATGCCTATAATCACTCAAAACTCATTGCTGTGAAGTCTAAATTACTGATAGCTGACTCTCTGATCCTTTAATAAAAGTCAGCATTGGTTCTCAGTGGCCACACTTGTTGTTTCAGGCTCTTTCTGAACAGTCTATCTGGTACTAATCAATTTTTTCATGTAAGATATAAATTATTTACCATCGCCGTTTAAAATATGTTAGGCTGTTTCTGAACAAGGCTGTAAATCTCAAAGGGATTGCCTGTCTTTCCTTCCAGGCATTATTGGTGGATTTGAACTTTTGGACAGGAGCAGTTTTTAGGTCAGCATCCCAACTTTCAAAAGACAACACCACCAAAAATGATCTCTAATGACCTTGCCCTTAGGAGTTGCACTGTTAACTGAAAAGCAGGTGGTTCAAATTCACCAGATACTTCAAGAGAGAAAGATGGACAATCTCCTCCCATGCATTTACAGCCTCTGAAATCTCGCTGGAGGGATACTTATGAGTAGGTTCCAATTCAAGGACACATAACAACAGCAGACTTCCAGAGATCTGTAATGCCTAGTTGTTATGTTTATAAACCATTGAGTCTGATACAACTCCTAGTGACCCTATGAACAGCAGATCCAATCTCTTTCTTATCTTGCTCCAGAACAATAGATCTGAACTCTGTCCTATTTTGCTCATCTTTCTTATCTCTTCTACTTGACCCCATTATTGCAGTCACTGTGTCAATCCATTTCGTTGAGGGTCTTCCTCGCATTCTCTAACCCCCATCCTTTCAAGTATAATGTCCCTTTCCAAAGTATAGCCCCTCCTTTTTTATTTATTTTTTTTAGGCCATCTTAAGAACAGGTCCTAAGTATGTGAGGTGAAGTTTTTCTATCTTTGCTTCTTAAGGAGCTCTCTGGCTGCACCTTCTTCAAAACACATACTTGTTCTTTTGTCAGTCTGTGGGATATTGAGGACTCTTCTCAAGCACCATCAGTCAAAGTATCAGTTTTACTAAAAGATAAACCCAGAAATAAAACTATTTTTTGTAAAGAAAAAAAAACCCAAACTGACACATAAAAAAAATATTTTTTTTCCCATTGTTGGATATTTTTTTCTTCTCCCATCCCCCTTCCCGAGCCCTCGCCACAATGCACAACCTTGTTCCAGACTGTAGTCATATATTTAATATCTAATCACATAATTTAAAGAGACTGAAGAATACGCTGTATTTACAAAATGGGCCATAGCAATACATTAGGCTTCCTGTACTTGAATTGGACAGGTTCATGATTACATTAAAGTAGCTATGTGATTTATAGGATGAGGATATACAACCGTGCATAATTTTTAACTGGTTCTATTGTTACTTTTTTTTTTAATGTCATACAAGAAAGCCAAGGTCAGACTTAGTATGAGAAAACTGTGTCTACACGGAAAGACTGTGTAGGTATCAAATATACCATTTTAATCAGTAGTGTATTCAGAGGGAAGATCAATTTCAATAAACTAATCAAGTTCAATTAGCATCAAGTTTATTTCATTTTGAGATAGACACTGGAAGATAGATGACATGTCAACAGAATAACCATGAAGTCTCAAGTCTAAGTACAAACAACAGTGATCCAAATGCCTCTGTACTCAGGACATGGATGATTATAAATGAGGAGAGTGAGAGAGTCTGTGTCATTGAAGAATTCAATTGATCTCTGAAATCCTCTATCTTTACACATATTGTAATCGTCTTTACAGGGGTAGTTACCATTTTTTTGTGCAGTTAGAGCTCAAAAATGGCAGTAAATTGCTTTCAGTAACAGTTTGCCATGCAAATGCAGATTTATCTGGTACATAATATTATAAACAGACTTCTCACTTACCTTAGATCTAATATCCAGATACTAGGGGAAAAGGATTAATATTTTAAGGATACAACTAAAAATTAATTATTTGGGTTAAGGAAAAGAATACAGAATCATGTGTTAATCCTTTTTACCTGGCAAGATTTATCCAAGTAACTGATATATAGATGACAAGGCCAGTATGGATGTCAGAAGAAACTCTAAAACATGAACTGGAACAAAAAGAGGTTAAAACAAGGGGAAGGAACACTGAAATAAGAGAGCAGAATAGATTTTAAAGGACAGCTCAGAGACAAAATAAATTATTATAATGAAATGTGCTAGGAACTGCAGATAGGAAACCAAAAGGGATGAACACTCAGGATTTCTGAAGCTGAAAGAATGGAGAAATAAAGTTAAGTCTAAAGTTGTTATACAGAAGTGTTCTTAGGGAAAATATTTAATGATGCAGGGTACATCAAAAAAAGATGGAAAGAGTACACAGAGTCACTGTGCCAAAATTGTTTGATACTGAACCATTCAGGAAGTAAAATATGATCAAGAACTGAAAAATGAAATCCAAGTTCCATTCAAGGCATTGGCAATAAATAAGAACACGGGAATTGATGGAATGCCTATTGAGGTGTCTCAGGAAATAGATGCAATCCTGGACATGCTCACTAGTCTGTCAAGAAATTTGGAAGACAGCTAGTTAGATGGCCAACTGACTGGAAGTTATCAATATTTATTCCCATTTTTTTTAAAAAAGGTGACCTAATAGAATATGGAAATTATTGAATAATATCATTAACATCACATCCAAGAAAAATCTTGCTGGATATTATTAAAACATGTGGGAACAGAACATCAGCAGGGAAGTCTCAAACATTCAAGCTAAATTCAGAAGAGGCCGTGCCACAAAGGCTGACATCAGGTGAATCTTGGCTGAAAGTAGACAATATCAGAAAAAAAAATTACTTGTGTTTTAAAAACTATGCAAAACATCTCACAGTGTGGGCCATAATCAATTGTGAATAATAATTTGAAGAATATGAGTTTCAGAAAACTTAATTGTGCTCATGAGGAATCAGTACCTAGACCAGGTTCTTTGAACAGAACGAGAAGATATCACACGGTTAAAATCAGAAAAGGTATACATATGGGTTGTAGCCTTTCACTTTAGCTAACCTGTGTTCTGAGCAAATAAACTCAAAGCTGGACTTTGTGAAGGTGAATGTGGCCTATGGATTGGAGGAAAACTCATCAAGGACCTGAGTTATGCAGATGACACAACCTCGCTTGCTAATAAAAAGAAGAACTTGAAACACTTATTGATGCAGATCACAAACCAGAGCCTTTAGTGTGGATTATATTTCAACACAAAAGCAATGGAAATCCTCACTACTGGACCAACGGGCAACATCATCATGACAGATGTAGAAACAATTGTCAAAAAGTAAGTTGTCAAAGATTTTATTTTACTTTGGTCTACAATCAACACTTATGGAAGCAGCAGTAAAGAAATGAAATGCCATAATGTTGTTGTTGTTGTTAAATGATCTCGAGTCATAGGCAACTCATAGCAATCCTATAAACGAAAGCCCTAAATACTTGTGTGTCTTTCATCCTTTTTCCAGGTTCATAGAGTTTCCGGAGGCAAGCTATTACGTAAGTGGATGCCTCTCCTGCTTCCAAGCTTGTTTTAATCAGGGAGCTCCACCAAATACTGTCCTTCATGGTAACCATTATCACATTTGACATGTCAGTGTCACAGTGTTCAGCCTCACAGCAACCACAAGTTACCTCTGTACGGCAAGTGGACACACCAGGGCTATACTACCTAGAAGAGAAAGTGATGCTACCAAGCCAAAGGTGAGTGACATCTAATCCGAGGCATTGAGGCCTGTTTTTCATTGTTTTTGGTCAAACATTCTTCTGGTGGTATAGCCCTGGTGTGTCCACTTGCCATGCAGAGGGATCTGGCGGTTGCTGTGATGCTGAACACTGTGACACTGATGTGTCAAATGTGTTAATGGTTGCCCATGTGGACAGTGTTTGGTGGTGCTCCCTAAGTAATAGCTTGTCTCTGAAAATGGCATAATGCATTAGCTAAAATTTCTGCCAAGTATTACATTAGAGAAAGAATATAATTTTAAAGATTAAGGATCACTTGACTCAAGCTAAATATTCATTGAGTTTAACAAAGAGTTGTTATAAATTGGAGTCAATTTAATATAAGATATAACATATATCACAATATATAAGATATATTTTAAAAAAATGAAAAACTGCCTGGTGTATTTTTTTTCCAAGTTATGCAGCCATTCTGTTTTAAAAAAAATTTGTTAAATAAATAAAAGTTTTATTTTATACTGGTTTACTTATAAAGTTCACATGCATTATCTTTCACGCGGGGTCTTTCCCATTTCCTTTATCCACCACACACTCCCCTCATCAAAGTGTGCGACCCTGTCATTAACCCCCTCACCCATCCTGTCCATCCTCACCCCAGATCAATGAAAGAAGAAACAATGTAGATTTTCTTATTTAACAGTTAGAATTTTAATCTCTAGCTCCCTTTTCCTGCATGTTACAGTAAACCGTCTTATTGAAAACTATTTTCCTCCAAGTACTACATATCACCCAAGTCAATTTTTTTTCAATATTTTCAATATTTCAGGAGTTTTTCACTTATGCCACATGAAAGAATGAAGACTTTCACATTGTTAATACAATTTTTATCTACCAATATATTTTATAATAATTTAAAATTTTATATTATTATATCAACTACCACTAAAACATTAAGGATATTAAAATATTGTCATTGTTTCTGATCATGATATGTATTATTATCAGAGTATGAAAATAATTGTTTTCAGATGAAGTTGACAAGTATACTTCAAGAAAATATGTAAATTTCTTAATCTAGTGCTACTTTGTGACCTATTATTACAGAAATAATAAATTTATATCTTCTTTACTTATGTTGCTTTATTAAATGAGATTGTTTTTTAAAAAAATTAGTGTTCAAATTAAATTTCTTGATGTTTAAATTCAGAAGTTAGTTTCCCTTAATTTTACTTTTACAGTAAAATGATGTGATAAATAAAGACCTAGCAAAGCATGAAAGAGCTGTATTTCTTAATTATATGTTAAATTGAATAGTATGTGGTGTTAGCCTTAGTAAACATATGCAAAGTAAAACTCAAGTGTGAGAAAGTATTGATTGTATATGAAAAGATATTTAACTCTTCTAAATTATTCAAAAGTTGTTTATTTTTCAGACAGCAACATAAATAGTATTATAAGTATAAGCATATTATTATAAAATATAAAACATATCAAGAGTATGATATAAAAAGGCAAAATATTAAATAAATTTCTTTCTAATGCAATTTTTGAGTGTTTTTATTCATAAATTCATTAATATGAATAGTTCAAGAAGTTTGTGTGCATAGTATTTAAATAAAATCAATCTTAAGCAATAAGATAATATTAGAATTACAGTCAACACATATTTATAAAAAGTAAATATGAGGTAAGATTTAAAATGTAAATAGCCGCAAACCAGGAAAAGGAGTGTATATTACTCTAGCGTTATCCTTTTAACTAAGTACTGAATAACTGATCCTTTTGGAAATCACAGTTTCATCCCATTTATAGATGTGTCTTCTCAGTTAAAATACAATATTAATAAAAGTTAAATGTGCAGTAACATCTCAAATATAAGTGTCATCTGACTAGGAAAAGCAGAATATATTTAGTAAAGAAAAGGATGACTTTAGAGCAGACAGCAGCTAAAGTGTAAATATCAAGAGGTTAGGAAAAACTAAAGTGTTATGGTAGGTAATGAATAACTAATTATGGAAAATCTCTGAGCTTTCTATATCCACATTTGTCTTCTCAACTAAAATACAGAGGACTATAGATCCTTATCACTGCATCAAGATAGATGAAGGCTTGAAATGATTACTGATTTCATTTTGCTTGGATCCACAATCAACACCCTTGGTATCAGCAGTCAGGAGATAAGACTACATACTGCTTTGGACAAGTTCACTGTCAGGGACCTCTACAAAATACTGAAGAGCAATCATGTCACTTTGAGATGTGCCTAATTCAGGCCATAGTCTTTTCAATCACTTACTATGCATATGAGAGTTTGATGATAAATAAGGATGACAGAATTATTGATACCTTTGAATTGGGATTTTGGAGAAGATTACAAAATATTCAATTGACTGCCAAAACAATGACCAGGTATGTCTTGAAAAGAATGCAGCCAGAGAGTTATCTTAGAGGCAATAATGACAACACTTCATCCCTCATACTTGGGATATGTTCCCAAGGAAACCTATTCCTTGGAAAAAGGATATCATGATTGGAAGAATAGAAGATCAGCTAAAAATAGGAAGATCCCCATCAAGATTTATTGACATGGTGACTATAGCAATGGGCTCAAGTATATCAGAGATTATGAGAATGATATTGGATAGGACAGGATTCAGGTCTCTTGTTCATAGTATTGCTATGAGTTGTACTCAACTCAACAACACCTAACAATTATAATAATCATTCTTCAGTGAGTTCCTGATTACAACTGTTGTTAGGTGCTGTCGAATTGAGTACCATCGGGTGATATCTCTGTAAGATGATATCTTTTCCAAACAATAGCCTCTCTTGACAACATGTTCAAAATATGAGAGAAGCTTTTTCACTTTGAACCTTTTTCAAGACATATGTGTTCATTCTTTTGGCAGTTTGTGGGATATCCAATGTTGTTGTTGTTATGTGCCATCGAGTCACTTGCAACTCATAGCAACCCTATGTACAACATTCCTAAAGTCTGCTCTGTCCTGTGCCAATCACACCGTCTCCAATACACCCATCCTGATTACCCCAGTCACTGAATCAATCCACCTCATAAAGGGCTTTCCCCTCCTGCGCTGCCCCTCCACCTTACCAAGCAAGATGTCCCTCTCCAAGGACTGAACTCTCCTTACAACATGTCCAAAGTATGTTAGACGGAGCCTCAGAATCCTTGCCTCCAAGGAGCCGCCTGGTTTCACCCTCTCCAGGATGAAT
>NW_006399751.1:30221770-30223613 GCF_000299155.1 Elephantulus edwardii | reverse complement strand
GCTTCAAGTCTTCCTCAGTTTCAGCAAGCAGGGCTGTGTCATCTGCATAACGCAAATTGTTGATAGATCTTCCACCAATCTTGACCTCACATTTCTCCTCATAGAACCCAGCTTCCCAGATAATCTGTTCTGCATACAGGTTGAAAAGGTATGGAGACAGGACACATCCCTGGCATATGTCCTTCCCAATTTTGAACCATGCAGTGCTTCCTTGCTCTGTTCTGACGACTGCCTCTTGGTCTAAGTATAAGTTTATCATTAGCACGATTAAATGTTCTGGGATTCCCATTCTTCTCAGAGTCAGCCACAGTTTGTTATGATCCACACAGTCAAATGTCTTGGATAGTCAATGAAACACAGATAGACATTCCTCTGGTATTCCCTGCTTTCAGCTAAGATCCATCTAACATTAACCACAATATTCCCAACACAATGACCCCTTCTAAACCCATCCTGGACTTCTGGCAGTTCTCTGCTGATGTGCTGTTCCAGTCGTTTTTTGATAATCTTCAGTAGAATCTTGCTTGCATGTGAAGTCAAAGAGATTGTCCTGTAGTTTTCACACTTTGTTGGGTCACGCTTCTTAAGGATGGGAACAAATAGAGATCTCTTCTAGTCAGTTGACCAAGTGGTTGTTCTCCAGATTTCTTGGCACAACTTGGTGAGCACATTCAGGGCAGCATCTGTTAGCTGAATTATGTCAACTGGTATAACATCTATTCCCGGGGCCTTATTTTTTGCCATTTCCTTCAAAGCAGCCTGAACTTCTTCTTTCATCACCATTGGCTCTTGCTCATATATTGTTTCATTAAATTTTTCTGTGTCTGTCAATTCCTTTTGATACAGTGACTCAGTATATTCTATCTTCTTTTAATACTTCCTGGATCATTTAATATTCTGCCGAAAGCATCCTTGGTTATAGCAACTCGAGGTTTGAATTTATTCTTCAGTTCCTTGAGCTTAAGAAATGCTGAGCGAGCATGGATAGGAAGACTCAATATTGTGAAAATGGCAATACTACCAAAGGCATTTTATACGTTCAATGCAATCCCAATACAAATACCAATCCCATCCCTCAAGGATATAGAAAAGGTAATCTCTAGTTTCATTTGGAATGGAAAGAAGCCCTGAATAAACAAAGCACACCTTAAAAATAGAAAAAAAATGTAGGAGGCATCTCTCTCCCTGATTTCAAATCCTATTACACTGCCGTGGTGGTTAAGACAGCATGGTATTAGTACAATAAGTGACACATATATCAATGGAGTATAATTGATAATCCAGAAATCAGCCCATCTACCTATGGTGAACTGATTTTGACAAGGAGATGAAATCAGTTAAGTGGGAAAATGACAGCCTTTTTAACAAATGTTGCTTGCAAAATTGGAAAGCTGTATGCCGAAGACTCAAACAAGATTCACCTCTCTCCATATACAAAAACCAACTCAAGGTGGATCATTGACTTAGGACTAAAACCAAGGACTATAAACTTCATTCAAGAAAAGCTTGAAGAACTTTAGTGGTCCTAATCCACAACATAAAAAGTCTTCCAAGTATCTTGAAAAATCTGCAACCGGGAGAAGATAAAATAGATGAACGGGACCTTCTAAGATTCAAATCCCTATGCACATCCAAAAAACTTCTCCAGTAGAGTAAAAAGGGAAGCCACAGACTGGGAAAAAATATTTGGTAATGACATATCAGATAAGGGACTTACATCTGGAATTTATAAAATACTTGAACACTACAATAAGATAAAGGTAAATAATCCAATTGAAAAATGCGCCAAGGATATATGAACAGACACTTCACTGAAGAAGATATTCAGATGGCCAAAAAGCAC
>NW_006399751.1:30203883-30221210 GCF_000299155.1 Elephantulus edwardii | reverse complement strand
CCTGGAGGACATTATGCTGAGTGAAATATCTCGGTCACAAAGGGGCAAATACTGCATGGTGCCACTGTTGTAGAATGGGTCTGACATCAGGGTTGGGGTATGACAGAAAAAACTGGATAAATTATGTATATTGTATTGAAACAGATGAGGGAAAGAACAGATTAGAAGTGATATATGATTAATATGGTTAGCACAGAAATCCAGAATTAAGGTTGTATAGAGAAGAGTACTTGGGGTGGGGCGTGGGAGGGAAGGGATGTGGGAATTGTATACTAATGAAGGGATTTTTTTTCTCTTCGGAGGCGGGAGCGAGCTAGTGGGGAGGGGTGGGCAGGGAGAAGAGTGCAGCAATGAATGAATGGAAATCCAAAGCCTCTGTAAATTTCTATTAAAATTAATTTAAAAAAAGAAATGCTGATTGAGTTCAGCCCTTTTGATTTTCTGACTCCAACTCCTTGCACATTTCATTGTAATATTTTACTTTGTTGTCTTGTGCTGCCTTTTGAAATCTTCTTTTCAACTCTTTAAATTCTTCCTTCTGATTTGGCTTCCTTGTGCTCCAGTGCAATTTGCAGAGTCTCTTCTGACATCCATTTTGGTCTTTGCTTCCTCTTCTGTCTTTACAATGACCGTTTTCACTCTTCCTGGATGATACCCTTGATAACCTCCCACAACTCATCTGGTCTTCGCTCATTAGTGTTCATAGCCTCCAACCTGTTCCTGATATGGTTCTGAAATTCAGGTGGGATAGACTTAAAGTCATATTTTGGTTGCCATGGATTTTGTTTAATTTTCCTCAGCTTCAGCTTGAACTTGCACATGAGTACTTCAAACACTAGTGATTGGGACATGGAATGTGAGAACCCTGATTGTAGGATAATTAGATATTGTTAAGAAAGAAATGGAATGCATAAATATTGACATACTAGACATTGGTGAGATGAGATGTACTGGCATGGGACATTTTGAGTTGGATGGTCATATGTTATATTACTCTGGATATGAAAAAGTGACGAAAAATGGAGTTGCTTTCATAGTTAAGAAAGTCATTTCTAGATCCATCTTGAAGACAATATTGTGAGTGACAGGATTATATCCAGATGCATACAAGGAAGGCCAGTGAATACCACTATCATTCAAATATATGCATTAATAACCACAGTGAGGAAGAGGAAATAGAAGATTTTTACCAACTTTTACAGTTGGAGATCAATTGAACATGCAATCAAGATGCAATGATAATAATGGGTGACTGGAATGCAAATGTTGAGAATAAGAAGAAGATTCAGTAGTTGGAAAACATGGACTCAGTGACAGAAATGAAACTGGAGAGAGTATGATTGAATTTTGCACAATGACTTATTCATTGCATGTATTTTTTTAAGAGACATAAACACAGGTTACATACATGGATTTCACCTGATGGTATCGATAGGAATCAAATTGATTACATCTGCAGAAAGAACAGCTGGAGAAGCTCAATGTCAGCTGTGAAAACTAGGCCAGGAGCTGATTGTGGAACAGACGATCAACTACTCATGTGCAAGCTCAAGCTGTAGCTGAGGATATCCAATATTCTTCTGCAATTCCATAACTCAAAGGCATGAATTTTTCTTCTATAATCCTAATTCATTGTTTTTCTCTCAGAATAATAGTAGGTGATTGAAAAGAATATGGCTGACTCAGAAACATCTTTTTAGTTAAACAGACATCACTGTTCTTCAGGACTTTGGTGAAGTCCTTGAAAGCAGACTTTCTCATTACAATGTCTCCTGATCTTCTGATTGCTGGTATCAAGGATGTTTATGGTAGATCCAAGTAAGATGAAATCATTGACAACTTCAATATTTTTTCCATCTATTATGATATCTCTATTGGTCCAGAGATGAGGATTTTTGCATTTTTTTATGTTGAGATGCACTCCATACTGAAGGCTATAATCTTTGATCTTCTGTAGCAAGTGATTCAAGTCCTCCTTCTTTTAAGTAAGTAGGTTGAATCATCTGTGTAATGCAAGTTGTTGATGAGTCTTCCTTTCATCCTGATGGCAAACTCTTCTTCATAAAGTCCGGCTTCTTGAGTGATAAAACAAATTAAACAGGTATGGAAAAAGAATACAGAGCCCCTTCACACAGCCTTTCTTTGCTTAAAACTGTGCAGTGTTCCTTCACTTGCTTGGAAGACATTTTCTTGGTCTAGGTTTAAATCTAAAGCCCTATTATTCACAGATTTCCCTTTGAACTGCCCGGAGGGAATTTTTAGCAATCTCAATATTCACTCTTGGATTGTTTTACTTTTATGCAGATTCCAAGTCTCCAAACTGACTTAGAAATACTTAAAATATTTAAAATACATCTGTTTAACAACCCATGATAATTGTTTATCATTATTTTTCCAACAGTATTAACTCCTTTACAAGTGCTATAATGAAACAACTAAATATTTACTATTATTTAGAGAAAACATAACAATTTTGTAAATAACAAAGTAGTTTCCAGATGGTGTTACACATGGATGTCCAGATGAAGAGTCTAAAACTTTTATGTTCCATGGATATTAGTGAGATGAGACAGTGAATATAATTTATAGGGTTTTGTTCAAATTGTTGGGCCCAACTGAAAAAACAGATTTTCAATGCTCTTTTTATCGTCCAAATGTTTTATTTTTTTAAGTTTAACTGGTTTTCTGGGATCATGTTAAGACTAATGATATACTAAATGTTGTATTCTTTTAAATAACAAATCTAAAACAACTGCCTATATTTTAAATAGCAAATTATCTTTAAACTTTTGATTCTTCACTGAGTTCTGATCTAAATCCAGGGCCCTATTATTAACAAACTTTCTTTTATATGGTCCAGATGGACTTCTTAGCAATCTCAATGTTTATTCTTCGGTCGTTTTATTTTTATGCTGATTATAAGTCCCCAAATTATAAATAATTTAAAAAAGCAGAACATATCTGTTTAACAAGTCATGATAATTGTTTCATAGGTATAATGCATTGGTGTTTGACTGTGTGGATCACAACAAACTGTGACTGACTCTGAGAAGAATGGGAAACCCAGAACATTTAATTCTGCTAATGCGAAACCTAAACTTGGACCAAGAGGCAGTCATCAGAACAGAGCAGGGTAACACTGTGTGGTTCAAAATTGGGAAGGGTGTACACCAGGGATGTGTCCTATCTCCATACCTTTTCAACCTGTATGCAGAGCAGATTATCCGGGAGGCTGAGCTCTATGAGGAGAAGTGTGGCGTCAGGATTGGTGGAAGATCTGTTAACAATCTGCGTTATGCAAATGACACAACCCTGCTTGCTGAAACTGAGGAGGACCTCATGCATTTGCTGCAGAGGGTCAAGGACTGCAGCCTTCAGTATGGACTGAGGCTCAATGTCAAGAAGACAATGATTCTCACCACTGGACCAATTGGTAGCATCAGAATGGATGACAAAGAGATTGAGATTGTTCACAGTTTGCTCGGCTCCATGGTCACCACTCTTGGCACCAGCAGCCGGGAAATCAAAAAATGTAATGCGATGGGAAAGTCTGCTGTTAGGGACCTCTCTAAAGTACTCAAGAGCAACGGTGTCTCTCTGGAAACTAAGATGCGCCTGATACAGGCCATGGTCTTTTCAATTACTTGTTATGCATCATAGAGTTGGACAATGATTAGGGAGGATAGAAGGAGAATTGATGCCTTTGAGCTGTGGTGTTGGAGACGAGTATTGAATGGACCATGGACTGCCAAGAAAACAAACAGATTCATCCTGTAGAGGGTTAAACCAGGCTACTCCTTGGAGGCAAGGATTCTGGGGCTTCGTCTGACAGACTTTGGACATGTTGTAAGGAGGGACAGGTCTTTGGAGAGGGACATCATGTTTGGGAGGGTGCAGGGACAGCACAGGTGGGTAAGACCCTCTATGAGGTGGATGGATTCAGTGACTGGGGTAATCGGGATGGGTGTGTCAGAGGCAGTGCAATTGGCACAGGATGGAGCAGGGTTTAGGGCTGTTGAACATAGGGTCACTATGAGTTGCAAATGACTCAGTGGCACATAACAACAACAACAATCCATTTCTTAATTTTTATTAGATAATTGGAGACACACACACACACACACACATACACACACACACAGAGAGAGAGAGAGAGAGAGAGAGAGAGAGAGAGTGTTAGAGTTTGCTGTGTACCATTGAGTTGGAACTAACCCATAGCTGGACCTCCAGCTGGTTTTCAGAGGCAGTTAATCATATGAAAGGAGATATTATTATACAAGTTCGTCCTGGAGATAGTAAAACCAGGTTGATCTTTGGAAGCAAGGATTCTGAAGCTCTGTCTGATATATTTTGGGCATATTACAAGGAGGGACCAGTACTTGGAGAGGGCCATCATGCTTGGGAGGGTGGAGGGACAGTGTAGGAGGGTAAGACCCTTAATGTGATAGATTGACTCAGAGACTAAAGTAATGTGGTAAGTATGTAAGAGATATTAAGTTTGGCTCAGGATAGAGAAGGGATCAGAGCTGTTGTACATATGGTTGCTATGAGTCTCAAGCAACTCGTTTAGACATAATAGCAATAAACAGATCTCTCTCTCTCTCTCTCTCTCTCTCTCTATATATATATATATATATATATATACCATCTAATCTCTATCTAATCTCTGTCTCTATATTTCAGCATGAGAGAGCAGCAATTCAGAATGCATGGCATCATGGAAGTGACTTGTGGCCTAAGCCATCACATAAAAGGGTGGCTGAGGAAAGAGAGGTGTTGAATGGGGATAGGCAAGAGTGTAAGGGATGCTGATGTAACTGGGAAAGGGAAAAGAGAAGACATACACTGAATGTATTGGCTATGTCTGTAAGGGGAAGTGTCTTTTATCAGCTTCTTTCTATAAAATGCTCTTCTGACATATTTTTCTAAAACCAAGCATCCAAATTATGACAGAGTAGGAAGATTGGCTAGCTACTTCTGAAATATAACCGGCCTTCAGAACCCTATGTGCAATAAAGCACACTTACAGTAGACTAACAGACAACGGAGGCTGAGCCTTCAAATTTGGAAACATAAAGGAGAAGAACATTGTAAGCAGAAACAAATGATTTGAACATGAAATGTGAGACACATGAACATAGGAAAACTGGACATTGTTAAGAAAGAAATGGAACTCAAATATTAGGTATTGACAAAATGATATGGGTTGACAGGGGACATTTTGAATCAGATGATCATATCTACTGTACCTAAGAAGAAAGGTGAGGAAAGAAAATGGGAGCACTTTTCATAGTTAAAAAGGCTGTTTCTAGATAGACTTTGAAGTGCAATATTGTAAGCAACAAGATAATATCCATACACAACAAGGAAGATTTGTAATTCAAATTTATGTACCAATAACCAAAGCCAAAGAGGAGGAAATAGGTGATGTCTACCAACTTTTTCAGTCAGAAATCAATCGAACTTGCAATCAAGGTGTATTAACATTAATGAGTGACTGGAATGAAAAGTTGAGATCAGAAGTCAGAAAACATGGACTTGATGACAGAAATGAGGCTGGGGATAAAATTATAGAATTCTTTACAATTAATGATTTATTCAATGCAAATACATTTAATAAGAAACATAAATGTAGTCTATGTACATGTATTTCACCTAATGGTATGCACAGGGATCAGATCAAATAAATCTGTGGAAGGAATCATTGGAAAAGTTCCGTATCAGCAGTGAAAACTAGGCCAGGTGCTGATTGTAGAACGGACCATCAACTACTCGTACGTAGGTTCAAATTAAAGCTAAAGAAGATCAAATCATATCCATAAGAATAAAAATTTTATCTTGAGTCTATCCTCCCTGAATATAGAAACCAACTCAGGAACAGGATTGAGGCCTTAACACTAATGAACAAAAACTAGATGATCTGTGGGAAAACATAAAGAATATCATCCATCACAAATGCAAAAAGATAAAGAAAGAAGAAGAAAAGACCAAAATGAATGTCAGAAGAGACTCTAGATATTGCACTAGAGCACTTTAAACACAAATAAAAGGTAAGAAATCAAGAAATTAAGGAGATGAATAGAAGAATTCAAAGGGCAGCTTGGGAAGACAAAGCAAAGTATTATAATGAAATGTGCAAAGAACCAGAGTCCAAAAATCAAAAGGGCTGAACTCACCATTTCTTAAGCTGAAGGAACTAAAGAACAAATTAATGTAAGTATGGTATAGAATTCTGTTTTAGCAATGGGTGTAATACAAGTTGGTTGTTGTTCTTAACTGCCTTTGTGTTGACATTTATCAACGTTCATAGAGTTTCTGGAGGCATGGTTTTTGGAAGTGAATGTTTAGGAAGTCAGAACAAGGAAAAACAAAACAATAATATTGAATGCATTTTAATACATACATACACGTATTGGTAGCACATTGGTTAATCTCCAGCATTTAATAAAATATTGGCAGTTTATCAGTAAAAAAAAAAAACCAAAAACAAAAAAACCCCCAAATTCAAGTAATAAGTTGCAATACTTAAGGTTGCTATGGACAGAATATTCAATGATCTAAGAAGCATTAAAATATATGGAAGGAGTATATAGGGACACTGTACCAAAAAAGAATTGGCTGACACAGAAGAATTTCAAGAAACAGCACACAGATGAAGAAACATTCAAAATCCCTAGCTCTAAGAGAGATGGAAATCAAAACAACTATGAGATATCATCTCATCCAAGTAAGAACAGCAAACAATACATGCTGGCAAAGTTGTGGAGAAACCGGAACCCTTATTATATTGGGAGTGTAAAATGGGTGCAACCAGTATGGAAGGCAGTATGACACTTTCTCAAAAAGTTGCAAATAGAAATTCCATTTGACCCAGCAATTCCACTACTGGGAATATACACCAAAGAAACCATAAAAGCCACCCAAGGAGATATATGCATACCCATGTTTATTGCAGCTTTGTTCAAAATAGCAAAGAGTTGGAAACAACTTAAGTTCTCATCAAAAAAATGGATGGATAGAGAAGCTGTGGTATATTCAACACAATGGAATACTGCACTGCTTTGAAAAACAAGAAACTCATGAAATACTATACAAAATGGGTGACCCTGGAGGATATTATGCTGAGTGAAATATCTCAGTCACAAAAGGACAAATATTGCATAGTGCTACTAGTGTAAAAAGGGACTGACATCGGGAATGGGGGAGGTGACTGAGAAAGATGGGATAAATTATGTATACTGTATTGAAGCAGAGGAGGGAAAGAACGTTTTAAAAGGGATGTGTGATTACGTATTATTGTCATGACAGGAGTCCAGAACGAAGGCTGCATAGTGGAGTGGACTTGGGGGAAGGATTGTATAAAAATGAAAGAATTTTTCTCTTACTTTTCAAAGAGAAAAGTGAACTGGGATGGGGGGAGAGGTAGGCAGAGAGAAAAGTGCAACTATGAATGAATGGAAAACCAAAGTCTCTGTAAATTTCCATTAAAATTAATAATAATAAAAAGGGAAAAAAGTAAAACAAATTAAAAATAACAAAAGAATCCCCCAAAAAGAGACAGCATATGATCAAGAGTTAATGATAATAGAGGGGGAAGTTCATGCTGCTTTGAAAGAATTAGCAAAAACTAAAACTCCAGGAATTGATGGAATACTAATTGACATATTTCAACAAACATATGCTTCCCTGGACATGCTAACCAGCTTGGGCCAAGAAATCTGGAAGACAAATACCTAGGCAACTGACTGATAGAAATCCATATTTATTACATTCCACAAAAGGGTGATCCAACAGAGTGTGGAAACGATTGAACAATGTCAATAATATCACACTAGCAAAATCCTGATGAAGATTATCCAAAACCAACTGGAATAGTAGTTTGACAAAGAACATTCAGATGGGAATCATACAAGATGGGTTTAGCGGTTGTGGAATTATAGACATTATTGTCACTGTCAGATGAATCGTGACAGAAAGCAAAGAGTAGCAGAGGAATGTCTATCTGTATTTCATTGACTATGCAAAGACTTTGACTATGTGGATCACAACAAATTGTGTCTAATCTCGAGAATAATGGGAATCTCAGAACACTTGATTGTGCTCATGTGAAACCTATACTTGGATCAGGAAGCAGTACTCAGAACAGAACAAGGAAACACTGCATAGCCCAAAATCAGGAAAGGAGTCCATCATGGATGTGTCCTGTCTTCATCTCTTTTCAATATATGTGCAGAACAGATCATTCAAGAGACTGGGATTTATGAGGAGAAATGTAGCATCAATTTATATTATGCAAATGACACAACCTTGCTTGCTGAAACGGAGGAGGACCAGAAGCTCATCAAGAAGACAAAGATTCTCACCACTGGACCAATTGGCAGCACCATGATAGATGGAGAAGAGATTGAGATTTTTTACAGTTACAGCTTGCTCAGCTAACTCCAAAATCAACAATCTGGCACCAGCAATCAGAACAAAGGCAAAGTTTACTGGGAAAATTTACTGTCAAGGACCTATCCAGGGTACTGAAAAACAACAATGTCAGTCTAGAGACCTGATCTAGGTCATGGTCTTCACAATTACTTGCTATGCATCAGAGAGATGGACAGTAACTAAGGATGACAGAAGAATTGATGTCTTTGAGTTGGGTGGAGAAGAATCTTGAACATACCATGGACAGCCAATAAAACAAGTAGGTCTGTCTTGGAGAGGGTAAAAACAAGTCTCTCCTTGGAAGCTAGGATTTTGAAGCTCCATTTCATGTACTTAGGACATGTGGCCAGGAGGAACCGGTTCTTGGAGAAGGACTTTTTGCTCAAAATGGTGAAAGGGCAGCACAGGAGAGGAAGACCCTGGATGAGATGGATTGATACAGTAACTGGGGCAATGAGGGTAGGTGTTTCAAAGTCAGTGAAACTGGCTAAGGACAGGAAGGCTTTAGAGTTTGCTATGAATAGCAGGTAATTCAATGGAACGTAACAATTCTCTCTCTCTCTCTCTCTCTCACACACACACACACACACACACACACATAGCTCTGGTGGTCTAGTGGCAAGAAGCTGCACTGCAATCTCAAAAGACTCATAGTTCGAGGCCACCAGCTGCCCCATGGGAGAAGGATGGACCATCTTCTCTCCAGCTATTAACTGCCTCTGAAAACCCATTGGACAGTCAGCTATGAGTTGGTTTCAACGCTACTTTACATAACAACAACACACATTTCAAGATAGCCTTGTATATAATTTTTTCTATTTTAGCCCTACTAGCTTCTAGATTCAAATTACTGAAGACTTGAATAATATGTATGAAAAAGCATAGTGGTGGTGGTGTTGTTAGGTGCTGTCAAATTGAGTATGAACCATAACAACTCTATGAACAACAGATCTGAACCCTGGCCAATCCTGTGTCATCCTCACAATTTCTGACATACTCAATCCCATTATCACAGTCATTGTATCAATCCATCTGGTAGAGAGCCTTCCTCCCTTTCACCGAAACTCCACAGTTTTGGGGTTTTTAAAATTATTTTATATTGGTTTGCTTACATAATTTTTACACACAGTATCTTTTTGGGTTGGTTTTTTTTTTTGTTGGTGTTATTTTTTTATCATGCTTGGAAGGATGGAGGAACATCACAGGAGAGGAAGACCCTTTTTGTTAGGTGCTACAGTAGCAGCATTGTGTACAACAGAACTAAGTAATGCCTTATCCTGATGCCATGCTATTTTACAATCTCTGCTATAGTTAACGTATTGTAGCATCAACTGTTCCAATTAATCTCTTGAAGGTGTCCTTTCTCACTTGCAATTACTAAGTAATTTGTCCATCTTCACCACTATTCCTTCATGTAACATTCCCAAAGTATGGAAGACAAAGTCTCACCAACCTTACTTCTAAGAAATCAGACTTCACTCCATCCAAGACAAATTTGTTTCCCAAAGTATGTGAGACATATTCCCATCATCCTTACTTCTTAGGCATATTTAGCGTTTTATCCTAAACAAACTTGTTTATTAATAGGCAATCCATGATATACTTAGTATTCTTAACTAACATGATAGGTCAAAGACATTAATTCTTTTTCAGTCTCCCTTATATATTTTCTTTCACCTGTGTATGTTGTGGTTGAAAGTTCAGGGGCTTGGAGCAGCAACATACTAGAGCACTTTAAAGAAGTGTTCCCAGCCAATTTGATAGATAATTTGCCTTCTATTTTGGTAACACTGGCTGTGGATCCAAAGTAAAGTTTAATCCTTGACTATGTCCAACTTTTCTTATGAAAAATTTCTTTTATTCTGACATTTATAAGGACATTTTTAAGTTGAAGTATAATTTATTCTGAGAAGTTTTAGCTTTATCAGTAAGTGCATCAAGTTGTGTTTTCTGCAAGCACGATTATGTCATATGCATATCAAATTTTTAATAAGTCTTGATAGCACATTCTCTTTCAGAGCCCAGCTTTTCGCATTATCTGACCATACAGATCGCATCAGTTTGGTGACTGGATCTAACCATGATGCACACCTTTGCTGATGTTAAAAAATTCACTTTCTTTTTGTTCATAATACATAACCAAAGAATGAAGCGATTTATTCTGTGTAAACTGATTAAAAATTATTCTGTGCCATTATTTCAACAGTATCAAATTTATCATCTTATTGTCTGAAAGGCTCTTTTCTAAGAATGATTATAAATCATGGCTTACTGAACTTGAGTACAGAAGTACCTCCCATGGCATCTTCAAGTAATTATGGAATCCATAAAAATACCGCCATTAAAGATTAACAGAGCTTGTGGCATTTATTTTATGAGGAAACTTACAGAAAAATCTGTCAAATTGATTCGTTTCTAACAATTCAAAATGGTAATGCTCTAGGGGCATATGGAAAATAATTGAAGAAAAAGGGAATGAGATATAACTGTGTATGACTATAGTAGTAATAGAGCATTTTAAGTCTAAATTATAGAGAAAAGTCTAATGCTGAAGCTAAAAATTGTAGGGAGAGATGCAGAATAGAAAAAGCTTCAAATAGTTATGACTATCTAATGGATATTATTTTTCTGATATGCCAGGACAATTTTTTTAAAACCTTGCTTGACTTTGCTTACAATGGAAGCACTACCTTAGTTACAAAGCTCTGAAGATTATTCACTGTAAAGAAAGCTAAGAAAGAAATCCCATGAAAAGGACTAACAAACATGTAATGCAGGTAACAAATACGTAATGCATAATATTATGTAAACTAGAAAATAACGAAATATTTTCTTTATTAATTCAGGAGTCATTTACTCAATACTGTATTTGATGAGGTAATTAATTAATTGAGAGTTTACTTAAAAAGGGGAATCACCTAGATCTTTGGTCATGAATCCCAAAATGGAAAACAGATTCCAGCCTGTTTATTGAATTAGCCATTGATGTTTTCATGCAGTTTATATATTTTTAGTAACTTCAAAAAGGAGACTATATTTTACAAAGAGAATAAAATTACTGTTGAGATTAAATTAATTTCAACATCTGAATATTTGAAAGTTTAGATATCAAACCAAAACAAACAAAATAAAACCAAATATTAAGTGGGAATTAACTCATAGCTGACCTTCCAGTGGATAAAGGAGGCTATAACTAACTGCATGGGAGGAATTTGCCCATCTTCTCCAGTGGAGCAGGTCATGGGTTCCAAGTGTCAGAGATGCATGTTCTTTGGTATAGCAGTGTGAAATTTCCTTAAGATGAGAATACAATGATGCAAAGCATTTATTAATGTTTTACTTATCCTAAAACTATTACCAAGAAACTGAATTAAAAAAACATACTTATGACTATTAGAATTGAAGTCTCATGATTCCTTCCTGTGCAGTAAGTTAGCCAATGTAGTAAATTCTAAGTCTTTTTTTTATTAGTTTGTATGCCTAATACAAAAATAGAAAAACACCCTGAAAACACAAAAACAGAGGAAAATACATCATCATACAAGATGTTATCTTCTTTTTAAGAATTGGTTCCTTCTGTTTCTGACTTTATTACTGTTGAATAATTAATTTTCTGCATATTTGGTTACTAGTAATATTTACTGCATTATTGTATTTGTAGATTGTATTATTGCTGTTAAGGGAAGGCGAGTTTGATTCAAGCTACTCTGTTGTAAAGAAAACCAAGGGACATGTGCAGATGGACACATCTGACCTTTACTAACTCCACAAAGGGGAGCTGTCCATATCAACAAAACTAATTCCAGTGAGATCAGACATGTCCTCTATGCTCTCACACCTTTTCTACTTATCCCAGCACCAATCTTATTGCTTAACAGGGTCCAAAACATATTACAACAGTTCACAAAGCAACAGAAACATTTTATGAAAGTCAAAAGGTGATAAATTAGTTTAGTTCAGAATACAACTACTCAATCAGGACAGCTTCTGAAATGTGGTCACAATGCCTCAGCCTCATGGCTTTAGATTCTTAGTCTTGTCAGTTATGGCCTTTCTCCACCAGTGCCTCACCCCAGTAGTCAAACAGACTTGAGCAAAAGTTCTTAGTTCTGGTTGTATGGCATAGCAGTCCTCAGGTCAGTTCTCTCTCACGTCAGGTCTCTGTTTCTCTGATGCTGGCTGCTATGCCTGCTGCTCCTGCTGACCCTAGTCTGGCTAGTGTTAAGAATCTCTGGCCCAAAGGACTCTCTGAATTCTCTTGTTTCTTCTTTGCTGGTGGTGAGATTCTCAAATTCCACTGCTAGATCCACTCAATTTAATAGTGAGACTAGTCACTTTTTAGGGGGATACCAAGTACTTCTTTAAAAGGCTGAAAAGAAATGTTGTCACTTAAAATATAAAGCATACAAATTCAAGTCGTCATGTTTTCAAATACTTCTTAAGCATGTGAAAGTTGGACAGTGAGGAAGGACAATTTAAGAATAATTGATGTCTTTGAACTATGATATTGGTGAAGAAAATTGCATATATTACAGATTTGATAAAGAAAGAAAAAAATCTATGTTTAAGTAAGGGCAGTCTGAGATCTTAAAAAAAGCAAGGATGATGACATATACTTTGGATATATTATTAATCAGAGAAGTCTCCAGAGAAAGACATCATAGCCCCCACCAAAAAAAAAATAGAGTGTCAGAGAAAAATAATAAAGCCATTAAGGGGTGGACTGAGAGATTATAATGTTGTTGTTAAGTGCCATCGAGTCGCAGGCGACTCATAGCGACCCTATGAAGGAGAGTCATCGACGCTTGGGTGCCTTTCATCCTCTCTCCAGGTTCATAGGGTTTCCGGAGGCAAGTTATTATAGAAGTGGATGCCACTCCCCCTTCCAAGCTTGTTATAATTGGGGACTTCCACCCCACTCTCTGTCCACATTGGGTAGCCAACCATTAACACATTTGACACATCAGTGTCACAGTCTTCAGCCTCACAGCAACCAAAAGTGACCGCTGTACAGCAACTTGTACACCAGGGTTATACGACCTAGAGCAATGTCTGCACAAAAACAATGAAAGACAGGCCCGAGGAACGCGGATTAAAAGTCACCCACCTTTGGTTTGGTAGCATCGCTTTCTGTCCACTGGGCCAGCTGATCTCTCCCTCCATGTTGATATTACTGTTAAGTGCCTTCGAGTCACAGGCGACTCATAGCGACCCTATGAAGGAGAGTCCTCGACACTTGGGTGCCTTTTATCCTCTCTCCAGGTTCATAGGGTTTCCGGAGGCAAGCTGTTATGGAAGTGGATGCCACTCCTGCTTCCAAGCTTGAGATTAATAATAGGACAGTAAAATTTTGAAGATTATATAAAATGAGGCAGGCTTTAACTCTGTTGTATGTAGGGTTATTCAACAAACTTAATTCATTGTCATTATCAACCAATTCATAACCGACCCACCAGAAAGTTTTTAGAGGCTGTAAATTGCATGGGAGAAGATAGACCATTTTTACAGAGTTGTTGTGCAAAATCAAACATCTTATATACTTGATCTTACATGTAATCCGCATATTATCCAAAGAATATAATACAATTTTAGTTGTCATATTTTAATTAAAGCTTTAATTAAAAGTTATAACTTTATTGAGAATAAATTTTATAGAATTAGAATACAGTATGCAACTCTATATTAGTGATTATGTTAAGTTTAAGAATTTAAAATTATTAGGACTCAATCTTTCCTAAAATGTTCTGCTTATGTGCTCCTTTTTTATATCTATGTTTGTGCCTTTTTTTAAAAAAAGATAATGCATTTCCTACACAGAATTTAGTGGAAGGAACTAGCAGACTGATAGAGTCCTTTCTACTTCATTTCTCCCCCTCCCTTGTTTAAGAAAACCATTTTGGAACTAAGGTCAAGTTTAGGAATATAACACTAATCTTCAGTATGACTTTTTCTCTGCATGACTACCAGGTAGCTGGGGAGGAAAAAAGGAAAGCAACAAAGCAGGGCAATGGTATTAGATATGAAAGGAAAATCCTCTTTTCCAGAGTCCCTAGAAAATCAAACACCATGTCAGGATTAGCTTGATACCCGATAAAGGAGAAAGTTAGTGAAGTGAGGTTTCCACATAATATGTTTTTGTCATCTGTGTTCACCTTTTCTTCTAAAATGCAAGACTAGAATGGAATTTGAGCTAAATAAAATTTCTTGAATCACTGAGGAAACATGGTTCAAAGCAAATAAATATCAATTAAGAATGATCCAGGAAGTAGGATGATGATTAATAGCTGGCCAAAATTTGTATTCTCGTGTAGTATCTTTGGTAAGCTTTAGTCAATCTATTTTTCTAAACTTTAAATTAACATCTACCCACATGACTTCATTAATTAAGCAAGTGAAGTCCTAAACAAAATGCCTGGAAGGCAATAAAGCCTTGATAAATTTTCAATACTATTTTCACTATCTACTTAATTCTTCAACACTTTCAAAGCTTCAACAACTTCAGTCTCTTTTTTTCAATCTATTTCCCAATTAGGAACGTGACAGTAGTTTTCATTTATATCTCTCTACACTTTTCTCCATCTTTTTGTTAAAAAATCAAGTCAATAGAAGCCACGTTTAATTCTGATTAAAGAAGCTGTCTATTAAAACCTTGTTTTCTCTTTGGAGATGCATTGATTATAATTATCTTGTCAGATGTCACTAAAAGCAATGACAAGGTGGTAATAATGCTTGGTAAGTTTAAAATCAACTCATCCCCCTCCCTACACGTTATTGAATTATGGAGCTTTTAGTCAAGTCTGAAAAATATTTTAAGAGTAGTTAAAACAAATAAAATTTAATATTAAAAATCTTAAAAATAAAGTGTGGATTTTATTTTACACGGGTGTCAATCATGTCTTCTAACAGGGATATAAAATGTAGTATAGTGTAAAATATTCCCTAAATACTTAGCTTTAAAACATAAAGAAAAAGCGAGCAAAGCTAGAACATGAGTAACAAAGTAAGAAAAATAAGTGATATTCTCTTGACTAACTTATACGTTCAGTCTAATTAGGTCAAAATTGTGTTGCCATTAGATGCCATAGAGTTGGTTGAATGACCCTATGTGGTAGCGTAGAATTTCTTGGATTTATCATTACAGGAGCAGAGAGCCAAGTTTTGGGTTTGTTTTGTTTTTACTTTGAAACCACTGAGTTAGAACTACCCTTTTCTTTAGGAGTTGAGCCATTAATAATTATGTGTCATCAGGGTTCCTTGTTAGGTCCAACTACAGATGTCAATTATGGTGTATTCAAGTCAAGAAACGAGAACCCAAAAAACCGTACTGTTCTATGAAAGGGCAAGACAGCCTAAGAAAATGCAGGAGTTAAAAAGACTGTTATTTTCTCATTCAATAGGTTTTATTTCTTCGTGAAATATCAGTTGACCATAGGTAGATGGATTCATTTCTGGGTTCTAAATTCTGTCGGTATATGTCCCTATTGCTGTGCCAAACGTGGTTATTTTGATTACTATGACTGTTGTTGTTGTAAGATCTGTCAAGTTGTAGACAACTCATAGCGACCCTATGAACAGAAGACCTGAACACTTGTATAACCTTCATCCTTTTTCCTAGTTCATAGAGTTTCTAGAGGCAAGCTATTTCCGAAGTGCATGTCATTCCTGCTCCTAAGCTTGTTTTAATCAGGGAGTTCCACCAAATACTGTCCACTATGGATAACCATTATTGTATTTGACACATCAGTGTCATAGTGTTCAGCATCACAGCAACCACGAGTTACCTTTGTACAACAAATTAATAGACCAGTGTTGCACCACTTAGAAGAATGTTTGACAAAAAACAATTAAAACCAGGTTTTATCACTGCAGATTAAAATCGCCCACCTTTGGCTTGGTAGCATAGCTCTCTATCCACTAGGCTAAGAGAGCTCTTTCTATACTATGACTGCAGTAATCGTAATATGTAGTCAATGATTTCCTTTTACTTAAACATTCTCTGTACCAGCAGTCAAGAAATTAGAATGAATGTTTCATTGAGTAAATTAGTTCTTACAGACTTCTCCTGAGTGCTAAAGAGTAAGGATGTTATTTTAAAGACTAAGGTGCACCTGGTTCAAGCCATGATCTTTTCAATTACTTTCTATGCATCTGAAAGTTGGACAATGAACAAGGACGTCAGAAGTAATACGAATACCTTTGAATTGTGATGTTGGCTAATACTGAATATCCGATGGAATTCAAAAAAAGCAAATATCTTATTTGCAATTCCTCCTGTTTTGGAGGAAGTTACTTAGAGGCAAGGTTGATGAATTTCATCTCACATTCTTTGAACTTGTTGTTAGGAGGGACCATTCCTTAGGAAAAAAAAACATCATACTAGGAAAGTTGGAAAGAAAGAGGAAGACTCTTAAAAAGACAGATTAACACAGTGACTATAACAATAGTCTTGAGCATATTGGAAATTGTGAGGCTGATGTAGAGTAAGTCTCAGGTCTGTTGTTGGTGAGGTTACTGTGTATTATGGTCAATTTTATGGCATTTAACAACAACATCTATTTATTCTATCAGACTTTTTTTTTTCATCCTTAAAGGTGCTTTAATCATTCTAAAGCAAAGACTTCTAATCACTGACAATTAAAATATAGCTGTACAATATAATAAAGAGCACCTGAAGAATTATAAATGACATTAATATGAAATGTCATTGTTTTCCATTTTTTCATTTATCACAAAATACAGGAAAGAAACCAAATACTTAAGTACATGAAATAAAAACCTAGAAAGCAAACCACTCCCATCGGGTCAGTCCTGACTCAGAAGAACCCTCCAGATCTAGTGGCTTCCGGTTTTTGCCGAGTCCAGGCGGCTTTGTTCCCACAGTTCCAATACTAAAA
>NW_006399751.1:30198306-30203513 GCF_000299155.1 Elephantulus edwardii | reverse complement strand
TGTCAGTGTGTCCCTTGCCATTCCCTATCACTCCTCCCTGAGAGAGACTTCACCCTGATTCATAAGGAAAAGGGGATGGCGTATTCTCTTACCTACTTCCTAAAATATTTATTTTTATGGTAGGCCGTTTATAAAGAATAATGGGAGGGAAATCTAATTGAAATCTTAAAGGATTCTGGTATTCTTCAGACTGCTGCTGTAATCTTTAATTATTTTATTAAATGTATGAGACAAGAAAGGCAAATTTTGATGCCAATAACTTCCAAAGACAACCAATACTTTTTAAAAAAATAACATGTTTTTTAAAATTACTTTCTTAAAAGTCCATAAAATACAAAGTAAATATAAGAATGAAAATAAGAAACAAAACCTATTCCTCATTCACCTATTAAGAATACAAAGTTTTCAAAAAGATAATTTCAGTAATATTGTGATACAACTTTTGGATTTTGCTTTCTAAACATAAAGAGATTAAGTGGTCTGTCCAGACATACATAGCTAATAAACAGTGAAGCTGTTGAATCTACATCCGACTTCTTTCATAATAAAAAGTTAATCTTTTCTTTCCCTTATGTCAGACACTTGAGAAAAGCTAAGAAATAAGCAAACAGCTCGCAAGTGACAAACCATTATGTGCTGATTTTTATTAACTTTACCTTCTTATTTATCTCTGTATTAGTTTTCTAGTCCAGACATAATAATTTTCAAGTTTATGTTTGAAAAGAAACCTTTTCAGATTTATTCTTTTAACTTTCTAGAGGTCAGTAGCATAAAATTAATATATATAACTAAAGTATCTGCAGCATTTTTTTTCCCTCTGAAGACTTAAGGAGTAATCCATGTCTTAAATATTTACATTCCAGAAGTTACCAACATTCCTTGGTTCTTGGCTCCTTCCTCACCTTACTCGAGTTCTTTACTTTTTTTTTCTCTTGTGACTTCTTATTCTCCACTTTTATAATAACATCTGTGATTACAATAGACTCAGCTGGCTATTTGAGGATAATATTAAATATAATCTTAGAGTCTTTAGCTTAATCATATTTGCATTTTTTTTCTAGTCATTGAAGATAACTTTATGAGTTCCAGGGCTTAGGATGTCATCTTTGGAATACTAACATTCCATAATCTAAAATACTCTCTTTTAATGTAAGTAAAAGAGTTCCATTAAAATTACCTTAATACAAATGGATAAAGAAACAACTGTAGTACATATGTGCAACATGAAACTCTAAAAAACAATTAAGAATTCACATGATTCCATATAACATGAATGCTTTTAAAGGAACGTTATGCTAAGTGAAAGAATTCAGTCACTAAATGACAAATACAATATGAACCCACTGTTATAAAAGCTAAGGGCAGGCTTTCAAAAAGTCAGAACCGTTCTTGAATGGTTACCACTTATGGCAAGGTAGTAAGAAGAGGGTGACCTGTCCACTACAAATAACCCTGCTGATGTTTGAAATACAATGGCATAGCCTTCAACATTACAGTAATACACAAGCTACCTTAGTGTAGTTTACTGGCAGATAAAAAAAATTGTTAATATTACATGTAAGTAAAATATTTTTAAAGATTATTAAAGCATTACTAAAATAGTACATTGAGAGGGAACTGACAGAAAAATCAAAATGGATTCAGAAGAGACTGTAGAGTATGGACAAGCATTGCAAATATTGCATGGATCATGACTGAAAGCAGAAAACATCAGAAATTTGTTTGTGTTTTATTGACAATATGATGAGATTCAGTTGTGTGGATTATAAAAATATATGGCTAACATTGAGGAGAATGGCAATTACAGAACCCTTTGTTGTGCTCAAGGAAACCTATACATACACCAAAAAGTACTTATTCAAACAGAACAAGGGAACATCACACAGTTTAAGAATTTTTGCTTTTATAAATACATGTGAAATGGCCAAAACATGGTTTATTTTCTGTGAAAAGGTGAATGTTACCCTTATTATTTATCAAGTTAATGCTTATGGATAAAGTAGCAAGAAAGTTTAGTTACAAAGGTGGAAGAGCTGCCTTCTCAAAAAAGGTTTGTAGTAAATACAAGGAGGAAAGCATTCAGGACCTTAAAATACTGATGTGCCATGGCTCTAAATTACTTGAAATTGTTGTTGACTTGAAATTAGAAATTAGAAATCTAATAAGAAAAGACATACTCAATATTTACCAGAGAGAAGGAACTTAAAAACAAACAAAATTGATTTGAGCCTTGAATTGCAATGTTGAAGAATTCTATGGCATAACAGTAAGCAACACAGAACACATCAAAATAAGATGGAATGTGCAGAATCACCAAACCAAAAAGTATGGTTGACATTTAACTATTTCAGGAGATAGTATTTGATCAAGAATTATTGGCACTGATTCAATAAATAAAAATTACATAGAAGTTGTTATTGAAAAATGAGACTAAAGGAATCGAGAGTATATCAACTGAGATGTTTCAATAGATGGACATAATGCCAAAAGTGTTCCCTTGCCTATGCCAAGAAATTTGGAGGGCAACTAGAAGCAAGCAATGCTTGTACCTACTTCCAAGAAAGATGACCCAATAAAAGTCTGTATTGTTGAAGATCCTTAATACTCTACACAAGCACAATTTTGCTGAAGGGAATTTGAAAATAATCGCAGAAATTCATTTATAGATATTTGCTAAAGATTAAAGATTAAAGCTAGATTCAAAAGAAAATGTGAAACAAGGAATATTGTTGAAGTCTATTTTCTCTAGGTAGAAAGCATAGAATACAAGAAAGATATTTACTTGTGTTTTATTGACTATACAAAGATATTCAACTGCATAAATCATTGCAAGTTATGGGTAACATTGCAAATAAGAGATCTAAAACATTTAATCAAGCTCATATGTAATCTGTACATAGACTTAGATGTCATCATTCAAACAGAATAATATTAAACGGTATGGTTTAATATTATGAAAGTTGTATGTTTTTCAAGATTGTAAATTTTCACCAAATTTATTCAGTCTGTTGACAAATAATGCTGACAAATAATTCAAGCGATAGGTAATATGAAGAATGCAATTTTAGAATTGTACAAAGAGTAATTAACAGCCTATGGTGTACAGATTATTCAGCCTTATTAGCTTCAAGGGAAGAGAATGTGAATCACTTACTGATGCATATCAAAGACTATAGTACAGTTGTGCTGTAGATGAGTGTCGAGTATATCGTGGCGTGCCAAGAAAAAACAAAAAGGTTCGTCCTAGAGAGGGTAGAGCCAGCCTGCTTCTTGGAGTCAAGGATTCTGAGGCTTCGTCTGACATACTCTGGGCATGTTACAAGGAGGGACCGGTCCTTGGAGAGCGACATCATTCTTGGAAGGGTGGAGGCATATGGAAAGAGAAGGAGATCATCAGTGAGATGGATTGATACAGTTAATGGGGTAAAGAGGGTAGGTGTATCAGAGACAGTAAAGTTGGCACAAGATAAAGCAGGTTTCAGGGCTGTTGTACATAGGGTTGCAAGCAACTTGACGGCACATAACAACAACAACAATGTATAGATATATTTCAGTATGGATTATAGTTGAACATTTGTTAAACATAATTCATTATAACTGGACCAATAAACATGATAAATGAGATGAAGTAGAAGTTGCCAACAATTTCTTTTTATAATATTCATAATCAAAATCCATAGAATCAGTAGCCAAGAAATCAGATGACATATTACTTTGGGCAAATCTTCTGTAGAAGGCACATTAAAGTCTGTCAAAAGCAAATAACATCTCTTTGAAAATGCCTGTCCATACATGCTTGATATTTTCAATTCTCTCACATGCATGAAAAACTGGAAGATTTTCTGTCTTTGAACTATTATGCTAAAGAAGGCCATTGAGTAACTATGGATTATCAGAAAAACAAAGAAATCTGTATTGGGAAAAGTAGTTTGAATACACCCTAGAAGTGAGGATGGCAAATGATTGTTTTACTTACCCTGACCATTTTATTAGATGGGACTAATCCCTGGAGAACAATAGCATGCTTGGAAAAGTACCTGATCAGCAAAAAAGAGTCTACAAAATAGATTAAAGGGGGGGTTGCACTAATAGTCTCAAATGGCGATACTCTTGAAGATGTGACAAGATAGAGAAAGGACCTCTGAAGATGTGGTGCATAGTGTTGCAGTTAACAAAAAAAAGAAAGAAAGCTCAAAACCATCAATGGTTCTGCTGAGGAAGGATGAAAAGTCAACTCTTAAAAAGATTTATGCTCAAGAAACTCAATGGAGAATGCCCTGAATTAGAGTCAACTCAGCAAAGAGTGGGTTTGCTTAGTGGTAAGACTAAGCATTGCTTCTTCTGTATATCAAGAATCACTATAATTGGATCTAACCTGATGGCACTTAACAATAACAATAAGGAAGTTAGAAAACTGAAAATACTAAAAACTAGAGATTTCAGAAAAATACTCTTTAGAGAAAATATTTTAATTCCTTCTCTCTTTTTCTATTCAGCACCTAAAAGTTTCTTTTTAATATAAATGTATTTTTAAAATTTGAATTTTTTAAATATATTACTTAGTTTAATCTAAATTAACATCGCAGAGATTTAAAGAAGATTGTGATATACATTTTGAAGTTTGAAAATGTATTGCAATGTCTATCATAACAATACCTTGAAAAAATCTTCAGAAAACTGTAATTTCAAAAGCAGATTCAGTCTTAACTTAAAAATAACTTATGTTAAGGTTACTTATGTACTCATTAAAATAAAACAACTAAAATACTTTATTATGGGCCATCATTACAGAATGACATCTGAAATTTGAGATTTTTTTAACAATTACTAATAATCCAGTTTTCTCATTTTTTAAATTTTATTACATCCATATACTTTAAGCAATTTCATATCAAATTAAAAATCAAAGGCTTATATAAATTGTAAAATGGTTTTAAGAAATTATTTTATCAATATAAATTTATGAAATATTCATTTAAAACGTGAAAACATCCTGTAGTTCTCATATGCTTAACAGTTGTTGTTGAAGTGTGCCATTGAAGTAGCCACTCTGTAAACACTGACTCTGATCTTTGCCCTAGTCTGATCCAACCTCATCATCACTGCACTAATAAGTTGTGTTGTTGCTGTTATGTGCCGTCGAGTCGTTTCCGACTCATAGCGACCCTATGCACAACAGCTCTAAACCCTGCTCTATCCTGCGCCAA
>NW_006399751.1:30159005-30195601 GCF_000299155.1 Elephantulus edwardii | reverse complement strand
AGGAACAGCTGTAAGCAGACCCTAGTGATTGGTACATGGAATGTGAGAGCCATGAATGAAGGAAAATTAGAAATTGTTAAGAAAGAAATGGAATGCATAAATATTGACATATTAGGCATTGGAGAGATGAGATGGACTGGCATGAGGCATTTTGAGTCTGATGAGCATATGATATATTACTCTGGAGATGAAAAGACAAGGAAAAATGGGGTTGCCTTTATAGTAAAAAAAGTTATTTCTAGATCCATCTACGAGCACTAATAAGTAGAAAGTATTAATTTATAAGTCCTACTTTCCTCCTCCTCAAGGAGGAGACTCGATGCCTTTTTTAACTGTGATGTTGGAGAAGAGTATCCCATGGACTCTGAAAGAATAAACAAATATGTCTCAGAAGGTATGCAACCAAGGCGCTTTTTGGGGTAAAGATGGTGAAACTGTGTCATATACTTTGGGCATGTCAGAAGGGGCCAGTACTTGAAAAAAGATGTCATGCTGGGAAAGATGGAGTATCAGAGAAAGGAAGAGTCTCAACAAGATGAGTTGACAGAGAGGTTTTAACAATGGGGTCGATAATATTAAAGATTGTAAGGATGTCAGGACAAGGCAGTTCAAATCTGTTGTTCATAAGGTCATTGTGACTCGTTTTGGATACATTCACCTAAAAACAGCACTTTACTCCTTGCAACATTTACTAAAACTTAAAAACTCTGATACTAACAGCATTTGGTTTATATGTAAGAACTTACTTGGCATCCAATCTTAGTATGTCTTGTGGAATTGATTGGAGAGATGAAAATATAATCTGTGGATATTTAAAATATCTTTAATTAATGAATACCATGTAGAGCTTCATGTATATTTTCCTGTATATTTATGTATATATTCTATAGCTTCATGTATATTTTGCTACAGAAATAGTACGTATTGATTATAGAATGTTGATTCAGGCCTTACTGAATTTTTTGTAAGATTTTATACATGTAACTACTATTTTTAAATACTTGTACAATTATGAAATATAAGTGGTCTAATGGATTTATGGACCTACACCATATAGTTATCAAACGGATACATACTTTATAAAGTTTAACCAAATTCTAAGAAACTACCAAAGTTGGAATAAATCACCCTTTTTTATTCAGTTTACATAGTATAATAAATATTACTGATTACAATAATAAATACATGCTCAACAAATTGAATTTTGAATTTTTTACCAATTGATTTCTAATTTTAGGAGAAAATTGTTTGTGTATGTAGCATCAATAATGTGAAACTCTTTGTTGTTGTGTATCTTTGAGTCAGAGTCAAATCATAGCTGACCCTCCAGTGGGTTTTCAGAGGCAGTTAATTGTAAAAAGAAGACTGATCATCCTTCTCCCACAGAGCAGCTGGTAGATGTAAACTGCATGAAAGTCTTTAGACAGGTGCAAATATAAAAAAAATATTATGGATCTATTAACAAAATTATAAAAGCTTAATTGAGAGTGCCAAACCACAAAGTGAAATGGCTCATTAAAATATGTATATCATGGCAGCTAAAAACTTACAGATGGAAAAAGAGCACACTACAAAATGAAGACAGTTTGGAATGAGGTTGTAGAGAACTGAATGCAGATTCTTATTCAAGAACTGACTCAATGACATATATAAATTTTAATAAGAAGAAAATATGTAACCATAATGATAATTCACCTTTAATATATCAGCACAACTTAATATTCAGAGAGTGAGCTTGTAAGGTAGAAAGGAGAATAGTTAAGGGTCTTATTAGAGAAAGGAAAGCTGAGTAACATTTTAAAATTCTGTAGTAATAAATCTCAAAATAATGTTTTTAATACTTTGCTTTATGAGAAGTTAATGTGTTGTTCTGAATATCAACAGGGGGGTGTTTTTTATGCTTTACATTTTTATGACCATTTAATTATAGAAATATTAAGTGTTCTAAAGAGATAATCAACAAATCATAGTTTCATTTATCTGTCAAAAAGATTAGCTCTTTTCTTGGAAATTATTAATTACAGTCACAGAACCTTCTGAGGACATTCTGTTATGTGAATATAGACTAATTTTATTAAAGTAGGATTCTTTTACAGTTGTCACGAAACTTGTGGTAATTACCCACAACTTTCATGCTCTTTATAAAAAATTAATTTCTCTTGCCCATTCAATTGGTCTTAGAATCACCACATAATTGATATGTGCCTATAGCCATCATTTTCCTTTTAGAAGATTCCAAATCCTAATGTATTTTTATTTCTCCAATGATTTTTTTCACTGAAATTGAGAGAGATTACCTTAAAAATAAACCTTTTTTTAAAAATCACTCTTTCTCAGAGCCAATATTTTCTAATCAGTAAGCCAGTCATATCTGTTTCATTTTATAGGTCAGTATCCATAAAGTAATTAGAAGTATTAGACTTGAAGTATGAGAAGAAAATCTTTACCTAAAACATTGAAATTTAGTGTTTTGTTTATAATCAATGGGATTTAAAGACATCCTTTACAATCTAACAATCTGAGTATGCATTTCATGCTGAAGGATATTTGACTTTTTATGACCTCTCAAAATATTCTCTAAACATCTCAGCAAGTTCACTAAAGTGAGCAACACAAACTTGAAAAAGTAAATCCTTAGAGAAGTTGCTATTTTAGGACATTCCAGTAAAGTCTTTGCATCATGAAACTTCCCAAGTTTAATGTGCTTACCCAGTGGTCTTGTAAAGAGCAGATTCTAATTCAATAATTTAAGAGATTTTATCTCGGAGCTCTCAGTTGATTCTTGATACTGTTGTGCTATGGTAAGTGCCTCAGTCAGAAGTTCTGGTCTGTAGTTTCATTCCTTGAACCTCTAAAAATTCTGCTCAAATTCATCTGGAGCAAAGCTTGGATATTTTGCTTTTAAAAACAAATCTATGTGATCTAATGTGCAACCAAATGCTGAGAATCAGAGTTCAAGAATAATTCAGTGGTTGTAAAAGAATCTCACTGCTGTGGTCTGAATAGATTCAACCTAGACTCTCAGTGGGTTTCCAAGGCTGTATATTGCAGGAAAGATTTCTGTTTCTCTAAAGGAGCCACTGGTCATTCAAACTGCCAGAGGGGCGGTTTTTAGATCAGTAGTGCAGCTCCCTATAAAGCATGCCTCCAGTGTTTTCTTATGCAGTTGAAGATATTTAAAAACAAACAAACAAAAACCAACCAACCCAACCCAGAAGCTCTATTAATTCAAATTACAACCTAAAACTTTATTTCTAATGATAAAAGCCCAAGAATGAACTTGAAATGAAAGTAAGCTTTGGGCAAATAATGCTTTTATTTGGCACAAACCGACCCATAGGACCAAGCTACTAATGCTCATTGTCCGCGCTTTTTTATTAGCAGCCACCAGTGGGTGGATCAGTGTAAGAGTAACAAATGAATACACTGTGTGCTAAAAAATGTACTAAATCTAAATAATTCTTAAACTATTTGCACAACTTTAATGTACCAAAGTTTTAGTCATATCCTTGGAGTGCAATTAAACCGTTGCTCCTTTAGTTTAGAAGCCTGTATGCAGTTTATGACCCAGTTAGTTTAAATTGAATTTTTCCTATGCACTCAATTAACGATTATTGTTTTCGGAAACCAAAACAGGGGAGTTATGTGTTGGTGGTAGAGAACCAACATCATTATATACAAATAAAAAATGAAAATTAGTCATCTTAACATTAGTCATCTCAGGAAATTTATGGAAGATGTTTAAATCTTTCTAATCACGACTTTGTTTTTAAGGATGAAAATCTATCTGGGCTTACAATTTCTGGACTTAATATAAAGTCAGTGGAACAGATTTATTTTCAGTTTTCATACAACTTCCTTTCTTTTTCTTCTCTCTTAGCTAAATGATAATTATATACTTTCCCCTCCATAAACCAAGACCTTTGTTATTCCTCACACGGCTTAGCCATAAAGAATTGCATTGCCAACACAAAGGTGTTCATTTTTAATTCACCAGCTGTTCCAAGGAAGAAGGTGGGGAGTATCCTCCTGTGAAATTTACTGTTTCTGGAGGGTAAAACTCACTGAACAATCAGCTCTGGGTTGATTTTGACTTGACAATGTACAACAACACATATAATATTGCATGTATAATTACATTTTCATATGTTATTAAATAACTGTTGATTGAGGAATGATTTCTTTGTCCCAGAAATTGACTGGTAGGCTCAAACCATCAAATTTTCTGTTAGCAACCATTGTACCGTTAAAACTTTCGTTCTCTGTCTGTATGTGTTTATACACACGTATGGCTTCCAAACTACATAAAGTACATGTTACAGGATTGGATGAGGTGCAAAGAATGGACCACTAGAGACACAACCCTACAATGGAGCAAGCAAGGTCAAAGAGCGGCTCTTCTTAAGGAAAAAAAAAAGGATTAGGGGAATGTGAACGGAGAAGGTAGGGTGGTGATGGTGGTAGAAATAGCAAGTAGTGATTTCCTCTGAAGGAAGGGATTTAGCATGACTTCCTGTGAGGTCTCAAATAGATGGAGGATAGGCCTATGAGTGTGACCTAGCATTCCCAGTGTGGCTCAACACATGTAAGTCACATATACAAAACATATTAAATAAATATAAATAAAGTGGGCAAGAGATTGCTGTATCTTCTTGTTTTATTATAATGTAGTATCTTTTGGGGCAAAGAGTTTTCAGTATTAATGTTTTCAACATTAAGTCAACTTCATTTCAATGAATAGAAAGTTATCTATTCATTGAAATGTTTTATTCATATAGAATAAAGCATTATCAAGCACAAAAGAAAGCATATAGCATAGAATGAACTTTCACCATTATTGATTTCATTCTCAATGTTCTGCGTTTAGCTAGATCTCAATCCTGTTCATGACACATTGTACTATTTGGGGAAATTGTTCCTACTACCATTTTTGTTGTATGCAGTGTAAATTGTTATTTATATATTTGGGGCAGGTTGTTAGAAAGTGCCAGTCCCTGGAAAAGGACATTATGCTTGAGACTCAGAGAAGGAGAAGACTCTTTATAATTGGATTGATACAATGACTTCAAGAGTGGAATGGAGCACAGTGGCGATTGTAAAGACTGTGCAGTATTGAACCAGGTTTCTTTTTATTGCACATAGATTTGCTGTGAACATGGATCAACTCAGTGGCAACTAATTACAGCAATTCTTGCTGAATTCTTGTTTCACAGTCTTAACAGACCATTATCTACTCAGGTAAGTTCAAGACAAAGCTAAAAAATTAAAATAAATCCACAAGAAGCAAAACTTGAGTAAATACCACACAAATTTAAAAAACAAAACAAACAAACAAACAAAAACCCCAAACATCTCAGGAACAGTTTTGAGGACTTGAACACTAATGAATGAAGACCAAATGTGCTGTGGGAGGATATCAAGAATATCATTCATGAAAGATGCAAAAGGTCACTATGAAAACAGAGGATGAAGAAAAGACCAATGTGGATATCAGAAGAGACTCTGAATATTGCACTAGAGTACTGAGAAGCCAAAGCAAAGGGAAGAAATCAAGAAACTAAGGAATTGAACAAAATAAACTAAGGAATTGAACAAAATATTTCAAAGAGCAGCTCAAGAAGACAAAGCAAACTATTATAATGAAATGTACATAGAGCTGGAGTCAGAAAATCAAGAGATAGACTAGCTTGGCCTTCCTTAAGCTGAAGGAACTGAAGGGGGAAAAAATGAAGCCTTGAGTGGCAATATTTAAGGATACTGGGGGCAGATTATTGAATGATTAAGTAGCATCAAAGGAAGATAGAAGGAATACACAATCACTGTACCAAAGAGAAATGGCTGACAATGGTAATAAAGGAGGAAGTTCAAGTGCTCTGAAGGAATCTGTAATAAAACACAGCCCCAGGAATTAATGGAGTAACAATTGACATGTTTCAACAAACAGACACTGCTATGGATGTACTCACCAGGTTATATCAAGAAACAATTACCCAGCCAATTGACTGGAAGAGATCCATTTGTAAAAAAGGTGATCCAATAGAATGTGAAATAATTGAACAATATCACTGATATCACTCGCAAGCAAAATCCTACTGAACATTATCCAAAAGTGAGTGGGACAGTATATCGACAGACATAAACACTAGCTGAGTTTAGAAGAGGTGATGTCACTAGGGACATAATAGCTGATGTCAAATAGATCTTGGCTGAAAGCAAAGAGTAACAGAGGAATGTCTATGTGTGTTTCATTGACTGCAAGTGTATTTGACTGGGTGGATCACAACAAATTTGGCTGACCTTGAGAAGAATGAGAAAGCCAGAACACCTTATTGCGCTCATGTGAAACCTTTACTTGGACCAGGAAGCAGTAGTCAGAACAAGAAAACATTGAATGGTTCAAAATCAGAAAAGGAATATGTCAGGAATGAACCTTTTATCCATACTTTTTAATCTCTATGTGGAACAGATCATTTATGAGGAAGAACATGCATCAGGATTCGAGGAAGATCCACCTACAACCTGAATTATACAGATGATACAACCTTGTTTGCCAAGATAGAGGAAGGCCTGAAGCATTTGCTCTAGAATGTCAAGGATTGAAGTCTTCAGTATGGATTGAAGCTCAACATCAAAAAGTCTTTTTTTTTAAATTTTCTTTTAGATTGATTTGCTTACAAAGTTCACATACATTGTATTTCACACTATTCTTAATTCACATTGTGTTTCATACAATCATTCCCATGCATCACGTCTTATAAAAGTAATCATCACTAGACTATGGGGTGAGTCAAAGGTTCACACCACTGGGCCAACTGGCAGCATCATAATAGGTGGATAGGATATTGAGATTGTTAATAATTTCAGCTTGTTTGGTTTCATAATCAACACTCCTGGAGGGAAAATCTGCTATCAGGGACCTCTCTAAAGTGACAAAGAGCAACGATGTCAGTATAGAAACAAATATATACCTGATCTAGGCCATAGTCTTTGCAATTGCCTGCTACACATCTAAGAGCTAGACAATTATTAGGGATAACAGAAAAAAAAAATGATGCCTTTGAGTTGTGGTTCTGGAGAAGAGTCTTGGACATTTCATGGACTTCCAAGAGAACAAACAGCTTTGTCCTGGAGAGGGTTAAAACAAGTTTCTCCTTGGAGGCAAAGATTTTGAAGCTCTATCTCACATACTTTGGGCATGTTGCCAGAAGAAATCAGTCCTTGGAGAAGGACATCATGCTTGGAAGGGTGGAGGGAAAGCAGAAGAGGAAGACACTGAATGAGATGGATTGACACAGTAACTAGAATAGTGAAGTTAGATGTGTCTGTGTCTGATTCAGTGAGGTTGTCTCAGGATTGGACAAGGTTCAGAACTATTGTGTATAGAGTTGCTATGAGTCACATGGCTCAATAACACAACATAACAACACATAACTCAGTGACAGCATAATGATAAAGTATTTAACATTCCCAACCTTTATGCCTTCCCAACATAAACATTTACAACTGGGCAGCTATTCTCTCATTGTAGCTAGAGAAAAGTCTATGAAATTCCTAAGGGTAATGGGAAAATAAGGCACCGGTCCTTGGAGAAGGACATCATGCTTGGGAGGGTGGAAGGACGGTGCAGGAGGGGAAGGCCCTTGTATGAGGTGGATTGATTCAGTGACTGGGATAATCAGGATGGGAGTGTCAGAGACAGTGCGATTGGCACAGGACAGAGCAGAGTATAGGGCTGTTGTACATAGGGTCGCTATGAGTCGCAAGCGACTCGACGGCACATAACAACAACAACCACCTACTAAAAATAAGTTGGTTCAGAAACAAATCGTTGTACAACAATAGAGATAGGCTGTGTTTATTGTGCAGAAAATTATACACACCTGTCAGTCTTCTTCTAACAATTTCACACAATCAGAGTAAGAGTTGATCATGAAATGGAAAACGTAAGTAGTTTGCCCAGTGTTACAGAATAGAAGGCAGAACCAAGTTTTATAGCAAGAGAGTAGTCTTAACTGTAGATTAATTCATCTTCCTCTAAAGAGAGGGCACCTTGTGTTGATTCAGCAATGAGTAGTTTCATAGATTTCCAGTTAGCAGTCACTAATCATTACTTTTGTAATGTTTAAAGGGAGATTTTTCAGTTTAACAGAGACAAAATACTGGACACTAATAAAATCCTCATTTCAGTTAAAGCTCTTTATGTAGATTTTCCCCCTAATTTATTTAAGCTCATTGATTATATTAACACACCACAGTAAAGGTAAATAGTGAACTACCTGAAAAAAACTCTGCAGAAGGTAGTCTTAAAAATGCTTAAAACAAATCCTGATCCTGTTGTAGCAAATTCCAAAGAACATCCAAACTGGAAAAGAAGAAGAAAACAAAGTTCAAAGGTGTATAACTTTTTAGGGGGGGGGGAAATCAGGTTATTGCAAAATTAGTTAGTGGGGAATTTAAGGTACTTTCCTTGAAGTGAGGGCAGCAAACTCAAGGCAAGAACATAATACCCAGATGAGTCTTTGCTGCTTGTAAGAAGACTTATTCTTGCTGTACTGACACAATTTCCTTTCCTTAATGTCTGCAGTTCAGTTGAAATCAGTCATGTAGAGATCAGTTAAAGGGGCCACTGCACACAGAGTAAAGAAAGATTTGAAGATATTTCTTCAGAGGCAAGAAAGCTCAAGACAGAATAACAGATGAGTTTTTAATGAAAGTGAGTGGGGAATTACCTAATTAGTGCCTTCCACAGAGGTGGCAAATGTGGCACTAAAGTCCTCTGGGAGGCTGGGTCTGCAAAGATGTAGAATATGCTGATTCCATCAACAAGTCTAACAAACATAGAAACACAAACAGTGAAAAGAACAAAATAATGTCAATAAATCCATGGAGTAATAATAAAATTTCTGTTTCTTTGTCTTGTTCCTCTTTATCTCTTTTATTCATTGCAAGCATTTATGTTTTCTGTTGTTATATTTTTCAATTATTCAGGTCAAAGCATCTAATTTGCAAGCTGATTGCATAGCCTGCTTAGGCAAAACTGGAAGGAGGTTAGGAATACCATCTAGAAAAGGGAGGAAATATTTGTATTTATGAAGAATGGAGAACAGAGTTAGAAACAGGACAATTCTAGAAAGAGAAATTGGTAACAAAATAATGCAAATAGAAAGGTCTTGGTAAAGAGGTCATCACAAATCATGCTAGTACATTAGAGACATGAACATAGAAATCCTAGAAAAGAGAAAACTGCTATGCCAAGTGTTCAGGCAAGCAGAAACTTGAAGATCTGCCGGGAATAAAGGAGTGGAGCAAAGCAGCAGGAGAATACAGGGAGCTGCCATTAACAGAGAAAGACCTTGATAAGTGAGGTAAAGGTCTGCTTTAGCCCATAACATGCATTTATTTCCTGTGGTTTGGGAGGTAATCTACACGAATGACTGGCCTAAGGCTTATAGGTAAAGGGAATTAACAGCATCACTTTAGTAAAACACTTGAAAAAATGTTGTTGTTGTTAGCTGTCCTTGAAAGTAGTCACAAAGTGATAGGGACAACAAAAGGAAACACTGTCCTATCCTGTACAACATGCACATATTTTGCTGTTTGAGCCCTTTTTGCAACTACTGTGTCAATCCATTTTGTTGTAAGTCTTCTCAATTTTTTTCTTTTTAATTTTACCAATCCACTTTCACGCTCCACTCTACCAATCATGTCTTCCTCGGAATTAAGCCCTCTTCCTGTAACATTTACTTTGAGTAAAGTACAGTGGAAATCTCTGTCTTATTAATCATCCTCTCTTTTTTTGACACACATTTTAAAAATTTTTTTATATTGGTATTTTAATGACAGATTGTAAAGAACTTGGATTTCCATTAATTAACTGTTGTACATTTTTCTCCCTATTCCCCTTAACCCTAAATTCGGTTTTGTTTTGGTTTTGGAAAAAAGGTCTTTTGTTGTTATACAGTGGTCCCCTGCCCCTAGACCACTTTCCTATACAACCCTTAATACCTAGTCACATATTCCTTTTATACAGTTCCCTCCCTCGCCTGTTTCAATGTCATAAACGTTATTTATACCCTCTTTTCTTAGTTGACCCCCAACCTCCATGTCAGTCCTATATTTTATAAGAGTGGCATTAGGCATTATTTGTACTTTTGTGACTGAGTTATTTCATTCAGCATAATGTCCTCCATGGTCATCCATTTTATATAATAGTTCATAAGTTCTTTGTTTTTCAGTACTGTATAATATTTCATTGTGTGAATATACCAGAGCTTCTCTAGCCATTTGTTTGTTGATAGGCGCTTGTGTTGTTTCCAACTCTGATATTGTGAACAAGGCAGCAATAAACATGAGTGTGCTTATTTCTGCTCGGGTGGCAGTTATAGCTTCTTTAGGGTATAATCCGAGTAGTAGAATTGCTGGATCAAATAGTATTTCTACTTCCAACTTTTTTGTGAAAGAGTTAATTCTGCCTTCCATAGTGGTTGCACCATTTTATACTCCTACAAACAGTGAATAAGGGTTCCAGTTTCTCTGCAACCTCACCAGCATTTATTATTTGCTGCTCTGTTAAATTTTGCTATTCTTCCTGGGGTGAGATGATATCTAATAGTTGTTTTGATTTGCATCTGTCTTAGAGTTAGAGATTTTTAACATTTCTTCATGTGTTATTCTCCACCTAAATATCTTCTTTGGTGAAGGGTCTGTTCATATCCTGTGCCCATTTTACAATTGGGTAGTTTACCTTTATCTTGTTGGGGCGTTCAAGTATTCTATAATTTCTAGAAATAAGTCCCCTTTTTCCTAGTCTGTAGCTTCCCTTTTTACCATGTTGGAGAAGTTTTGGATGTGTATAGGGATTTTATTCTTAGGAGGTCCCATTCATCTATTTTATCCTCTCTGGTTGTAGGTTTTTCAGGATGCTTGGAAGATTTTTCATGTTGTGTATTAGGGCTTCTAGGGTTCTTCCAAGATTTTCTGTAATGAAGTTTATAGTCCATGATTTTAGCCCTAGGTACTTGATCCACTTTGAGTTGGTTTTTGTATATGGAGTGAGGTAGGGATTTTGATTGAGTTTTCTGAAGATTGTTGTCCAATCTTGCCAGTGACATTTGTTAAAAAGGCTGTCATTTCCCCACTTACCTGATTTCACCTCCTTTTCAAAAATTAGTTGACCATAGGTAGATGGGCTGATTTCTGGGTTCTCAATTCTATTCCATTGATCTATGTGTCTGTCATTGTACCAGTACCACACTGTCTTAATCACCAAAGCAGTGTAGTAGGATTTGAAGTCAAGGAGTGAGATGCTTCCTACCTTGTTTCTCTTTTTAAGGAGTGCTTTGCTTATTTGGGGCATCTTTCCATTCCAAATGAAATTAGAGATTGCCTTTTCCAACTCATTGAAGAATGGAATTGGTATTTATATTGGGAATACATTGAACATGTAGATTGTTTTTGGTATTATTGTCATTTTCATAATATTGAATCTTTCTAGCCATGAGCAAGGTATATTCTTTTGTTTCTTCAGGTCTCTTTTTGTTTCTTGTAGTAATGTTTTATAATTTCCTTTGAATAGATTCTTTGTGTTTCTGGTTAGGCTTACTCCTAAGTATTAATCTTGTGATTAGCTATTGTAAAGGGTATTGTTTTTCTTAGCTCCAGCTCTGTATTCTTTTTGTCACTGTAAAGAAATCTAATCGATATTTGTATGTTGATATTGTGTCCTGCCACTTTGCTGAACTGGTAAATTATGTCCAGTAGTTTCTCACTTAGTCTTTAGGGTTTTCTAAGTATACTATCATATCATTAGCATATAGTGATAATTTTACCCCTATTTGCCAATTTGGATACCTCTTGTTTTCTTCTCTTGTTTTATTGTTATGTCTAAGACTTCCAATACAATACTGAATAGGAGAGATGATTGTGGGTATTCTCACCTAGTGGCTGTTCTCAAAGGGAGTACCTTTAATCTCTCTCCATTGAGAATAATGTTGGCTCTTGGGTTTGTGTATATACTTTTTATTATGTTGAGGCAATTCCCCTCTATTCCTATTTTGCTGAGTGTTTTAATCAGGAAAGAGTATCGGATTTTGTCAAAGACCTTTTTTGCATCGATTGATATGATCTTATAGTTCTTATTCTTTTTCTTTGTTAATTTTATGAATTATACTGAATGTTTTTCTTATGTTGAACCATACCCGCATACTTGTTATGAATCCGACTTGGTCATGGTGTATTATTATTCTGATGTATCTTTGGATTGTTGTTGTTGTTAAGTGTCATCAAGTCTTAGACAACTCGTAGCAACCCTATGAACAAAAGACCTGGACACTTGTATAACTTTCATAGTTTCTGTGAGTTCATAGAGTTTCAGCTCTTTTATTCATAGGGTCACTATGAGTCTTGATGTCACTTAACAACCACAACAACATAGAGAGACCTTTGTTAGCCTAGTAGATAGGAAGTTATGTTACCAAGCCAAAGGTGGATGCTTTTAATCAGCGACCCTCAGGCCTTGTTTTAATTGTTTTGGGTCAAACAGTCTTCTAAGTGGTACAACACTGGTCTGTCAATTTGCTATACAGATGTAACTCCTGGTGGCTCTGATGTTAAACACTGTGACACTGATGTGTCAGATGTGATAATGGTTACCCATGGTGGATAGTGTTTGGTGGAGTTCCAGATTAAAACTTGGAAGCTTGGAAGCAGGAATGGCCACCCAAGTAGAAATAAGCACATCCATGTTTATGGCAGCTTTGTTTACAATAGCAAAGAGCTGGAAACAGCCTAAGAGCCCATCAACAAACAAATGGGTAGAGAATCTAATATATACACATAATATTATGCTGCCTTGAAAAACAAGGAACTCATGAAATATTATACAAAATTAGTGACCCTGGAGGACATGATGCTGAGTGAAATATCTCAGTCACAAAAGAATAAATACTGAATAGCGCCAGTGTTGTAAAGCGGGTCTGACATCTGAGTTGGGGGATACTAAAAGAGGATAAATAGTGTATACTTCATTGAAGCAGATGAGGGAGAAAACTGTTTAGGAGGAATATATGATTAGGTATTATTGTCATGACCAGAGTCCAGAATGAAAGCTGCATAGTGGAGAAGACTGGGGGGATTGGGGGATAATAATGAAAGAATTGTTTTAAATTTTTTTTCTTTTCAAAGAGAATAACAAATGGGTGGGGTGGGGCAGGGAGGAAAGTGAGCAATAATGAATGAATGGAAATTCAAAGTTTTTGTAAATGTTCATAAAAAAGAAATAAATAGGGGCAGAAATAAATTAAATAGAAAACAGAAAAACAATTGAAACCATCAACAAAACCGCGAGTTGATTCTTCATAAAGGTCAATTAAATTGACAAACTGCTAGCAAACTAACAAAAGAAAAGAAGGAAAAGATGCAAATAAAACAAATAAAAGATGAAACAGGCAATGTAACAATGGAACCAACTAAACAATCATCCTCTCTTCTAAGAAGCATTCTGTCTGTGTTTTTCTAAGACTCCTTCACTCTTCTGACCATTCAATGTATATTTAATAATCTTCACCAACAGTACGGTTCAAAGCCATCAGCCATTGGTATTAGCTTTTTCTTGCAAATAACTGCTTTGTTCTAATTCTGCTTTAATGCAATTCCTTTGTGTTTGGCTGTTTTCATTTGTGTACCTCAGTAGCTCTCTTCTCAACTCTGAAACTATATTGCCAAATACTGTTCAGAATTTACTGGAGTTACATAAATTGTTCATAAATATTACCTTTAGGTATCAAGATGTTGTGTTACTAAAGTGACAAACTAAATGTGATCTGCTAACATAAAAAAGGAGAGAGAGCTCATGACAACTTTGAAAAAGCAAAATGATTATGAATTTCAGTTTTAGTGGTAAAGCATCATGAAGTTCAGTCTGGATAGGAATATTTTCACAATATAATGGCAATGTACCTCTCCAGTCTGCTCACAGGTTGTTTTATTCATTCTGTAAAAGCGAGCAACACTGTGGAAATAAGACTGACACTTTGATCTATTGTCCTTAAGAGTGAACATATAAATCCCACCCACAGTTAAGAGGAAATGTTACTTTACACCCCAAACAATGACTACAACAATAACAAAACCTGGGTCATCCTGTCTTTTTCTGGTCCTGGAAACAATAATTTGACATTTTTTTCATGGGTTATTCTTTCTCTGATAAACATAAAATATTTATCACTGATATTTTTTATTATTAATAGCAAATGAGAGATTCTGATCATTGTGATTGTAATAAGAAAATTTCCTTTTCTTAAAATCATTTATTAGTCTTTCCCCAAAACTATTGGTGGACTTGAAATCTTTCAGTTGGCAACACAATATCCTATTTCCTAGGACACCAGAGCTCCCTATTTTTAAGCTGTAGACCCAATAATATCGGTGATCTTATGTTTCTTCTCATTTACAAAACTTCTCTTCTCTTCTCTTCTCTTCTCTTCTCTTCTCTTCTCTTCTCTTCTCTTCTCTTCTCTTCTCTTCTCTTCTCTTCTCTTCTCTTCTCTTCTCTCTCTTCTCTTCTCTCCCTTCTGTCCCCTTCTGTCTCTTGGAAGCAGGAGTGGCATCCACTTTCAGATTCTTCTAGAAATTATATAAACTTTATCAACATAAAAAACTGATGTTAGTTATAGAATAGAGCTCAGGTCTTTTGTTCATACGGTCATATTCTACCTGATGATCCTTACCCACTTCTAAATGAGACTAGTATTGTTATATTTTGGAGGAACATTCTTCTACTTTGTACATCATTCATTGCCAATTTGCTGTACGGAGGTAATTTGAGTTTGCTGCAATGTTGAACCTTGTGCCATTGGAGTGTCAAATGCTGTAATGTTTTCCTAATTTGAACAGTGATTGGTGGAGCTCCCAGTTGTAAAACAGGTTTGGAAGCAGAGTAGCTTCTACTTCCTAAATCACCTGCCTATGGAAACTCTATGAACTTGGAGGAATAATGATAGTTCTAGAAAGGCATTGGGTCTTTTGTTCCTGTAGTCATTATGAGTCGTGTTTGACTCAATGGCAATCAATAATGACTATAAGTATATGCATATGTTTATGTGTATACACACACAGACACACACAAACAAGTCTTTTTTTTTTTTTTACATTTAGGCATTTTGTTAACATTTGAACTACCTTGTGAATATCTTTTCTTTCTCACACTCTTAAGTGCATTCTCTCTTTGCCTCTTTGATCATGATCTGTATTTTCGAGCTCTATATTAAGTTCACTTTCTTCACTCTTTAGGGAGATCTGCTGGCCTAGTCTGTACGAAGTTGTGCTGCTATCCCAAAGGCATGTCTCTAGAATAGTTTGAATTTTCAAAGACAGATGGACAGTTATCTCCTTTGTGATTTATAATCTCAGAAAACCACTGGAAGGTCATATATGAGTAGGTTCCTATTCAACAGCAATGAGAAAGAGAATGATCAAGTCTTCCTGTATTTTTTGGTCTCTGTTTTCCATTTAGTCAATGCCTATCTTGGTTTTGTCTTTAGTGAAGTCTGATATCAGGAACTTCTCCAAAATACTGAAGATCAATGATGTCAGATTAACTTGTGGTATGCCTAATTCAGGCCAGGGTGTTTTCTATTTCTTGCTATGCATCTGAGAGCTGGACAATGAATAAAGATGATTAAAGGAGAATTGATGCCTTTAAGTTGTGATATTGGAGATGAGTAATGACTGCCAGAAAAATGAACAAGTATGTCTTTAAAAAGTACAGAATGGATTGAGAAATTATGGTACATCCATACAATGTACTATACAGCACACAGGAGTAATAACTTTGGAAATTATTACCTAACTTGGGAGGGACTGGAGACATATACTGAGTGAACTAACTCAGTCCCATAAGGGTGAATATTGTATAAAACCATTATTGTAGAATCAGTATAAGGATCCAGGAGGCTGGAAGCAGAGGGATGTGGATGTTCAGGGTGGCCGGGGATTAAACAGTGGGTTGTACAATTTGATGGGAGATGGTGAGAGAAATTGAAAGAATGTGTTCAAATTTGTATTTGAATTTTGTAAATAAACTAGTAGAAGGGGGAAAAAGTACAGCAGGAGTGCTTCTTGGAGGCAAGGATGGCAAAGCTTTATGAGATGATATGTAAGAAGAATCATAGCAATGTCTGAATTAAAAAGAAAGCTTTTGTAATAGCTACTAAAACAACATTTAGCAAAGAGTCCCAGATGTTCAGAATGATATTCAGCTTTAGAGATTAGCACATGACATATATTTCTCACACTCTTAATCAAAAGCCAGTTCAGAAATTCTCAGAACTGAAACAATTTATCGTAATGTATTCCTTCTTATTCTATGTATATTTCATTTTGCTGTACCAATTTCTGAAGAAATTCTTTCATTTGGAAAAAGAGAAAAAACCACAAAGATCCTGGTGGATACAGAAGTACTAAAAACTTGAAACATCTTTGGAAAACTATTCTGAATTCTATTTACACTACAGATGAGGAATGATTTTTAATTAGGCTCTGACTCTGCTCTCTAGAAATATGTATCCAGTTGTTTTTTGGTTGAGTTTCTCTCCCCCCCCAATGAAATGTGTCACCATCTGGGAGATATTTTCTTTTCTATTAAACTCATTGGCTTAAGAGAATTTAAAATTAAAAACTAAAGATTGGAGGAAACATTTGCAGCATGACATTCCTGGTAAAGAACTTATTTTTAATGTATACAAATAATTCTTAAAAATTAGTATTAAGAAACAAATAACAATTACAAAATGGCAAGATGTCTGAGTAAACACTTCATCATACATATTATTAAAAATCTGTAATTTAAAATAACAAGATACAATTACAAGTATATAAAGCAAGTGGGGAAATTGAGTTGATAATGACATGTAGAGACCCTACTTTGGATTTCTGAGACTGTGTTTATGATAGGAAACTTCACACATTTATTGAAATGACTGTAATCTAAAATACTGTCAATACCAAATACTGACAAGGTTGTGAAGCAAGAAGATTTCTCATAAATCCCTTGTAGGCACGAAAAATGGTACAGGCACTTTTTGAAAGACTGACAGTTTCTTACAAAGCTAAACATCTGTTTATCATATGATCCAATAAGGTTCCTCGTACTTACCTAAATGAGGTGAAAATGTCTTTATACTTTCAAAAAAGAAAACAAACAAAACACCTCCATGTATTTATGGAAATTTAATTCATTAACTACTTAAAACTGTGAGGAACTAAGACAGGTGTTCTTGCTGTTAGGTGCCATTGAGTGAAATCTAACTTATGGTGACCGTAAGGACAACAGATCTGAACCTCACCCTTCCCTGCACTATTCTCACCGTCTCTGGTATACTGAAGCCTATTGTGACAGTCGCTGTGCTAACTCATCTTGTTGAGGTTCTTCTTCCCTTTCTCGAACCCTCTACCTTTCCAAGGATAATATCTTTTTCAAGAAATGATTGGTGAATTGCTAAGGATACTATGGTCCATCCACAAAATGGAGTATTACTCAATGATAAAAAGGAGCTATCAAGCTATGGAAAGACCTGAAGGAACTTTCAGTGCTAAGTGAAAGCAGCCAGTTGAAAAAGCTACAGGTGTGTTTCCAATTGCATTACAATTACATTCTGAATAAAGCAGAAATACAGTCACAATAAAAAGATCAGTGGTTGCCAAAATTTCTTGGAGGGAGAGGAAAGAAATGAATTGGTGAATGGCAAGGTATTTCAGGACATTAAAACTATTTTTTGTGATGTAATAATGGTGTACACATGACATTATACATTATAAAACCTATGGGACACACAGAGCATGGACCCTAATTTAAACTTATTTGTTTGTCAAGTATATCTAATGTACAGGGATGCTAAATTTTAAAACTAGGCAAAAACAGTGTAGGAGGAGAGGGAGATGCAAGAACTTAGTAATTTCTGAGTGATTCTAAACATAAAACTGCTATAAAAATAAAAGCTATTAGAAAAAAAAACCCAAACAAGCCAAGAAAATATTCTTCTTAATTATATCTAGAAGAATTTGATATTCTTTTATTCCTGTAAATGGAACAGTTATCACAGTCTACTTCTTGCTCACTGTTCTTGGGAACCTAAGTGTGTACTTAATATCAATCAGTCACATCTTTTATTATATTTTGTTTCTTAAAATAAAAATTTAGTATCCGCCTGATAGAAAATGTCTCCTTTCACAGTAATCATGTCCATAATTTTCTTTTTCAAAAGATGGTGTCTTTATCAGAGTTGCTGGAATATATTTTGAGTATATTCAGCTTCCATGGAATAGCAGTAGCATGGCCACATAGGAATCCAAGGCTGTAATCTTTACATGAAAAAGATATTACATCTTTTTTGTAGGCAGTAGACAGTGGATTGGGACACTGACCCGTCAGTCAGCAACCAAGTTATCTAACAACTATTGTATTTAATAAAACATACCAGAAGAACAAATATGTCTTGGGTGAACAACCAGAATGCATCTTAGAAGTGAGAATGTTAAGACTTCCTCTAGCATACTTCAGATATGTTATCAGGAGGGACACAATGCTAGGAAAGGCTATCATGCTTGGTAGAACACCAGTGACTAAGATGTTCAATGACATGGAGTGGAACAATGCTCATACCAATTGACTCAAGCATAGCAATGATTCTAAGGATGCCTCAAAACTGGGCAATGTTACATTCTGTAGTGTTGGGGGTGGGTGGGTCACTGTGAGACGGAATTGATTCAAGGGTACCTGATGAAAATAAAAATAGCTTTCTTTGTCTTTCAGAAGCTTTTAAACTTGTATGACCAATTTACCCTTGATTTGTACCTTTTATGAGTACAAGTTTCCATAGTTATTGATATTCAAGGACTTCTTGGCATCATCTTTCACTACTTGGACTTGAGAACTGGTTGCCCATTTAAATCCTACAAGTTTTAAATGTTCTAGATTATTTTCTTTTTTAGTACTGTTTTCAAAACATTGGTTCTTTCCTAAAATATTTCTTCCTTGTTTTGCTTTATAAAATGCACTAGTAACATGAAAAGAATGCCTTTAAACTGCTTCTAATTTTTTCAAACCTCTGTTAAGAAGCTATGAAATTTTATCCAACATGAAAATTAATACTTTAATGATTTATGAATATTGGTAGGGCAGAAGATTCTAGGACAGACACAGAGCACTTCTTTTACTGAGAAGAAAGGCAATAGTCAGAGATTCATGTTGATTTGTGTTAGCTTCCCCAGATATCCTGTACCAAAGTATGAAAGGGTGCAGGCAAGATGTCTGTACAAGCAATAGATTGCAGGGAAGATTTCACTGATTTTGTAAGGAGTGAAAGTAAACTACTATTTACGTGAAAGAACATGTTATTATATGCCTCAAAATTGCTCTCTGAAAGTACAACCTAGAGAAAAAGACTGATGAAAGGCCAGTCAGGGGCTTACATTCCTGACATAGCCAACCCGCAGGTTCCATCAAGTCAAGTATAATCCATTGCGACCCTACGAACACCAGATGTGAACCCTGTCCTACCCTGTGCTATCCTCATATTTTCTGGCAGTCACCAAGTCAATCTACTTGGTCAAGGGTCTTACTCTCTTTAACCAACCCTCTGTTTTGGAGAGTCAGTCATCTTCCTCTCCAAGGAATAGCACCTCCTAGCAGCATGTTCAGTGTCTATGAGGCAAAGCTCTATCATCTTTACCTTGAAAGAACACTCTGGCTTCACTCTCTCCAAGACATAATTGTTTGTTCTTCCGGCAATACATAAGATGTTCACTGTTCTTCTCCAATACCACAGCTCAAAGACATCAATTCTTGTCATCCATGTTTATTGTGTAGCCTCATATGCATAGCAAGTGATAGGAAAGACCATGACCTGAATGAGATGCATCTTAGTCCTCAAAGTGACATCATTAACTCCTCAATAATTTAGAGAGGTCCATAACTGTATATTTTCCCAGTACAATACATCTCCTTATTTCTTGATTGCTGGTAACAAAGGGGGTTGACTGCTCGTAACAAGGATGTTAATTGTGGATCCAAGTAAGATGAAGTTGTTAATAGTTTCAATCTTTTCCATCTATCATGATGTTGCCTGTTGGTCTAGTGATAGAAGTTTTATTTTCTTGACATTGAGATCCAATCGATATTAAAGGCTGTGTTCTTCTTTCTTCAAGTCCTCCTCAGTTTCAGCAAGCAAGGTTGTGTTGACTGCGTAACACAGGTTATTGAGAATTCCTCCAATCTTGGTGCCACATTCTTCTTCAGAGTCCAGCTTCTCAAGTAATTTGCTCAGCATACAGATTATATAAGTATGGAGAGAGAATACAACCCTTAAGCATTCCCTTCTAAATTTTAAACTTGTCTGCACAATCATTTCTTCTTGGTCTTGGTCTAGGTTTGGCATGAGCACAGTTTAGGGCTTTGGAAGTCCCATTCTTCTAAATTTTAGTCATAACATGTTGTGATCCAATGCAAATGTCTTTGAATTGTCAATAAAGCATAAATTTACATCCTTCTAGTATTCTTTACTTTCAGCCAGGATCCATTGACATAAGCAGTGATATCTGGAGCCACAGCCTCTTGTAAATCCTTCTTGAACTTCTTTATTTTCCCATCTATGTACTGTTCTAGCTGGTTTTGGATGATCTTCTACAGTATTTTGCTTGTATGGGCTATTAATGATATTGTTTGATAGTTTTCATGTTCTGTTGGATCACCTTTCTTGGGAATAGGAGCATATATGAACGTTTTCCTATCCATTGACCTGACAGCTGTCCTCTAATTTTTCTGACATAGACTGGTGAGCACATCCAGGGCTGTATCTGTTAATTGAAACAAGTCAATTGGAATAATATCAATTCCTGGGACCTTATTTTTTGCCAGTGCTTTTAATGCAGCTTCAACTTCCTCCTTCATTACCTTTGGCTCTTGCTTCTCTGGTACTTCCTGAAATGTTTCATTATCAGTCATGTTTTTCTTGGTACAGTGACTATGTATTCCTTCTATCTTCTTTTGATGCTTTCTGTGTCTTTCAATACATTGCATAGCAACTTTCAATATTGTGACTCAAGGCTTAAATTTGTTTTCCAATTCTCTCAGATTGACAAACACAGAGCAGATTCTTCTCTTTTTGCTCTTCAGTTCCTGCTCTGCACATTCCACTGTAATGCTTGACTTTGTCTTCTCAAGCTGTCTTTTGAAATCTCTTCAGGTCTTTTACTTCAGCATGTTTCCCTTTTGTTTAAGCTTATCAATGCTCTAGTGTGATTTTCAGAGTCTCTTCTGATATTCATTTCAGGTTTTTTTCTTTCTCCTCTGTCGTTGTAATGACCTTTTCCTCTCTTATGGATGATATACTTGATATCATTCCACAACTCATTTGCTTCTTAATCATTGGTCTTCAATGCTTCAAGGCTATTTTAAAATGAATTTGCAATTCAGAGGTTCAGATGTAATAGATTCAAGATCATACTTTTGTTTTCATGGACTTGTTTTAATTTTCAATGAACTTGCACATGAGTTATTAATGGCCTGACCCACAGTCCATCCCTGGCCTCATTTTGACTGTTAATATTTGGCTTCCCTAATGATTCCTTCCATAGTTGTAGTCAATCTAATTCCTATGCAGCCCATCAGGTGAGGTCCATGTGTAAAGTCCCTTTTTGTGTATGTTGTTGTTTTATCAAAGATATATGCAATGACAAAATTATTGACACCACAAAATCCAATCATTGTATTTTCAGCCTCATTTCTATCACCAAGCCCATATTATCTGACTACTATTCTTTCTTCATTGACTCCAACTTTTAATTCCAGTAATCAATTACCATTAATGCTCTTGATTTCATGTTTGGTCAATTTTGGACTGCAAGATTTGGTAAAATTTTAAATTCTTTCCTCTTTAGTTCTAGATGTAAGAGCATTTATTTGAATAACAGTTGTGTTAATAGATCTTCCTGTATGTGTATGGATCATGTTGATTTCAGCATAGAATTTGAAACTGACTTTTTGACTATGAATGAAATTCTTTTTTGGTTTTTTATTCTCAGCATAGTACACCATGTGATTATCTGATTCAAAGTGGCCAAAACTAGCCCATCTCATCTCACAAATGCCTAAAATGTTGATGTTTATGCACTGTATTTCATTTTTTACAGCTTCTGTTTTTAAAAAATTTTAATTTTTTAACGCTGTTCACATATTTTGCTTCAATCTTATCATTCTTCACAGTTTTATCCAATGGTTTTAGATATGAGCTGTCACATGTATTACCTCTAGCAGAAGTTTTCTGAGTGACCACTGTTTTTCTATAAAGACAAGTCTACATGTTTTTCTACATAATTATCTACATTATCATCATAACAATTTTTACATAATTCTGCATATTTTTTAAAAAATACAATCTCTTAATTCTAATACCATTTCTGGCTTTTATCAGAATAGCTTAGGTTTTGCCAACAAAATAAATAAGCAAATGCCATGTCTTAGTGAAAAAGAAGAAAAATAATTTATAATTTATACTAAATGTCTATCACAGACTTCATGAAATTCTGCCCTATGTTATTTTCACTGTGGGTCTAAAGTTGAAGGTAGAGGCTCATTCAGAAATGTTGCCTTTTCCTGTCAAAGAAAAAAGCAACACAAAATCCGAAACAAACCACAGTGACTTGCATGCTGACTCTTCAACTATTGCTTGGAAGTGACAAGTGACACTTTTACTCACTTTTCATTCGTCAGTCTGTTACATGGTCTTTTTTTTAATCACATGGACAGCGGTGATGTATTACTCATGAAGGGAGCAACACAGAACTGGAAACCAGAATGCTTTATAAAGAGTTAGTCAAGTACAACTATTATCTTAGTTGTATGTTTTTCCCCCCTTCTTCTATTTTTAAAGCTCTTTACTGAATCATCCAGGATGGTATCTGAGACCACTAGAATTTTATATACATTCTTAAAAAAAAAACCTCAGCTTTTTCAAGTGTGATAAGTAAATGAATACGTCAGGTTATGACATTTTATTGTTACCAGACTGCTAAGGACAAATAAAAATAATAGCACAGAAATTGCACTATTTACAACTTAGAGGGCTCTGGTGGCCTAGTGTTAAGAAACTGCACTGCAATCCCAAAGGCATCCAGTTCAAATCCACTAGCTTCTCCACAGGAGGAAAGGCAAGCTCGTCTGGAGTGATTAACCGAATCTGAAAACCCACTGTAGGATCAGTTTTGGGTCGGTTCTGGCTCTACGGTACACAGCAATAACAACAGCAGAATCAGAGCAGGGGAAAAAAAAGTATAGAATATTCATTCACCTGTGGTCTTTTTTAAATTCCTTAAAGACAACTACAAGTTCTTTTTTCTTTTACTATAGAAAAGCAGAAAGGCTCTCCAGTGATATGATCTGTAAGGAGCCGAGATGCCAATCCAAAGACCATGCCTCGCTGGCAGGTCTGACCTCCCAGCAGCTCCACTGGAGGAAGATGAGCAATCTCATTCTGTGCAATTTAGAGCTTTATAAACCCGGTGGAGTGTCATCTAGGTATATACAGTCTGATCCTTACAACTATGAGAGAGAGAGAACCAGGATGAGAATACAAAATCATTTTCCATATTATATTTTTAAATTTTCTTTTTATCACTTATTATATGAATACTATATTGAAATGACATCTACCACTGTTTTATTTTGTAAATTCTGCACTGATAGCAAACTCAATGAGCATTTAGGAGAAAGTGTTATGTTTGGGTGAGAAAAATTAATACAAACTATAATGATTAAGATTGTATGGTTTTGGTGAGGAAATAAGCTTGTAAAACAATGAAACAGAGAAGAGGGCCCCGGAATATATTTACACAAATACAATACACTGGTCTTTGACAAAGGAGGAAAGGTCATTCAGTAGAGAAAGAACAGCTTGTCTTTTTTTTTTTTTTGCACAAATAGTGCTGAAACAATTCTATAACCAAATGAGTCAAAGGGGAGAAAATAAATAATCTAGACAGAGTTTCCATCTTTCATAAAATACAAACTCCAAGTGAATCTCAATTGGTAACTTAAAACTATACATTTTCTAGAAGATAACAATGGAGAAAATCTCAATTACTTTGTTCTTGAGAGTGGCTTTTTAGATAAAACACCAAAAGCACAACTCTCAAGAGATATAGTTGGGAAGTTATATTTCATTAAAGTTTAAAACTGTTCTCAAGATATTGTTAAGAGAATAAAAAGATAATCAGATCATCTACAGACTAAGAGAAAAACATTTGAAAAACCAAGATATCTCATAAAGCTTGGACTTAATGTGTACAACAATAGGAGAATTGCCACTCCATTAAAAATAAATTGGCACTTCACCAAAGAAGATAAATAACTGACAATATAAGGGAGCTATGGTGGCCTAGTGGCAAGACGCTGTACTGCAATCCCAGAGGTACTCGGTTCAAATTCACCAGATGCTCTGCTGGAGAAGGAGGGGGCAATTTCCTCCTGTACCAGTCAGATCTGATTTGATGGTACATGTAAAAATAATACAATAAAAAAACCTGACAATATAAGGGAAATGTTTCAACATCATGTTATTGCAGGAGTTTTCAAATAAGAACAATATGAAATCTCACTGTAAGCATATTAAAAACGACACAAGCAAGAAAACACTAAAGTTACTGCCACTGAGTTGATTTAGACTCACAGCTACCATATAGGACAGTTTAGAATTGGTCCATAGTGTTCACAAAGCTGTAGCTCTACAGGACTAGACCACCTCATCTTTCTTTGAAAGATAAAGATTAGGAGTTCAAACCATCAATTTCTGAGCTAGCAGTTCAATGTTTACATAGTCTTTACCTAACCACAATGCCACTACAATAGTGAAAATCTAAAATCCTGAAAATATCAATTACTGTTCAGACCGTGGAGCAATAAAACTTTCACTCTTTGTTGGTAGAAACGTAAAGTAGTCGTCATTTTGGAAGACAGTCTTGTAGTTTCTTACAAAGCTAAAAATAAGCTTCGCATATGATATAACAATCATGATACTTGTATTTTTCCAAATGAGATTTAATCTATCTACATTAAAATCTACACAGAAATGTTTATAGCAGTTATATTCATAATTGTCGAAAACTGGAAGCAACCAAAATATCTCACAATAGGTGTATGGCTAAGAAATTATACTAAAGTAGACAGCCTTCAGCGATAAAAATAATTTATTTTCAAAATTACACTCCCCTGGAGAAACCTTAAATCCATACAAGTGAATTAAGTATGAAAGTACTTCAGAATGAAAGAGCTATTTGCTTATGACACTAAGTGCATGACATTCTGGAAAAAAAGCAGAACTATCGAGTCATGAGGTTCAGGTGGGAGAGGGATGGGCAATTTCCTCCCATGTGATTTATTGCCTCCAAAAACTCACTAGAGGATGAGCTAGTGATCAGTTCTAATTTGATGGTATATAACAACAACAACAACAATAATTAAGAAAACAAACAAACAAAAAATTATAGCTTTTGAGTTGTGTGTGAAGGAAATAGGAAAGATCTGGTGTGAAAAACAATGTATGTGAATTTTGTAAATAAACCAGTATAAAATAAAAAAAATTAAAAATAATGACTGTAGCTTCCAAGATTTCATATGAAGGGATAGGAGCAGTTGAGGAAACAAGGAGAAGGCATTCTTTCTAGTCTATCTTAATCTGAAAGCTTTCTTCAAACCAGTCTACAATGGATAAGTAATGAAATGTTAATGCTGTAACTCCAGCATCATAGCAACATGTAACCTACCATAGTATGACAAAGTGAAAGACAAATAGTATATAGGACAACCTTAGAGTCATGAAACTATCCTATATAAGACTATAACAATGAACATGTGGGAGTATTTATTTGCTAAAAACTGTAGGACTATACAGCAGAAAATGTAATGGTAATTAATGTGAACTATGGACTTAGAGAAAAATAATTCATCAATATAAATTAATTCTTTGGAGGAAAAAATTGCCACAATAATGCAACATGCTAATAGCAGAAATGGTCACAAAAGAAAGGTGATATGTGGGAGCTTTCCATAATGTCTGTGTAATTTTTCAAAAAACTGATTTTTTAAATAAAGTGTAATATAAAAATGATATAATTTTAATTTAAATATTAAAGAATAAAATAATTCTTGTGTTTCTTACACAGAATGGAGAATGTGAAAATAACACAATAACATTTACACTAGGATTCTTTTTTATATTGAAAAACTCACTTATGAAACTCTTAAGAGTCATGTTATTCAAGCTGTGTGCTATTGGTTGACCAGTGGAATTAATTATTTCTCATTTTATTTTTCCTTTTTGACCATTCTGAGGAGGAAGGGGTTTTTTTAGATGTTTGTACACATTTTATTCAAAAGTGCTCACTATTTAGATAAAATCCAAATAACCCCTAGATCTGAGGCTATCAGATTGCTTTGTATCAAGAAAGTTGCAAAATATTTTCGGCGTTATCAGTATCTTGCAGATCCTCTTAGGCCACAGAGAATATTATTTAGTGGAGAAGTTATATCCCATAGAGATTGTAGCTGAAAGAGTAGATTGCTTGACTAATCATTGATAGAGGTGAAATCCAAGCAAAACAGCATCTGTCTGAGATTATCTGCAGGAAACAAGTGCATGCCATTCAATTTCCCATTAGTGCTGGTATGAATGTTCCATGGGAGAAACCTTTCTAGGTCCCAAGGGTCTGGCTGGAGAAAAAGATAATGACAAAACAGATATTTCTGCTTGGAGACCAGTATTGAATTGTAACTCTAATTTGTGGAATAAATAACTTAGTGATTAATACAATAAAATACTTCTTGGAAAAGTAATACTTACCCTTTCCCTAGCCATTTCCCAAGTGATAAAGGAAAAAAGAGCAATTCAACTACTTCTGAGAATATATAGATTAAAAACAAAAATATTTGCCAAAACTCTGTGCAAGTGTTCCTGTAATATGTAAATACAATTTTGTAGTATGCAAATAAAGATGTATTTTCAAGTAAAAAGATGCATACATATGTATTTAAAACTAAAATTACATATAATAAATATTAAGCACACCTCTTCTGATACTTTTAAAAAAGTCCACCTCATGTTAGTTTAACAAGTGAAAAGCAAAAAAATAGGGCTGCTATGATTTGTTTATATTTCTGAAAATAAAAGCAACACAAATGAAAGGCAATATAAAAAGAAAACAACTCCTACTTTGTCTACTGTAAAATAATTTTCATTGTAAGAACATGACAAGTTACAGTGTATGAACCATTACTTGTTCATTAATTTTCCCTATAGTCATTGTTTTAGAATTCTGTGGAATTATCTGAAACAATTATAATCCTTGAAACTAGCTCAAGCATACATAAAAAATAAACTATACAGCACATTCAGTGTCTGTTATCTTTAGTTGTCAGAAAGTAGTTTGGAAGGTGTGGGATGAGGAAGAAAAAAAACATACTGCAAATATGCAATGCTAATTGGACCTTTAAACTTCACCTAATAAATCAAATAAACTGGGAAATATGCTAAAGAAAAAATTTACATCTATATATCATTTGTCTAATACTCTAACTTGGTTAGCTTGTTTTCACTTGTTTAATAAGACAAATTTGGTGGCATTTTATCAACATTATTTCTACTTGTAGACATATTCTTCTCAGTTTTAATGATATATTGTGCAATTTTTCTCTTCTAGGTTCTTGCAGTACCATTTCCTTTAAATGCTGTCTTGACTTGAAGCTGTGTCTAAAGGCCTGTCCAGACTGTTATCTGAACAGCAGTGATTAAGTTCTCTAATCAATCACTCTCTTTTCTAGGTTCTGATATTCCTGGATCACTGTACACTGATCTCAATTGTCTCAAGTACCCAACAGCTAGGGAAAATCTGCATCTTTTCAGCCTGCAGAAAGTTTGAAAATACCTACTTTTAAGAATCCAGATATTTAAAAAAAAAGAATCCTGATATTAAAAAAAATTTAAAAAAGAATCCTGATATATTATTGTGTTGATCATAGTCCGTGGTCTGTGCTGTCAAGTTAAATCTGACTCATAGGTTACCCTTCAGCAGAGCAATGGTGTCACTCTGTAGACTAAGGTGCTCCTGATGCAGGCCATGGTCTTTGCAATCACTTGCTATGCATCATAGAGCTGGATAATGACTAGGGATGACAGAAGAGTATTGAATGTAACATGGACTCCTAAGAAAACAAACAGGTTCATCCTGGAGAGGGTTAAATCAGGCTGTTCCTTGGAGGCAAGGATTCTGAAGTTTCACCTGACATACTTTGGACATTATGCAAGGAGGGACTTGACTTTTGAGAGAGACATCATGCTTGGGAGGGTGGAAGGACAGCACAGGAGGGGAAGACCCACTGTGAGGTGGATTGATTCAGTGACTGGGATAATCAGGGTGGGTGTGTCGGAGACAGTGGGATTGGCACAGGGTAGACGGGTTAGGGCTGTTGTCGCAAATGACTCAACAGCACATAGCACAGCAACAATTCTGATGGGAGGTGACTGGGCATCTTTCTCCTGTGGAACATAGCCATACTTATAAAAAAGATTTTTCCCCCACATTTCCAGCTTGATGTTATCTGTATTTATCGGTCATGGTGAACTCTGTACCATGTATCTGGGAACTGTAAGAATAAAAAAACCTGTTAGTTTTCATGTCCTCCTGACTCTTTTTTCTTAAGTCATGTCTGATTCACCACCTAACAAGTTTGTCAGAGCAGTCTTCCCAGGATGAGTGGTTCATCTGTCAGTCAAAATTCTGAAAGGAAAACCAAAACAAAATAAAATACACTTAGCACTATTAACTAAGAGTTTATTAAGAAAAGGATCCTTTACATAGGTATAACCTCAGGGCTCAAGGAGTACTTGCTTGTATGTTGTTACTGTTGTTTGTTTTTTTTTGATTGCTGTTGAGTCGATGACTCACAGTGACTCTATGAATAAAAGACTTGATGTCTTTCTGTAACTATTGTCATTTCTCAAGTTCATAGAGTTTCCATAGGCATGTGGTTTAGGAAGTAGATGCTACTCCTGCTTCCAAACCTGTTTTAAACTGGGAGCTCCACCGAATACTGTCCACCTTGGGAAATCATTATGGCAGTTGAGACCCCAGTGGCACAAGGTCCAGAATCACAGCAAATCCACCACAGCAATTTGCACCAAGTTGACAGAAGAGTGATGTACAACTTAGACCAACGTTCCTCCAAAATATAACAACACTGGTCTAACTAAGAAGTGGTTAGGTGCTGTAAAGTAGAATAGGACTCAGTGACACTATGAACATAAGACCTGAACCCTGTTCTATATAGAAAAAAGGAATACTGTGTGGTTTAAAATTTGAAACAGCATTTTTTTAATTTTCTTCTTTAATTTTACTTATTCAGTGTGTATGCTGAACCAATAACATGAGAAACTGAATTAAAATAATGTGATGTGAAGACTAAAGGAAGATTCCTTAACGAACTGTGATATGGAAAGAGCACAACCTTGCTTGCCGAAGAATTTAGGGCCAATAGTTATAATTTGGATTATATCTGAACGTGAGGACAATAAAATTTTCAACAATTACAGTAATATAACCAATATCATGACAAAGGGTGGAAAAAGTGAAACTTGTTAAATGTGCTTCATTTATCTTGTATTATTAGTTAATTAATATCGATGTTGTCGTTGTTGTTAGTGCCGTCGAGTCGTTTGCGACTCATAGTGACCCTATGTACAACAGCCCTAAACCCTGCTCTTTCCTTTGCCAATCGCATTGCCTCTGAGGCACCCATTCCCATTACCCCAGTCACTGAATCAATCCACCTCATAGAGGGTCTTCCTTTCTTGTGCTGTCCCTCCACCCTACCAAGCTTGATGTCCATCTCCAAGGACCTGTCTCTCCTTACAACATGTCCAAAGTATGTCAGACAAAGTCCCAGAATCCTTGCCTCCAAGGAGTAGCCTAGTTTAACCATCTCCAGGCTGAATCTGTTTGTTTTCTTGGCACTCCATAGTACATTCAATACTCTTCTCCAGCACCACAGTTCAAAGACATCAATTCTCCTTCTGTCCTCCCTAGTCATTGTCCAACTCTCCAATGCATAACAAGTGATTGCAAAGACCATGGCCTGTATCAGGCTCACCTTAGTCTCCAGAGATACAGCGTTGCTCTTCAGCATTTTAGAGAGGTCCCTCACAGCAGACTTTCCCATCACAATATGTTTTTTTTGTTTGTTTGTTTTGTTTTTTTTATTTCCTGGCTGCTGGTGCCAAGAGTGTTGACCATGGAGCCAAGCAAACTGAAGCTGTGAACAATCTCAATCTCTTCGCCATCCATCCTGATGCTACCAATTGGTTCAGCGGTGATAATCTTTGTATTCTTGACATTGAGCCTCAGTCCATACTGAAGGCTGCAGTCCTTGACCGTCTGCAGCAAGTGCATGAGGTCCTCCTCAGTTTCAGCAAGCAGGGTTGTGTCATCTGCATAACGCAGATTGTTAATAGATCTTCAACCAATCCTGACGCCACACTTCTCCTCATAGAGCCATAATATTTTCCCCTTCATCTATTTTATTAATACTAGTTTACGTACAGAGTTCATGTACATTTCTCTTCACACTGGATTTTTCCCACTTCCTTTACTCACACCTTCCTGCCTCCCAGCAAATTGTGCAACCCTATAATTACCCTCCCCCTGCCCATTCTTACCCCTCTGCTCACCTCTTGTCCCTCTTAGATCCTCATACATGTTTTACTAGCACATATTTCTACAATAATGGTCTTGTACAGTATTTATCCTTATGAGACTGAGTTAATTCACTTAACATCTTAAATAATAATCTTCAGTAATGTTTTACTTGCATATGATACTAATGAGATTGTTAATAGATTGATATTTTCACATTTCATTGAATCACCTTTATTGGGAATGGAAGCAAATATGGGTCTCTTCTAGTTAGCTTTAACTCTCTTCTAAATTTCTTGGCTAAAGGTTAGTGAACATGCCCAGGGCTGCATATGTTTGTTGAAACATGCCAGTTAGCATTTTGTCCATTCCTAGTGCAGCTAGAGCTTGAACTTCTCCCCTCATCATTGATTTGTGATCATACACTACTCTATGAAATGGTTCCGTATTAATTCTTTTTAATCCAGAGACTTTCTGTATTCTGTCCATCTTCTTTTGATGTTTCCTTCATTATTCCAATTTTGCCCATGAAAACCATCAGTATTACAATTCGAGGCTTGAATTTATCACTTCTTCCAATTTAAGATATGCCAAGTATGCTTCATCCCTTTCGATTTTTCTAAATACAGTTCTCTACACATTTCCTTATAAAACTTTGTTTCTATTCTTTAACTTCCTCTTGATATCTTTGGTTCGTCTCTTTTATTTAGTTCAATACTTTCCCCCCTTTGTTTTAGTCTGTATACATTCTGGTGCTATTTTCAAAATTTCTTCTGGCATCCTTTTTAGTTTTTACTTTGTCCTCTGTTTTTTATGATCTTTTTGCTTTCTTCATTAATTATATCCTTGATCTAGGCCTACCTACTGATATTTTAGACTACATCATAGATATGCAACATCTGGACAATGAGGAAGAAATAATGTGTTCAAATGGTGGTGTTAGTGAACATATTGAGTTCTTTGTGAACTGCCTGAAGAGAGATCAGCCTCAAATTCAATGCAGTTAGAATGATCCTTAGCAGCAAGACCTGTAAGGTTTCATCTTATTTAGTTTGGATATATCTTCAGGAAAGACAAATTACCGTATATTTTTGTAAAATAAAGGGTCAACACAAGTAATGAAATCATTTAGTGAGTGATAAATTGATTTTTTTATCCATGAAAATGGACTGTTTCCACTGATTCTGAAAGATAATTCAAGGCTGGCAACAATTGATTTTGTTATGTATAAAGTCATCATGGCTTAGTACTGACCCAAAGACAACTAATAACAACAGAAGCTATGCAATGTCTTGGCCTTTTTATCCCTTAGCTCAAGCTGGATATAACAAAATTCATGCAACATACCAATTTTTTCAGAAGTAAGATTAGCCAACCTGATAACACTTTCTATTTTGAGATTTTATAGTGGGCAGTGAGAATGCACAACTCTTAAACTACCAGTATTCTCATCTTGAAGAAGCAATCATTCTAGAAATATAGTAATCTCTGGAGTCTAATATCTATAACAACTCATTCTCTTGAGAGAAATTGACATATCTGACTTACAGAACTTATTTAAAGGTTAATGGTGTTGAGAATGGGGCAGGGGTGTTGTGTGAGAGACAGAGGACAGAGAGAACTTACAAACTTTTAAATGAACTACATTGATTTTATTTTTAAATTTAATTTAATTTTATTATTTTTTGTGTGTGTATTGTCAAATCAGATTTGACTGGTGCAGGAGGAGATTGTCACTCCTTCTCCAGCAAAGCATCTGGTGGATTCAAACCACTTATCTCTGTGATTGCAATGCAGCTTCTTGCCACTAGGCCACCAGAGTTCCCTACCATTTCTTTTTAATTAAGCAGAAGAATCTCTACTAGCTCTGATTGTCCATAGTACTGTTTAGAAATAGCTCACTCATGCAATATCTCTCAATTAGGTAGGAAAGAAAGATAAATATCCCATATCATTAGGAAATTTCTTAACAATTCTCTCTTAGGTAAACTGTAAAAGACTTCCTGTTGAAAATCTATCTAAACTTTGACTCCAATTTACCCAATTACCTTTATGATTTGGACCTATGGTAAAGTCAGTTGTTGTCTGTCACCCACCACAAACTCAATTCCAAACTTCAAACAGAATATCCTTGGTTTAGACTGATGAGTGCTACAAGAACCATAAGTTCACAATTGTACAATAATAGGTAACATCTCTGGTAGAAAATGGTAGACCTGGCACCAACTGTCATAGAGTCTAAATGTGTATATTTCCATGATGCTATCATCTCAACTCGTCTTTTAAAGTTATATGAACAACTCATCAATAAGCTAAAGCCAAAGAGGCAACTTATTTACAGGCAAGAAAAAGAAATAACTTCATGAATTGTTGTTGTTGTTATGTGCCATCGAATCACTTGCGACTCATAGCAACCCTATGTACAAGAGCCCTATAAGCTGCTCTATCCTGTACCAACTTCACTGTCTCTGACACACTCATTCCCACCACCCGAATCACAGAATTGATCCATCTCATCAAGGGTCTTTCTCTTCTGTGTCGTCCAAAATGTTGTCTCAAATTTTTACTACCTTCAGACTCCAGCGTTTCTAGAAGTTCAGACAGGGCAAAGTTGATAAAGTCAGTTTGTTTTAATACAGACAGCAGCTCCTATACATTTTATACCCTTTATTATCTTTTAGTTACAGGTATATAATTACAGGAGAAACACTCTGTATTTCTCCCTTCCATGTTTTGACTCCCTTTCAAAATCTTTCTTTCTTGATTGTTAGTGTTTGAAGAGTGCTTTGTCAAGTGATTATGGTTGTCATGTTAAGGAAATTGGTTTGGAAGGAATTTCTCTGTATATTCAAAGTTGGAGCTCTCACAATCTCTTTTACCTCTAATCCAATAATCTAATGTTTTCTTTGTCATTTCTTCCAATATCCAATGTTATTAGGGAACATGTTATTATTTTCTGGATAGTGTCGTCCATAGAGAGCTGCGCTGCTAAGCCGGAGCTTGAGCTCTGCCTGCAGTTTGAATTAATCAGTGTCTTGATAGGAGAAAGATGGCAATCTCATTCTGTGTGATTTATAGTAGTCGAAAATCAATGACAGTTCAGCTATGCATTTGTTAGAAAATCCTGTGGAGCTGAGCATTAGTTGTTTTCACTTGTCTTTTTATTTTGAATTTCTTTGTTTTTATTGTGATTTGAAAGTAAGTTTACAAAGAAAATCGGTTACCATTCAATGATTAATACATGTTTTGTTTTGTAACATTAATTACAATACCTCCAAAGTAATCACACCCTTACTTCTTCTCTGTGATTCTGATTTCCATTAATCCTTCTTTTCTAGTCGTTCTTGTCTTCTGAGCTTTACCCTATGGCAAATACTTCTCTTTTGATTTATATGATTGGTTTTTCGAAGGGTAAGTGCCTCAAAGGTGCTATTGGTGACTTTACAAGCCTGTCTATCATTTGAAGAATAATTTTGTGGATACATTTTTTTATTTTATAAATTGTTGTTGTTTGTTGTTATGTGTCGTTGAGTTGTCTGTGACTCATAGCGACCCTATATACAACTGTCCTAAACTCTGCCCTATCCTATACCAATCTCACCATCTCTGGCACACTTACCCCCATTACCCCAGTCACTGAATCAATTCATCTCATCGAGGGTCTTCCTCTCCTGCACTGTCCCTCCACGCTCCCAAGCATGACATCTCTCTCCAAGGACTGGTGCCTCCTTGCAACATGTCCAAAGTATGTCAGACAAAACTTCAGAATCCTTGCTTCCAAGGAGCAGCCCAGCTTCACCCTCTCCAGGACAAACCTGTTCTTTTTCTTAGCAGCCCATTAAAAAGGTTGTGCTTCACAATATCCTTCTTGGTTAGTTTTTATTTTTTTCTTTTTAAATGTGGTATATGCCATATTGTTTTTGCCTTTTTGTTTGCACAGTTATAGCTAAAAAATCAAGGCTTAGTCTTCCTGATTCTTCTTTATATAATAATGTGATATATACATGTTTGTATGTTTTTTCATATACATATACATATATATATATTTATATATGTAATATTTATATTAACTATTCAGTAAGCTTGTTTTTATGCAGAGGAGTGTGACATCAGAATTGGAGGAAGAATCATCAACAAACCTACATTATGCAGATGACACTACTTTACTTACTGAGGACCTGAAGCATTTTCTGCTCTATCTTGTGCAAACCTCATTGTCTCCAACACACCTATTCCCATTACCCCAGTCACTGAATCGATCCATTTCATTGAGGGCCTTCCTCACCTCTAATGGAAAGTTGCTCTGAGTAAGGTCAAGGACTGTAGTCTTCAATGTACATTGAAGCTCAGCATCAAGAAAACTAAGATTCTCAACACTGGGCTAATTGACAGCACCATAATAGATGGAGACAAGATTCAGGTTTTTAACAATTAAAGCTTGCTTGTCTCTACAATCAACACTCTTGACCCTAGCAGTCAGGAAATCAAAAGACAAATTGCACAGAGAAAATCTTCTGTTAGGGACCTCTTCAGAGTACTGAGAAGCAATGATGTCAGTCTAGAGATTAATGTGTGCCTGATCCAGGCCATGGTTTTGCAACTACTTGCTATGCATCAGAGAGCTACACAATGACTAGAGGTGGCACACAAAGAATTGATGCCTTTGAATTGTTTTGCTGGAGAAGAGTCTTGAACATATCACTGATGGTCAAGAAAATAGATCTCTCTCTCTTGGAGAGGCTGTAACCAAGTTTCTCCTTGGAGGCTAGGATTTCGAAGTTTTATCTCATGTACTTTGGACACGTGGCCAGAAGGGACTGGTCCTTGGAGATGGACATCACTCTTAAAAGGGTGGAAGGACAGTACAGGAAAGGAAGTCCCTAGATGAAATGGATTGATGCAATAATTGGGGTAATGAGGGGGATAGGTGTTTTGGAGTCAGTGATTCAGTGAGTTAGTGAGACTGGCTCAGGAGACAGATCAGGCTTCAGAGCTGCTGTAAAAAGGGGTCACTATAAGACACAGGTGACTCAATGGCACATAAAAACAGCAACAAGTTATATATATATATACTTTGTATAATACAAATATGTATCGATAATAATATAGATATTATACTTTATATAATATACTACACACACACACACACGTTCACACATATATACACACACGGATAGTTGATCCCCCAGTTGTTCTTACTAAGAGCAACTTTCCATTAGACGTGAGGAAGGCCCTCAATGAGATGGATCGATTCAGTGACTGGGGTAATGGGAATAGGTGTGTTGGAGGCAGTGAGGTTTGCACAGGATAGAGTAGGGTTTAGGGCTCTTGTACATCGCTGTGAGTCACTATGAGTCACAAGTGACTCAACGGCACATAACAACAACACAATAACAACCAATATTAGATATTAATTGTACTTAAATGTTTCTCTTTATGTACAAATATAATATAAAAGCAAACTTGGAATCAGGTAATGACACTTCATTATTTCTCAGGGACTTCATGGAGTAGGCCATGGATTGAAGAAATTAACTCAGTTTCCTTCACTTGAAAGACTGTGCTACTAATACGTTACCAAGTTTAAAATAATCTTGGAATAGGAAATATTTATATACTTATACAAAGTAAATAATTATCATCTATGCTAAGAAGTATATTGTGTGGTAAAGAGTTGTTGTTGTTGTTATGTGCCATCAAGTCGCTTGCGACTCATAGCGACCCTATGTACAACAGCCCTAAACTTCGCTCTGTCCTGTGCCAATCGCACCGTCTCTGACACTCCCATTCCAATTATCCCAGTCACTGAATCAATCCACCTCATAGAGAGCCTTCCCCTCCTGCGCCATCCCTCCACCCTCCCA
>NW_006399751.1:30155039-30157565 GCF_000299155.1 Elephantulus edwardii | reverse complement strand
TTCCATCTTCTTTTAATACTTCCTGGATCATTTAACATTCTTCCAAAAGCATCCTTGATTATAGCAACTCGAGGTTTGAATTTGTTCTTCAGTTCCTTGAGCTTAAGAAATGCTGAGAGGGTTTGGCTCTTTTGATTTTCTGACTCCAACTCCTTGCACATTTCAGTGTAATATTTTGTTTTGTCATCCCGTGCTGCCTTCTTTTTTGAAACACCAAAGAAAATGAACAGAAAAACAAGGTATGTTTTAGTTAATGCAATTATTTAAAATATTTGAGTAGTTAATTTTTTCTTAAAACTTTAGGTTTCTCTACATCAGGAATGATTACTTCAGTTTAAATTATAAACTTGTCATCTGTCAGTATAGCAAATAAATTTGTCACACTGAGAATTTTAGGCTATGGGAAAAATACAGAGGCAACCCATTGGGGAAAGAGTTTGTAAAGATAAGTATTTTCAGTTTGTAGATTTCTTATTTTTTTTAATCTGATGACATAAAAATGAGTTTGACGATGTCACTGTTCATTTCTTCTGGGAAGGTTCATATTACACTTTTTTTTAAAAAAAAAACAAGTGATCACAATTTTAACTTTAATAGAGCTCACTATGAGTTGCAAGCGACTCGATGGCACATAACAACAATAACAACAAGAAGAGTAAAAACGTTTTATAAAGAGAAAATGCATTGCATAGGTACAAAGCATACTGTTAAGTGAACATTTGATAACTAGCTGGTACAAGCTGGGCCAGTGCTTGTCAGTATGTGCAATTTCAGTTAAAAAACTGCAAGGCAAAGAAAAAACTCAAATCTTTGTACTTGTTTAAATGTCTACAGAAATATAAGAAATGTGTATAGATGTGACTGTATGTTCAACTGAATGCCATGCCATTTAAAAAATAAAACTGTACTAAATTTATTTTACGTTACATTTGAAGTATATATTTACACATATAAAATATATATTTCTGAAATGTTATTGATTCAATTGCATTTTCCAAAAAATATATATTCTAAATCACAACATCTTTACCCTTGGTTATTATTTCATTTCGAAATTAGTCTTGTAGGGGGGTTACTTTTAAGAAACATTGGTGGTATAATATGTAATGTGTTGTGCTGTTAACAAAATGTCTATGTGTGTCTGGTAGGTCCAATCTACCAATGGCTTCATGAAATAAAATGATATACAGTATTCCATCATTAAGATTTACAGTCACATACCAGAGGGAGGGCCTCTTGGAGTTAAAATCCACTTGATGGCAGTGAGCAGATGTAAAATACACTTTGAGTTACTCTCTTACAAAAGATAAAAGAACAGGTGAACTCTGGCGGCCTAGTGGCAAGAAGCTGCACTCCAATCCCAGAGGCATAGGGCATGAATCCACCAGATGCTCTGCTGGAGAAGGAGGGACAATCTCCTCCTGTACCAGTCAGATCTGATTTGACAGTACACACACACAAAATAATAAAATAAAGTAAAAAAAAAAGAGATAAAAAAAACAAATAGAGATAAGGTAAACTTGTCTGCTGGAATTTAAACAGACAATGATGAACATATGATTAGACAATATAGTGGTAGGGTTTTTGTTTGCTTGGCTTGGGGTTGATTGGTGGGTTTTTTTTCCCTTTTTTTTTGGTTTGTTTTTTAATTGCTACTGATTTGGTCATCCAATGAGTGGAGAAATGTACTTGGCTATTGTTCAGCTTCTTTTTTCTTTCTTTCATTTTTATTATAATAATTTATTTACAAAATTCAAATACATTACTTTTCATAGCAGCTCCTTCCCATTTCCCTCACCCCCCGATAAAATTGTGTGATCCCATGATAACTCCTCCTCCCTGCACATCCTATGCCCTTAGATCCTCATACTCATTCTACAAAGTTGGTTTTATACAGTATTTGTCTTTATGGGACTGAGTTAGCTCACTCAGCATAATGCTCTCCAGTTCCTTCCAAAGTAGGTAATGATTTACAAAATCATTGCTCCTGCGTGCTGTGGTGTATTCCATTGTGTGAATGTACCATAATTTCTCAGTCCATTGGATTTGTACTTGGACATCCGGGATGTTTTCATGTTCTTGTGATGGTGAATAGTGGTGCTATGAACATTGGTTTACAAGTCTCCGTTTGTGGTCAGTTCTCATTTCCTCGGGGTATATTCCAAGCAGTAGAATAGCTAGGTCACATAGATATCAATGTTCAGATTTTTTAGGAAGTGCCAAACTGAGGGTTTTTAATGCATTACAAATAGCTTGTTTGAATTATGTTCAACTATTTCATACAATTAAAGGGAGGAGGATGAGCGGGGTGGGGGAGATTAATCATGGAATTGTACAATTTGATGGGGGTGGGGGTTAGGGAAATTGCATGAATCTGTTCTTGAAAACAATGTATTCTATATGAGATCAAGAAGGAAGGAGATAAGAAAAGAGAAGAGGAGAGGAGAAGAGAAGAGAAGAGAAGAGAAGAGAAGAGAAGAGAAGAGAGAAAAAAAGAAAAGAAAGAACAGAAAAGGAAAGAAAAAA
>NW_006399751.1:30146344-30154883 GCF_000299155.1 Elephantulus edwardii | reverse complement strand
AGGAAAGGAAAGGAAAGGAAAGGAAAGGAAAGGAAAGGAAAGGAAAGGAAAGGAAAGGAAAGGAAAGGAAAGGAAAGGAAAAGAATCTATTTCTTGATCTGGTAGGTCTGTTGGCCTATTGCTAAAAAGTTGCCTTACACTCCTAAGGCAAGCAATTTTAGAATCTGTCATCATCTCTACGGGAGAAGGATAGGCAATATCCTCCCTTAGAATTAACTGCCTCTGAAAATCTGCTGAAGGATCAGCTGCGGGTGGCCTCCAACTCAAAAGCACACAACAGCAACATCTTTTGAGCAAATAATATAGCTCAGCCTTAGAACCCTGAAGTGGAAATCAACTTGGCAGCAGTTGGTGTGATTTTGAGGTTTATTCCTGTAGTTATAATTCCACTTAGAGATATTTTCTCTTACCTTGTTATTGTTGTAATGAGCTGTGACTCATATAGTAAACATACACACAATAACTTTGAACACTGCCCTATCCTGAGCCAATTTCACTGTCCCTAACACACCTACACCCATTACCCCTGGTCTGAGTCAATCCATCTCTCCCAGGGACTTCCTGTCTTTTGCTGCCTCTCCACCCTTCTAAGTATGATGTCTTTCAAAATCCTTGCTTCCAAGAGCTGGAAAGAACCCAATTGCCCATCAACAAATGAATGGATAGAGAAGCTCTGTTATATCCATACAGTGGAATACTATACAGCATTTAAAAACAAAGAACTCGTGAAATATTATGCAAAATTAATGACCCCTGGAGGATGTTATGCTGAGTGAAATATCTCAGTCACAAAAGGACATATATTGCATAGGGCCACTGTTGTAAAACAGGACTGACATAAGGGTTGAGAGAAGACAGAAAAGGAGGGGAGGAATGAGGTATGTGGCATTGAAACAGATGAGGGAGAGATCTCTTTAAAAGGGATATATGAATGGGTATTCTTGTCATTTTTTTCGAAGAAGGGTGACCCAACTGAGTGTGTAAACTACAGAACAATAGCATTGATTTCACATGCAAGCAAGATTCTACTGAAGATTATAGAAAAACGACTGAAACAATACATCAGCAGAGAACTGCCAGAAGTCCAGGCTGGGTTTAGAAGGGGTCATGGTACTAGGGATATTGTAGCCGATGTTAGATGGATCTTAGCTGAAAGCAGAGAATACCAGAAGAATGTATATCTGTGTTTCATTGATTATGCAAAGGCATTTGACTGCATGGATCATAACGAACTGTGGCTGACTCTGAGAAGAATGGGAATTCCAGAACATTTAACCGTGCTAATGCGAAACCTATACTTGGACCAAGAGGCAGTCGTCAGAACAGAGCAGGGCAACACTGAATGGTTCAAAATTGGGAAAGGTGTGTGCCAGAGATGTGTCCTATGTCCATACCTTTTCAACCTGTATGCAGAGCAGATTATCCGAGAGGCTGGGCTCTATGAGGAGACACGTGGCGTTAGGATTGGTGGAAGATCTATCAACAATCTGCGTTATGCAGATGACACAACCTTGCTCGCTGAAACTGAAGAGGACCTCATGCACTTACTGCAGAGGGTCAAGGATTGCAGCCTTCAGTATGGACTGAGGCTCAATGTCAAGAAGATAAAGATTCTCACCACTGGACCAATTGGTAGCATCAGGATGGATGGCGAAGAGATTGAGAATGTTCACAGCTTCAGTTTGCTCGGCTCCATAGTCAACACTCTTGGCACCAGCAGCCAGGTAATCAAAAAACATATTGGGATGGGAAAGTCTGTGGTTAGGGACCTCTCTAAAGTACTCAAGAGCAACGGTGTCTCTTTGGAGACTAAGGTGTGCCTGATACAGGCCATGGTCTGTGCAATCATTTGTTATGCATTAGAGAGCTGAATAATGACTAGGGAGGACAGAAGGAGAATTGACGCCTTTGAGCTGTGATGCTGGAGAATAGTATTGAATGTACCATGGACTGCCAAGAAAACAAGAGACGAGGCGATTGGCACAGGATAGAGCAGGGTTTAGGGCTGTTGTACATAGGGTCGCTATGAGTCGTAAATGACTTGACGGCACATAACAACAACAACAACATTCTTGTCATTACAGAAGTCCAGAGTGAACACTGCATGGTATAGTGGACTTGGGGGGAGGGATTATATAACAATGAGTTTTTCTTTTACTTTTCAAGGAGAGAATTGGGGGGAGGAGGTGGGCAAGGAGAAAAGTGCAACAATGAATGACTGGAAAAATTTTCATTAAAATTAATAAATAAAAAAATCAAAGCTAAGAAATTTTTAAAAAGAAAAAATCTTTGCTTTTGCTTCCAAGGAATAGCCTAGTTTCACCCTTTTGAGGGCATACCTCTTAGCAGTTTATAGCATATTCAATCTTCTCCAGCACCACAACTCAAAAGCATCAATTATTGTTCAGTCATCCTTAGTCATTGTCCAGCTCTCTGATGCACAGCAAGTAGTTGTGAGTTCCATGGCTTAAATCAGGTGCACCTTAGTCTCTAGACTGACATTGTTCCTCTCCAACATTCTGGAAAGGTTCCCGATAGCAGATTTTCCCACTGCATTTTGATGTTTTATTTCCTAGCTGCTGGTGCCTAGAATCATTATTATTAAATCTCTTCTATATCTAGCATGATGTGGCCAATTGATCCAGTGGTGAGAATCTTTGTTTTCATGATGTTACATTTAATCCCTATTACCTTAATAAGACATTATTAATGTAGGATGTATTTCAAATCAATCTCTTACAATAGAAAAATAGAACATATTACTCAGAATTGAATAATATCCCCAAGGTACATGAAGATTGCCCAGTAGCACCACAGAAGACAGAAGAATTTTCCTCTGGAACGGAAAGATGAATGAATGAAGCTTTCTTTCTCCTGTAATTGGCATTCTGAATTCAGATTTTTATCCTTCCAAAATGTGAGAGCATAAATCTCTGTTAAAGTCATTTAATTGTGTTATTTTTGTTACAGCAACACTAGATAACTAAAACAATCTCTAACTGCAGTTTCCTTTGAAATATTTTAATTATTGATAAAACACCTATATATATACTTGAATGTAATGAATGTTGAAGGTAGAAAAAAGAAGGGTTGGATTCTGTCCTCTTAAGTAGTAGTACAAGCTCAAATATGTTCCTACCTAATCAACAGTAAAATTAATTTTCACTCAGAGGTATTAAGCAAAGATTCAGCAAGCTGTTTGCCTGTGATTAAAGCTCTGGTGAGCCAAATCCCTTAAATGTGAATGTCAGAGTACAGCCTTCTTTGCTAGTCCTTAAAACTCTAATCTGGTTGTTTGCCACAGCATGTAAAACACTTTCAGAGTTGCCTATAGTCCAGATGTTCCCACTAACAATTTTTCATATTATATTTTTTAGAGGAGTTGGAGTCTATACAATATATACTGCATATTCCAATTTTGAAGTAGACTCCACTTTCCTCCTACAAAATTATTTAAGGAATAATTCAGGGTAAGTACAAAATATAATTCATTGTTTGATGCTATAAATGAATCTCTAACTGAAGGCTAGATCTGGGAAGTAATTATAAATACACTTAGATTAAGATTTTCTTTTTTTTTTTTGTATTTTAAATAAGAGTCTAACTGAAAAAAAAAACTTGACTAGGACTTTCCCACCGAATCATTTAAACATATTATTTAGCCTACTTCTCCTCTTCAATTGCTTCTACAAAGAAAGTTACATACAAAATAAGTTACTTCTAAACAGACTTTCAATTATTACAAGAAAGGAAGCATATTACATTTATTTTATACTTGTATTGCCTTACTTTATAAAAATGTTACTTTTAAAAAATATGTTTCACAGATTCTCCTGTTCCCTATGATTTCATTCTTAGCACTTTTTCCCTTGCTTTATACTAAATGATAGGAAATGTTCAATTACTTTTCTTATGATGCTGAGGTAGCACAAACTTATATTGTATGTCTTCCTATCTCCTCTTTGACGATAGTATTTCTATTTAGTTCAGGGTTTAAAAAAATTATAAAATATTTCCACTTGGATGTCTTACTTTCAGCCCAAGATGATAATGTCAAAATTAAAATGAATATATTTTCTTCTTCATTTATACCCATTAAATTAATTGCTAAATTATTTTTACTATTATAAATTAGAGATCGTGGTACATTTCTATCATTGTTCTAATATTTTTGTAAAGAAATTATATCAAGTTTTTTTTAATGTCTCCTGGGATAGTATTTTACTTTCAATCTTTTACTCTTCACAATCCAACATTTAGATAGATAGATAGAGATAGAGATAGAAGTAGAGAGATTGAATCTCAATACTAAGAAAATGAAGATTCTTACCACTGGGCCTATTGGCAACATCATGATGGATGGAAAATAGATTGAAACTGTCAACAGCTTCATCTTGTTTTGATCTACAAGTAAAAGCTTTGATCCCAGCAGTCAGGAAATAAGCAGACAAATTGCAGTGGGAAAATCTGTAGTTAGGGAACCCTCCAAATTACTAGGAGTAATTATTTCCATGTTAAGACTAAAGTATATCTGATTCAGGCTTTCCAATCACTTGCTATCCATCTCAGAGCTGGACAATAAATAGGAAAACAGAAGAATCGATGCGTTTGAGCTGTGGTGTTGAAGAACAGCACTGAACATCCAATGGACTGCTGAAAGAATAGATGTATCTTGGAAACAGTACAGCCAGAGTGTCCTTTGGATGGAACAATGATGTGGCTTTGCCTCACATACTTTGGGCATGTTGCTAAAAGGGCTATTTCTTGGAGAAGGACATGATGCTAGGAAGGGTGAAGGGTCAGTAAAGGAGAGGAAGGCCCCTCACCCATGTGGACTGGCATTGTGACTGCCACAATAGGCGCACACGCACGTGTGTGTGTGTGTGAGTGTGTGTGTGCCAAGACACAGGAGGAGAGTGTCCCTTCTTTTCCAGTGGAAAATCTAGTGGGTTAAAACTGCATGCCTTTGGGATTACAGCACAACTTCTTGCCACTAGGCCACCAGAGCTCCCTGCAATTAGCTCTTGTGTGTCAAAAAGGTGAGGATGGCACAGGATAGAACAGATTTCAGATCTTATGTTCATAGTGTTGCTATGAGTTGTACTGGACTCCTAACAACAACTCTGTGTGTGTGTGTATAAATATATATTATATATACACAAATATATATATATAAAATAAAATGTATTTAAATACAAATATATATAAATATATACACATATATAAATTTTATACACATATATATATATAAAACACATGTATATATATAAATATATAAGACTTCTTATGGTTATTCACCATATTGTCTAATAGAACATCTATGGCCAATTTATCTGAAACCACTAACAAAGTACTGAAGCATACTAGAGATGATGAGGATAGTACAGGATGGGGTAAAGTATAGGCCTACTGTTCACAGGGTTGCTGTGAGTTATAATCTACTGGATGGCACTTAACAACAACAAAGAACTATATATGTTTGTGTATACATACATGTGCAGATACATATAGCGATCTCCTATGTCCTAGTGGTAAAAAGCTGTACTGCAATCGGCAAGGTATTCAGTTAGAATCTACCAGCAATATCCTCCTGTGTAATTTACTGCCTTATACATATCTACATCTATATTCACATCTGTATCTGTATCTCTATCTGTATCTATATCTATCTCTATCTCATCTATCTCTATCTCTCTAATTTCTATCTATAGTATATCTATATATTATGTATATTTATATCCTATGTATATCTATATCTTATGTATATCTCTGAAAATTGTACTGGAGCGCAGAGAAGCCAAAGCACAAGGAAGAATTCAAGATATTAAAGAGCTGAACAGAAGATTTCAAAAGGCAGTGTGGGATAACAAAGTAAAATATTACAGTGAAATGTGCAAGAAGCTGGAGTCAGAAGACCACAAGTACCGAACTCGCTCAGCATTTCTTAAGCTCAAGGAACTGAAGAACAAATTCAAACCTAGAGTTGCTACAATCAAGGATGCTTTAGGCAGAGTATTAAAAATCTAGGAGGTCTCAAAAGAAGATGGAAAGGATATACTGAGTCATTGTTTCGAAAGGAATTGGCAGACACAGAAAAATTTAATGAAACTACATTTGAGCTAGCACATATGGTGATGAAGGAAAAAGTTCAAGCTGCTTTGAAGGAAATAGCAAAAAATAAGGCCCCAGAAATAGATGGTATACCGATAGGCATATCAGCAACTAACAGATGCTGCCCTGGACGTGCTCACCATGTTTTGTCAAGAAATCTGGAGAACAACCACTTGGGCAACTGAATGAAAGATATCTATATTTGTTCCCATTCCAAAGAAAGGTGACCCAACAGTGTGGAAACTATAGAACAATCTCGTTGATTTCACATGCAAGCAAGATTCTACTGAAGATTATCCAAAAACGACTGGAAAAGCACATGAGCAGAGGACTACCAGAAGTCCAGGCTGGGTTTAGAAGGGGTTGTGGTACTAGGGATATTGTAGCTAATGTTAGCTGGATCTTGGCTTAAAGCAGGGAATACCAGAAGAATGTCTATCTGTGCTTCATTGATTATGCAAAGGTGTTTGACTGTGTGGACCATAACAAACTGTGGCTGACTCTGAGAAGAATGGAATCCCAGAACACTTGATCATTCTAATGCGAAACCTGTACTTGGACCAGGAGGCAGTCGTCAGAACAGAGCAAGGAAACACTGCATGGTTCAAAATTGGGAAGGGTGTATGCCAGGGATGTGTCCTGTCTCCGTACCTTTTCAACTTGTATGCAGAACAGATCATCCGGGAGTCTGGGCTCTATGAGGAGAAATACGGCATCAGGATTGGTGGAAGATCTATCAACAAACTGCGTTATGCAGATGACATAACCCTGCTTGCTGAAACTGAGGAGGACCTGAAGCGCTTGCTGCAGAGGGTCAGGGACTGCAGCCTTCAATATGGATTGAGGCTCAATGTCAATAAGACAAAGATCCTCACCACTGGACCAACTGGCAACATCAGGATGGATGGTGAAGAGATTGAGATTGTTCACAGCTTTAGAGTGCTTGGTTCCACAATCAACACTCTTGGCACCAGCAGCCAGGAAATTAAAAGACTTATTGCGATGGGAAAGTCTGCTGTTAGGGACCTCTCGAAAATACTAAAAAGCAACAGTGTGTCTCTGGAGACTAAGGTGCATCTGGTATAGGCCATGGTCTTTGCAATCACCTGTTAAGCTTCAGAGAGCTGAACAATGACCAGGGTGGATAGAAGGAGAATTGATGCTTTTGAGCTTTGGTCTTGGCGGAGAGTCCTGAGGGTACTATGGACCGCTAAGAAAACAGATTCATCTTGAAGAGTGTAAAACCAGGCTGCTCCTTGGAGGCAAGGATTCTGAGACTTCATCTGACATACTTTGGTCATGTTATAAGAAGAGAATCGTCCTTGGAAAAGGACATCATGCTTGGGAGGGTGGAGGGCAGGCTTAGGAGGGGAAGGCCCTCTGGGAGGTGGATTGATTTGGTGACTGGGGCAATCAGGATGAGTGTGTCGGAGACAATGAGATTGGCACAGGACAGAGCTGAGTTTACAGTTGTTGTAAATAGGGTTGCAATGAGTAGCAAGCAACTGGATGGCACATAACAACAACATATCTCTATCTCATCTCTCTCTATCTCTATGTCTATCTCATCTATCTCTATCTCTATCTCTATCATTTATATCATCTCTCTCTCTCTCTATCTCTATATCATTTCTATATCATCTATATCTATATTATCTCAATACAGTATAATGTAATGCAAAAGCTTATTGCCATTAATTTGGAACCTACTCATAGCTCACCCTCCAGAGGGTCTCCAAGGCTGTAAATCATGTGGGAGGAGATTGCCCATCACTCTTCCACCCATCTATTGATGGATTCTAAAAGCCTGAAAGGCACAGCCTTTTGATTAGCAATGCAACTTCCTGCTGACTAGGACTCCCGTGTCCTCTATATATTAAATACACACACACACACTCACACACAGTGTGTATATATGTATATGAAGTTTTCAGAAGACTTAACATAATGATAAAGCATTGTTTCAGAAATACTCAATTTAATGCAAACATTTCCCCAGTTCTTTTGTATAGGTAGCTCCAGTGGCTTTGTCTGTAGAGTTCACTGCTACCTCAAAGGTACCTTTTTGGAGGTTCAAATCTACCAAGTGCTTCTTGAGAGAAAAATTGACAATCTCTTTCTATGTGATTGAGTGTCAGCTATGAGTTAGTTATTAGTTGAAGGCAATGAGAGAGAAAGTAAGAGGATGAATTGGGTGAGTAAAATGAAAAGGCAAAATAGCAATAAAATTATACACACAAAAAGGGATTTCTACAACTTTTCAGGCACCAGCATACTTGACTTCACAGTTCTTGTGTGTCTTACTATTAATCTTTGCTAATATAATTTGTACTGACTAATGCCTTAGTAAAATAAAGGCTTACATGACTATAATGTATATTCTTAAATTATTAAACATATTAGCTCAAGCTAAATGGTAAAAAAATAA
>NW_006399751.1:30137802-30144939 GCF_000299155.1 Elephantulus edwardii | reverse complement strand
TTTTTTATTTATGAGACACTGGTAAAAAAAGGATAATTCAGGGGAGCTCTGGTGGCCTAGTGGCAAGGAGCTGCAACTACAATCCCAGAGGTGCACGGTTCGAATCCACCAGATGCTCTGCCAGGGAAGGAGGGACAATCTCCTCCTGTACTAGTCAGATCTGATTTGACGGTACACTCACACAAAAATAATAAAATAAAATAAAAAGTGAAAAAAGGATAATGCATGAACCAGGTAACAACATGACTAAATACTATGTTGTCATTAAGCACCATCGAGTCGTAGATGACTCATAGTGACTTTATGAAAAAGACCTGAATGCTTGTATAACTTTCACTGTTCTCTAAGTTCATAGAGTTTCTGGAGGTAAGTTTCTGTCACTCCTGCTCCACCAAACACTGTCCACCATATGATGCTATTATAATCAATACATCTATTGAGTATTGGTTTTTTCATTACTAGAAATTAAAGCTATTCTTAAGTAGCAACATAGGAAAGTATTATCACCGCATTTGATGAAGTATGATAGGAAGTGAAAATTTAAGTTACAATATCAGAATGCACTTGTGCTTCATCCCACATTCTTTCAGACCATTGTTCTGGAAACGAGCTGTATGCAACTTGCCTTATTGAACCATCCATCTCTAGCTTTCTGCTCTGAGGCTCCTTTTCACTGTCATGTCAAAAGATTCGAAGGATCTCAAAAACGGTATTACCATAAATACCCATATAGATGACTAAAGTCTTAACTCCCCTTGGCCGATAGGAATGACCTCAGATAGTTAAATGTTTCCTTCTTTTGTCCCTTAGGTAGACAACTCTAAGATGACTATCATATCCAACTCATGCTCCCAGTGACATTTACCATGTCTACGGCCAGGTAATGAGCTCTGGGAGGATATCTAGAAAATTGTACACGAAGAATGCAAAAGATCATTATAAGACTAAAGAAGAAGAAAAGACCGAGGTGGATGTCAGATGAGACTCTGAGTATTGCATTAGAGCTCCAAGAAGCCAAAGCTAAAGGAAGAAATCAAAGAGCTGAATAGAAAATTTCAAAAGGTAGCTCTGGATGACAAAGCAAGATACTATAATGAAATGTGCAGAGAGAGGGTGTCAGAAAATCAAAAGGGCTGAACTTGTTCAGCATTTCTTAAGCTGAAGGAGTTGAAAAACAAATTCAAGCCAAGGGTAGCAATACTTAAAGACAGTTTGGGTAGAATGTTGAATGATCCAGGAAGTATCAAAAGAAGATGAAAGGAGTACACAGAGTCACTGTATAAGAAGGAATTGGCTGACACAGAGGAATTTCATGAAATAACATATGAGCAAGAACCTATGGTGATGAAGGAGGAAGTTCAAGTTGCTAAGAAGGAATTGACAAAAAACAATATTCCAGGAGTTGACAGCATACCAACTGATTTATTTCAACAGACACTGCCCTGGATGTGCTCACTAAGTTGTGCCAGGATATCTGGAGAACAGCCAGCTGGCTAACTGACTGGAAGAGATCGATATTTGTTCCCATTCCAAAGAAAGGTGACCCAACAGAGAGTGGAAATTACCACAAAATATCATTGATATCACATGCAAGCAAGATTCTGATGAAAACCATCCAAAAACATTTGGAATAATATGTCAGCAGAGAACTGCCAGATGTGCAGGCTGGATTTAGAAGAGGTTGTGGTACTAGGGATATTATAGCTAATTTAACATGGATCTTGGCAGAAAGCAGAGAATACCAGAAGAATGTCTATCTGTGCTTCATTGACTATGCAAAGCCTTTTGATTGTGCGGATCACAAAAAGTTGTGGCTGACTCTGAGAAGAAAGGGAATCCCAGAACATTTGATTGTGCTAACGTGAAACCTATACTTGGACCAAGAGGCAGTCGTCAGAACAGAGCAGGGAGACACTGGATGGTTCAAAATCAAGAAAGGAGTCCATCAGGGATGTATTTTTGTCTCTATACCTTTTCAATCTGTATTCATAACACATCATCAGAGACACTGGGCTGTACGAGGAGGAATGTGGCATCAGGATTGATGGAAGAATCATCAACAACCTGCATTATGCAGATGACACAACCCTGCTTGCTGAAACTGAGAAGGACCTGAAGCGCATGCTGCAGAAGATCAAGGACTGCCGTCTTCAATATGGATTGAAGCTCAATATCAAGAAAACAAATATTCTCACCACTGGGCCAATTGGTGGCATCAGTATGGATGGTGAAGAGATTGAGATAGTTAACAGTTTTCATTTACTTGGTTCCACAGTCAACACTCTTGGTAACAACAGCCAGGAAATAAGGGATGAATTGCCTTGGGAAAGTCAGCTGTGAGGGACCTCTCAAGAGTACTGAAGTGCAACAACGTCAGGCTGGAGACTAAGGTGCACCTGATCCAGGCTATAGTCTTTGCAATTACATCTTATGCATCAGAGAGTTGGACAGTGAATAGGGATGATAGAAAGAAAATTGATGCCTTTGAGTTGTGGTGCTGGAGAAGAGTGTTGAATATACCACAGACCGCTAGGAGAACAAACAGGTTTGTCCTGGAGAGGGTGAAGCCAGAATGCTCCTGGAGTCAAGGATTCTGAAGCTTCATCTGACATATTTTGGGCATGTTGCAAGGAGGAACTAGTCCTTGGAGAGGGACATAATCTTTGGGAGTGGAGGGACGGCGCAGGAGAGAAAGACCCTCGATGAGATGTACCGATTCTGTGAGTGGAGTGGTGGGAATTAATGTGTTTGAGACAGTGAGATTGGCACAGGATACAAAGGCATTTAGGGCTCTTGTACACAGGATCATTATGAGTCGCAAACGACTCGATGGCACATAAAAACAACAACAATAACGGTTAGGTATCTTGCTCATTACATTAACTGTCATGTCTGAGGCAATCAGCCAATGCAGATCACTCAGGTTCAGTGGCCAACTGGAAAAGAGTTGAGGAGTTGCAGGAGGCCTAAACATCCCTTTATTGTAGTTTCCATACAGACTGTAGGTGAGTCATGAGACCCACGGAGGACCCACATCCAAGCAATGTGCTCATGGAAAATCTATACCGAGATCAAGAGACTGAAATCCAAACAAAGCAAGGGAACACTCTACAGTTTCAGGAGAGATATGTGTCAGTGTTGTATCCTCTCTTTAAGCCTCTCTTCAATCTGTATGCTGAGCAAATAATTTGAGAAGCTGGAATCTATGAAGAAGAATATGATATCAGTATCAGCAAAAGACTCATCAACAACCTATGTTATGCAGAAGACACAACCTTGCCTGCTAAAAGTGAGGAGGAATTGAAGCTCTTGTTGCAAAAGATCAAAGACTACAGTCTTCAGTAAAGATTACATCTCAAGGTCAAGAAAACAAAAATTCTCACCAATTGATCAGTAAGGAACATAAGAATAGATGGAGAAAAGACTGAAACTGTCAACAAATTTATCTTACTTGAATCAATAAACACTGGGTACTAGCAGTTCAGGAGATCAGGATACATATTGCTTTGGTAAAGTCTATAGTTAGGACCTCTTCAAATTACTGAGAAATAAAGATATCAGTGTAGAAACTAAGTTGGGCTTAATTCAGGACATGGTCTTTTTAATTACTTTATATGCATCTGAAAGGTGAATGAACAGTGATGACAGGAGAAGAACTGATGCCTTTGTGTTGTGGTGTTGGAGAAGAGAACTGAGTATCTCATGGATTGCCAAAAGATCAAACAGTTAGGTCTTGGAGACAGTGCAGCCAGAATTTTCACCCCACATTCTTTGGACATATTAGAAGAAACAATTCCTTGGAAAATATTCCTTGGAGATTGGGAATCCTAAAACACTTGATTGTGCTTATGTGAAACCTATAATTGGACCAAGAAGCATTCCTCAAAACATAGTAAAGAAACACCACATGGTTCAAAAATGAGAAAAGGAGTATGGCAGAGATACATCCTGTCCCGATACCTTTTCAATCTTTTTGCAGAACATATCATTCAGGAGGCTGGGCTTTATGAGTAGAAATGTCAGGATTGAAGGAAGACTCGTCAACAACCTGCGATATACAGATGATGCAACTATGTTTGCTGAAACTGAGGAGGACCTGAAGCACGTACTGCAGAAGATAAAAGACTGTAGCCTTCAATATGGATTGAAGCTCAGCATCAAGAAGACAACGAGTCTCACCACTTGGCCAATTAGCAGCACTATAATAGAGATTGAGGTTGTCAACAATTTCAGCTTGCTTGGTTCTACAATCAACACTCTTGGTACCAGCAGTCAAGAAATCAAAAGATGAATTGCAATGGGGAAATCTGCAGTCAGGGACCTCTCAGAGTACTGAGAAGTAATGATGTCAGCCTAGAGACTAACACGTGCCTGATTCAGGCCATGGTCTTCACAATTACTTGCTCTGCATCAGAGAGCTGGACAAGGACTAAGAATAACCGAACAATTGATGCCTTTGAGTTGTATGCTGGAGATGAGTATTGAACATAACATGCATCTCCAAGAGAAAAAACAGGCCTGTTTTGGAGAGGGTAAAACCAAGTTTTTCCTTGGAGGCTAGGATGTTGAAGCTATATGTTACATAATTTGTACATGTGGCCAGGAGGGTTTCATCTTTGGAGAAGGACATCATGCTCAGAAGTGTTAAGAGACAGCACAGGAAAGGAAGACTCCAGATGAGACAGATTGACATTGTGACTGGGGTAATGGGGGTTGGTGTGTTGGAGTCTGCGAGACTGGCTCAGAATAACACAGGTTTAGAGTTGTTGTACATAGGGTTGCTATGAGTCACAGGTGACTTGATGGCACATAACAACAACAACATTGCTTGGAGAGAGAGATTATGTTTGGAAAGGTAGAGGCTTGGCAGAAGAAAAAAAGACCTTTAACCAGGTAGATTTACACAGTGACTATTGATACTAGCTCAAGTATGGCAGAGATGATGAGAATAACACAGGACAGTACAGAGTATCAGATTGGCTGTTCATAGGGTCACTATGAGTTGTGCTTGATGCAATGGCACTTAATAGCAACAACAGTGTAATGATATATCTTGATGGTGTTAACAGATGTCTGTACAATAATTACTTGTTTAAAAAGTAAAGTTTAAACAAGTAATCTATGTCAAGAAAGGCATAAGATACATGTTACTAAATTTTATCTTCTTGACTCCCACATAAAAACCCACATAGTAAAAACAATTAATCAATATGCTGTTATTATTAATTATTAATAATATTAATATCTGTTATCTATTATATATTAATTATTATTAATTCAAAAATCAAACTCTAATTAGATAAATCATATAAAAAGAAGGTTTTTACTCCTTTTTATCATCCATCTATGGAACTTGGTAACTAGATCTGTACAAGAAAAACACTAATACTGTCATTCTTCCTTTGAAGAAAATTTACCATATAAGTGACAAAATTTCTCAAGGATCTTGATTGATGAGGAGACTCCAAGATTTCATTTATCTCTCTTTAAAAATAGAAAGTATTTTGGTTTTCAAGTTTAAAAATGGATGAAACATAATGATTTATCATTTCTAGGATGAAAAAAGACCTTGAAAGTATGTCATATAAACAATTTAAAAGTAACTTGTATTTCATACATAATTTGCCCAATTTTTTATTAAGCACAAAAATCAAACACTTTTGTGAAAAAGATGCATTTATATTTTTTAAGAAATACACTCACTTATTCAAAAATAGTTTATTGAGTAGCTAATTGTTCAAGAAGCTTATGATAATTCAGAAATAAAGAAAGTATAATACTTGCCTTCTAGGGACTCATTATCTGGATATAGATACTATAAGCAAAATGATAATAAAAATTATGAGTATTTTAATAGTTGTATGACATGCTGTGGGAACAAAAGGGAAATGCATTCCACATTTTTTTCTTATTTTTTTCATTAATTTTTAATCACGAGCTACATTGTTCAAGGAATGGAAACAATCTTCTATAAATTTTAACATGCTGATGTAAAATCACTGATGTTCAGTTCTAAGTTGATTTGTCCTACACTTTGTACTAATGCTTTTAATAGTTAAATGATAATGTTGGTGAGGTTGGGACTAATCCAGCGTTGTTGTTTTTTTTACCTAACTTAGTTTTTTTTTTAAAAAATAATTTACTATTATTTTGTTTACAAATTAATTTGCATTGTGTTTACGCTTTCCTTCATTCACATTGTGTTTTATACAATTAAATCATTCCTATACATTGTGTTTTACACAGTAATCATCATTAAAACTATGCCCAGAATTACTCCATCTTTTCAGGTCCCCACTAGATCTTTCCCATTTCCTTTACCCTTTCCCTCCACCAACCAAATTATGTGACCCTGTGATTCCCCCTTGCCCAAATCTAGTATTCTTTTTAATGCATGTATTAAACACATTATTTTGTTGTTAGTGTTTATCCTCTAATATCAGTATGACTTGGTGGAAAGGTCATGCATGGGTTGAACTCAGAAAAAGAATAAAAATAAAAATTTTCTAATAAAATAATTCAAGCATAATACATGGTGTTTATGTATCTTTTTCAAATTCTAGTGTTATATGTTTCTTTGTATAGTCTAATATCTGGAATTATTTGTTCAGTACTCAGATTCAATAGATATGAACAAATATATAAATCTAACACTATTAATAATTTTAAACCATTCAGTGTTCCCTTGCTCTGCTCAGACAACTACTTTTTGGACTATGTAAAAATTTTCTATGAGCATAATTAAGCATCCTTGGATTCCCATTCTTACCAGTGTCAGTCATAAATTTTTATGATCTACCAAGTCTCATTTCTTTTCACAGTCAATAAAATATAAACATTTTTCTGGTAATATTTTGTACTTTAAGCAAAGATGCATCTGCCTTTATATCTCTGATTCCATGGCCTTTTCTGAATTTAGTTTGAATGTCTGGAAGTTGACAAATAATAATTGAAGCAACCTTGAAATACTTACTAAAGAAGATTAAAAACAAACAACAACAACAAAAATCCAGAAAACCCTATAGCCTTCAATATGTGTTGCATTGGAGCATAAAGAAAGATAATCAAGAAAGAAAGAAAGAAAGAAAGAAAGAAAGAAAGAAAGAAAGAAAGAAAGAAAGAAAGAAAGAAAGAAAG
>NW_006399751.1:30136639-30137702 GCF_000299155.1 Elephantulus edwardii | reverse complement strand
AAGAAAGAAAGAAAGAAAGAAAGAAAGAAAGAAAGAAAGAAAGAAAGAAAGAAAGAAAGAAAGAAAGAAAGAAAGAAAGAAAGAAAGAAAGATAATCTCTCAAACTAGATGGAGAAAAGATTGAAGTTATCAGGAACTTAATTTTACATGGTTCTACAACCAACACTCTTGGTAGCAGCAGTCATGAAAGATACGTTACATTGAGGAAATACAGTGTCAAACACTTCCCCAAAGAGTTAAAGACCCATGGTGTCAGTTTAAAGACTTTAGTACATCTGGTATTAGCCATTTTTCATTGTTGCTTATCTGGCTTATGGATAAGGAAGATCAAAGAACTCATGCCCTCAAATTGTGATGTTGGTAAAAAGTTTTGAAATATGAACTGTCAAAAGAACAAATTAGTCTAGTAAGAGGTGCATCCACTGTTCCTGAGGTAGGATGGTGAAACACTATTATTTCACATATTGATGTTGTTAGGTGCCATTGTGTTCATAGCAACTCTATGAACAATGTATCTGAACATAGCCCTGTCTTTCACCATCCTCATCATCTCCAATAGACTCTAGTCCATTGTTTAGTCACTGGGTCAGTCAGTGTCTTTGAGAGTTTCTCTCTTTCACTGACCTTCCACCTTTCCAAGCATGGTGTCTTTACCCAAGGACAGGGTTCCCCTAACAATATTCTTAATGTAGGTAAAACCAACTTTAACCATTCTTGCCTCTAAGAAGCACCCTGATTGCATTTTCTCCAGGGCAGACCTGTTCTTCTTTTGGAGGTTCACAGCATAGTCAGTATTCTTCTCTAGTACAGCAATTCAAAGGCATCAATTCTTCTGTCATCCTTATTAATTGTCTATCAGATGCATAGCAAGTAATTGAAAATAACAATCTTGAATTAGATGCACCTTAGTTTTTAAACTGACATCTTTGCTTCTTAGCACCTTGGGAAAGTTCCTAACAAAGAATGCAATGTTGTTGTTGTTGTTGTTATGTGCCGTCGAGTTGTTTCCGACTCATAGCGACCCTATGCACAACAGCCCTAAACCCTGCTCTATCCTGCGCCA
>NW_006399751.1:30099561-30134255 GCF_000299155.1 Elephantulus edwardii | reverse complement strand
AATTTCTAATTTTCCTTCATTCATGGCTCTCACATTCCATGTACCAATCACTAGGGTCTGCTTACAACTGTTCCTCCTCCTTTGTGTTTCCATACTTGATAGTTCTTCCTAGGTTGCCCTTTCTGTTAATCTGCGTATGTTCTGTTGTGCATAGGGTTTTCAGAGGCCTGCTATTTCAGAAGTTCGTGACAACTTTAAATTACCTGACTGCTGGTACATAGTTTATAATTACTAGAGAATTGAGGCCCAGATTGGAAGTCCCTCAAAATGAGGAGAAACAACTGCAAGCATTTGTTAATAATTTGCACGTGGAATGTATAACTATTAATCTAGGACAACTTGAAGTTGTAAAACTGAAATGGAATGCATACAAATCAACATTCTAGGCATTAGTGAGATAAGATTGACTGGTATTGACCACTTTAAATCAATCGTGTGAATTTTTATGCTAGGAATGAAAACTGAGAATGGTGTTGCATTCAAAATCAAGAAGCTCATTACACCTCATGTATTTTGGGTTTATTATTGGGAAGCTGAAGTCTTTGGAAAACGACATATTACTGCAAAAGGTGGAGGGTCAGCATACAAAAGTAAAAACCTCAGGATAGGAAAAGGTTCAGAGCTGTTGTTCATAGGGTTGCTAACAACACCTGAAAACAATTATGGTTCTGTCGTTGTGAATCAAATAACAACCTGAATCTAAATTTTCTTCCCTTTAAACAAAAAAAATAAACCTCAAAGATGTTTCTACAGAATGATAACAAAGCGTAACAATCATAGTTTAACCCAATTTGCTTATAATTAGATGGAATTATAGTGACATTTTTTCAATTTTTGCTCTTATGTAACTTGTATCTTGTCCCAAGAATACCTATGAATTATACGTTTTTATTTTCCCTGAATTAGGAAGCCTAGTGGCCAATGAGGAAAGCAGTTGTGCTTCGACCCAAAGGCACATGATTCGTGTCGTACAGCTGTTCTGGGTGGAAGATGATCAATGTGATTTATAGTAACTGAAAATCTGTTGAAAGATATGTGCCAGTCCTAACTTAATAGCACATAACAACAACAACATACTACACCAGAAGCTTTCAACACTTATGGGTTCAACTTGAACTTTAATTCAAGCTTTGAGTAACTTGTATCTTCATCTTAAATTTTCTTCCTGACGTACCATTCATTGTATTTTCTTGTGCTTTTTCTTTTAAGTGCCTAAGTCAAATATGTAGATAATAAATTATTACTTCCCTTTCAACTAAATTAATTAAATGCTTCCATTTTATAAAGTAAAATACATTAAATAAATATTAGTGAAAGGAGAAAATGTATTTAACATGTTATTTAAATTTTAATTAGATGAAGTTACACTAGAACATTAATCAAGTTTTACTCTCCTTTATTTCCCCTTAAACATACAAATAACTTAAGAATGAGAATATTTTCTGAAAAGTAAAAGATTCTTTAATGCTTAATAAAAATTGTTAATACTTTTCACAAAAGCAATTACTCTCCATAAATATTTATACTATGACACAAATTCAAAGGTAAAAAAAGCTAAAAATTTAATCTTAGCAATTCAGGAACACCTACGTTAGTTTAACAAATATATGTGCCCATTTGACACAAAAAAATACCATTTTGAAGAAATACATACTATGTATTTATAACTCTTTGTAAGACTAGTCATATATTTGGGATCACTTATCATATGTCCTTGATAAAAACATGATTTATAGCTGTTATCATGATTTATACACTTTAAGGTGAAATAATTTTGAAGATATAAAAATAGCTATTTAAATATTAAATTTAGACAAAGTCACTATAAATTTAGAGAATAAAGGAAAGTAATCAACTAGTCAAAAGAAAATTTGTAAAAATACAAATAATGAAGTGTGGGTATAACTTACACATATGAACTTACCAAAGTATATAAATTTAAAAAATACAGTTATGAAAGCAAGCGTAGTCAAAAACCTAGAAATTAGAGTAGGAAGAAAAAGTAGAAAATCATAGAAGATTATGGTTGTTATATTGATTTGTGATTCATAATGTCACTATGTACAATAGCTCTGAACCCTGCTCTATGTGGAGCCAACTTCATCATCTTTGACACACCAATCCTCATTATCACAGTCATTGAATCAATCCATCTCATTGAGGATCTTCTTTTCTTGTGCTGTCCCTCCACCCTTCCAAGTATGATGTCCCTCTCCAAGGACTGGTCCCTCCTTGCAACACTTCCAGAGTAGGTCAAATGAAGCTTCAGAATCCTTGCCTCCAAAGAACAACCTGATTTCATCCTCTCTAGGTCGAACCTGTTCTCTTAGCAGTGCATTGTATATTCAATACTCTTCTCCATCACCATAGCTCTGAGGCATCAATTCTCCTTCTATCAACCCTAGTCATTGTCCAGATTTCTAATGCATAGCAAGTTATTGTGAAGACCATAACCTGGATGAAGTGCACCTTAGTCTTCAAGTCCTGCTTCAGGTCCTCCTCAGTTTAAGTAAGCAAGGTTGTATCATCTGCATAACGTAGATTGTTAATGAGCCTTCCTCCAATCCTGTTGCCACATTCTTTCTCATAGAACTCAGCATCCTGGATGATCTGTTCTGCATAAAGATGGAAAGGGTATAGATATAGGACACATCCCTGGCATACAACCTTACTAATTTTAAACCATTCATTGTTTCCTTGCTCTGTTCTGACAACTGCCTCTTGGTCCAAGTATAGGTTTCACATGAGCACAATCAAATAAATGTTCTGGGATTCCCATTATTCTCAGAGTAAGCCACAGTTGTTGTGGTTCACCCAGTAAAATGCCTTTGCATAGTCAATGAAACAAATATAGACATTCCTCTGGTACTCTCTGCTTTCAGCAAAGATCCACCTAACATTAACTATAATGTCCCTAGTACGATGGCCTCTTCTAAACCTAGGCTTCACATCTGCCAGTTCTCTGTTGATGTGCTGTTCCAGTCATTTTTGGATAATTTTCAGCAGAACCTTGCTTGCGTGTGATATTGATGATAGTATTCGATACTTTCCACACTCTGCTGCACACCTTCCTTTGGAATTGGAACAAACATGGATCTCTTCCAATTAGATTTCTTGGCACAACTTGGTGAGTACATCCAGAACATTTTCTGTTTGTTGAAATATGTCAATTCCTGCGGCCTTGTTCTTGTCAATATCTTCAGAGCAGCTTGAACTTCTTCCTTCACCACCACAAGCTTTTGCTCATATGTTATTTTATTCAATTCTTCTGTGCCAGCCAATTCCTTTTGGTACAGTGACTCTATATACTCCTTCCACCTTCATTTAATTAGTCCTGGATTCTGCTCATTGCATTAAGTAGTGCAACCTAAGGTTTGAATTTGTTCTTCAGTTTCTTCAATTTAAGGAACGTGAAGCGAGTTCATCCCAAGTGACTCCAGCTTTTTGAAAAGTTCATTTTAATATTTTGCTTTGTCTTCCCGCACTATTCTTTGAAATTATCTGTTCAGCTATTTAGGGTTTTTTATGTTTACGTTTATTTAGGCATACTTTATAGCTACAAAGGGAGCTTTGGTAGCTTTGTGGTAAGGATTGTGCTGCCAATGCAATGGTGTGTGTTGTTAAGTGCAATTGAGTTGCCTGTGACTCTATGTACAACAGCTCTGAAGTCTGTCCTGTCCTGAGCCAGTATCACTTACTCTGATACATCTATTGCCCCAGTTAGTGTATCAATCCATCTCTTCTGGAGACTTCCTCTCTTGCACTGTCCCTCTACCCCTCTGAGCATGATGGCCTTCTCCAAGGACGAGTCCCTCCTTGTCCACATGCCCAAAGTGTGTGAGACGAAGATTCAAAACCCTAGCCCACAAGGAGAAACTTGGTGTCACCCTCTCCAAGACAGATCTATTTGTTTTCTTTTTTCCTATGATAAGTTTAAGACTCTTATCTGGCACCACAACTTAAAGTATCAATTCTTCTTTCATCCATAATTATCCAGCTCTCTAATGCATTGCAAGTAATTGCAAAAATCATGGCCTGGATCAGGCACACCTTAGTCTCTAGATTGACATTGTTGCTTCTCAGTGCTCTGGTGAGGTCTCTGACAGTAGATTTTCACAATGCCATTCATCTTTAGATTTCCTGACTGTTGGTGCCAAGAGTGTTGATTGTGAAGCCAAGCAAGTGGTAATTGTTAACAACTTCAATCTCTTCTCATTTATCATGGTACTGTAAATTGGACCAGTGGTGAAAATCTTTGTTTTCTTGGTGTTAAACTTAAATCCACATTGAAGAGTGTAGTCCTTGACCTTCTATATCAAATACTTCAGGTCCTTCTCAGTTTCAGTAAGCAAGGTGTGTAATCTACATAATGCAGGTTGTCAATGAGTTTTCCTCCAATCCTAATAACACATTCCTCCTCATAAAGTGATGGTAGGCAGTTCAAATCCACTAACTGCTCTGCTATAAAGATGGATGATTTCTTCCTGTCATATTTCTTTCCTCTGAAAACTGGCAGCTTTTTTCCCCCTGTTAGTTTGTTGATAAATCATGGGTTCCTGGCACTCACAGTTGTTCAGTGTTGAGTCAAGAATTACTCAGAGCAATTATGATAAACAGATCTGAACCCTGTCCTAGCTGAAGCCATATTCATCATCTTTATACACTTGAACCAATAGCTGCAGTCACTGTATCAATTCATCTGGTTGAGCATTTTCTCTTTCCTAGGAAAAATCTCTCCTAGCAATACGCCCATAGTTTATGAGAGTAAGCCTTACAATTCATCATTCTTTTCTCCAATGAGGACTCTGGATGTACATTCTACCAAAAAAAATCTGTTTTTTCTTTTCATAGTTAATGGGATATTTGATACTCTTTTCTAACATCACAGCTCAAAGGCATCGATTTTTCTTCTGTTATCCTTATACACTGCCCAGATTTCAGTTGCATAACAAGTGATTGAAAGACTATGGCCTGAATCAGGCACACTTTAGCCTTTAAACTGACATAATGGATTTTCAGGAGTTTGGAGACATCCCTGACAATGGATTTGTACAAACAATAGCTTCTTGATCTAGGCATAAGTTCACAAGTACACAATTATATTTTTTTTCATGCTTCTCAGTGTTAGCCCTAGCTTGTTATGATCCACATAGTCAAATTCCTTTGCACGGTCATTAAATACAAATAGACAGCCTTCTGGTATTCTCTACTTTCAACCATTTGACATCAGCAGTGCCACAGCCTCTTCTGCTAAAAGTTTGAAATTCTGGCAGCTCTCTACTTACGTACTATTCTAGCCTTTTTAAAAATGCTCTTCAGCAGAATTTTGCTTGCATGTGATAATAACGATTTTGTTCAATGAATTCAATTATGGATCTCTTCTAGTCAGTTGGCCGATTAAGTGTCTTTAAAATTTCCTGAGAGACTGGTTAGCAGGTTCAGTAATGCATGTGTTAGTTGAAACATTTCAATTTGAATATTACCAATTCCTAGGCCATATTTTTGGTCTCTTCCTTTAATACAGCTTGAAATTCCTTCCATACCGTTGGCTTCTGTTCATATTGTACTTCTCAAAAATTTCCACTGTGCATTAATTCTTTTTGGTACAGTGATTTTGTGTATTCCTTCCATCTTTCTTTTATGTTTCCTCGATCATTCAAGACTAGCCAGAGATCTCTCAGTATTGCAACTCTGATTCCTCCCTCTGCCTCCACCCCAGTTCTTTCAACCTTAAAAATGCTAAACAACTTCTATCCTTTTTATTTTCCAACTTCAGCTTCTTGCACATCCTGTTTAATACTTTGCTTTGTCTTCTTGAACTACTCTTTGAAATCTTCTGTTGATTTTTTTACTTTGGCATTTTTTCCCTTGGTTTTGGCTTCTCACTACTATTATGAAATTTCAGCATCTCTTCTGATATCCACCCAACACAAGTAGTAGAGGATAGATATTTGTTAATGTATTAAATTAATAAATATGGAGTGGAGCTGGAGAGCTGGGTATGTTCAAGGTGATTTCACATAGGGATAATTGATCAGATGACCTGTGTAAATTTATAATTTCGCCACATTTTAAACTAATTATAATGAGATTATAGCATACTTTTAGTATCTTTAGAGATAGGCTTACACAAAGGCTTAGTATATTTTGCTTTGATGATGTTTCCTGATTTAATTTCAATTGTGTTCAAGTTTTCCTTCTAGAGACAGATTGATGGCTCACTTAGTGTCTGATGTCATTATTGATATTTAACATGTGTCAGCATTGTATTGGTTCTACAGACAGGTTCAATATGTATGGAGAATAATTTGAGAAGCTAGACTCTGTGATGAAGAATGTGGCATAAGCATAGAAAGAAGACTCATCAACAACCTGTTATACAGATTGTTGCAAGCAAGATCACAACCTTGCTTGCTAAAACTAAAGAAGACCAGAAGTACTAGTTGCAGAAGGTGAAGGACTATAGCAATAAATATGGAATGAATCTCAACATCAAGAAAAAAGATTCTCACCAGTGGACCAATTGGCAGCATCGTAATAGACAGTGAAGAGATTGAGATTGTTAACAGTTTTAATTTGCTTAGCTCCATACTCAATACTCTTGGCACCAGCAGCCAAGAAATCAAAAGACAAATTGCATTGGGGAAATTTGCTGTTAGAGACCTCCCCAGAGTACTGAAGAGCAAGGATGTCAGTCTGGAGACCAAGGTGTGCCTGATCCAGGATATGGTCTTCACAATCAATTGTTATGCATCAGAAAGCTGGACAATGACTAGGGATAATAGAAGGAGAATTGATATATTTGTGCTCAGGTGCTGGAGAAGAGTATTAAGTATACCATGGACTGCTTGGTTTGACCTAGAGAAGGTGAAAGTAGGCTGCTCCTTGGATTCAAGGATTCTGAAGCTTCACCTGACATGCTTTGGACATGTTGCAAGGAGGAACCAGTCCTTGGAAAGGGACATCATGCTTGGGAGGATGGAGAGAGGAAGACCCTCAATGAGATGGATTGATTCCGTGACTTAGGTAATTGGGGTAGGTATGGTGTCACAAGCAACTTGACAGCACATAGCAACAACAACGACAGGCAATATGAAGAAGAATGTGGCATCAAGATAGGAAGAAGATTCATGCAAGACTTTGTTATGATGATGACACAAACTTACCATTTTCAAGAAATTTTTTTCCTAGTAGCTATCACTTTCCTTCTATTTGATCTAGAAATTGCCCTTCTTCTACCCTTGCAGAAAGAAAAGACTTAAAGCACTTATTGAAGAATATTAAAGACTATTGCCTTCAGAATGGAGTATATTACATCAACAAGAAAATTAATATCTTCACAATTAAACCAATAGTTGACATCATGATAGCAGGATAAAAAGTTTGATTTCACTTGTATTAAAACACATTTTACATTGGACAGCATTGCTGTCAAAGGCTTCTTAAAAAGCAAGAATATCAAGTTAAAGACTAAGTTACATCTGCCCTTAGGTTAAACCTAGCTGAAGTTGAAAAGTGAACAAAGAATTGATGCATTTGAATTGTGGTGTTGGTGAAGAGTACTGAATATACTACAGTCTGTCAGGAGAACAAATCTCTTTTGAAGCAAGTAGATCCTGAGTTTACATGGAGGCAAGAAGAGTGAAACTTTCTCATATATTTGGAGTATGTTGGAAGGAGGTGCCAGTCTGCAGAAAAAGACATTCTGTTCAGCAAAGTAGAACTGGTGCAAAAGAAGAAGGCTCTCAATGATATGGATTGACACAGTGACTGCATTATTGGGCTTGAACATAGTGGTGATTGTGAAGATGCCTTAAGACAAGACAAAGTTTTAATATATTCATAGATTTTTTATGTTTTGGAGAGTACTCAACAACACCATCACTAATAATAAAACTTGTAAAGTAAGAGTTCTAAATAAAGGTATTATCCCTTCAGGATTAGAGTATTTCAATGTTGAAATAAGAAGTGTATTAATAAGTATGATTGTGAATTTCTATCTAACTTGACAAGTATTTACCTTAATATTTTATTCCTCAGAAGAAGATGTCTGCCATATGACTGGCTCCAAACTCAACAATTTAGACACTTTCTAGCAACCAATTTAACAGAAGATAAATTAGTTCAATGTAGTTAATATGAAAGACAACAAAAATGTTTAATAAAAATTTACAAATTATGTAATATAAGCATTCCTCTCTTATCAACACAGATGCAAAAGTGGTAGATGACTACATTGTTATAGATTTAGCAAATTACATCATCACCGCAGTGCCAAACCACTGAGAATCATGGTCCAGGTACATTTAGGTACAATGTCAGCTATCATAGCAATGCCAGACATAGATTATTAGTACAAAATTGCATAATAGTAGTTTGGCATCATTGTAAATATAAATGTCTGATAAAGAGACAGGCACTGAGGGGTTGGTTAATTAGTATATATATAGTATTTAGAAGCAGGAGTAGCATCCACTTCCTAAACAACATGCTTCTGGAAACTCTATGAACTTTGAAAAATGATAATAGTTAAAGAAAGGCTTTAGGCTTTTTGTTCATAGGGTCCCTATGGGTCATGCTTGACTTGACAGCAATCAACAATAACAACATATACAGTATATCACCTTAAAAATATTCTCGTCTAACCGTATTTGAATCTGATGGAAAATGTATCCTTTCATGTAGATGTAGTTACATGTACTACTTTGCAGTTATGTAGATAGGAATTTTTAAATGACAAAGTCACTCACACTCACTTCTGTAGAACACTCAGTCAATTCCAAAAACAAACTATAAATTGCACTAGAGTAGACTGCACATCTTTTTAACCTGAGAAGCTGCTGGTAGCGATGAACTGCCAGAGAGATACTATCTTTGGTTTAGCAGCACGACTCCCTAACAACTACACTACTTGGGGCAAAAATAAACAAAACAAGCAAATAAAACTAATATATGAATTGTTTTCCAGAGGACAGAACAAAAACTAATTTTAAGACATTGGATGAAGATAACAAAGTCTGTAAAATGAAATCAGATAAGCTTGTTTTAGCTTGCTCATCAGTGCTCCATTTTTGTGTCACTGAAGTAATTTACTTAACAACTTTGTTTAAATACAAATATGCTTATAGAATCTGATTATAATAAATTACATAAGAAATGAATATGTTTAACATATAGTATGAACTCCACAAATACCAACTAACACAAAAATAGTAGCTCAAGTAACTAGAGATTTTGGGAATAACCGAGGCATATCCTTTAGGGAATCTGCTACGAAACACATCTCACAAATTAAAATGTTGTGTGAAGATAGGGGTTTCTTTCTGTTATTCTAATGAAGTGATTTTAAAGTAGAATGCCCTTGAAACCTAAACATTTCCAAGTGCTGTCTTACACAAGCTGAACAAAAATAAGATAGACACCATGCGAGGACCTCCCCCATGCTACCTCTGTCTGCAGACAAAGGAAAGCCAAGGACCAAAACAGAAATTAGACACAAGAATAGCTCACCAAATGAATTGCTGGGACTTTGAGATTCTTTACTAAAGTTACTGTCTAGAAGTGTAAGAAAATAGTTTATAGTTGTTGAAAGTTATCCACTTGTACTTTTTTTTATGTCTACTCTAATTAAGACAGCATCACAAAGTGTCATATATGAAATGTATTTATTTTACACATATTTGTATTTTTTACTAAAATGCTGATAAAATTGCAGACAAAAAAAATCTTAAAATTGATGGTATTAATTTCTTATTAATAGAACATTTTATTATTACATGTCATGAACTTTGATTTTTAACACAGACTAACTCCTAGTCCCTTTTTTTTTTCTATGTATGTGTGGGCAATCTCCTCCCACGTGATTAACTGCCTCTGAAAACCCACTTGGAGGGTCAGCTATGGGTTGGTTCCAACTCAATGATGCACAACAACAATGCAAAAATATATCATTTGCTGGTACAAATACGCATTCTAAGACCCCTTTTATAAACCCACTTTAATGAAGAATCTGAAAAAAAGATGAAAGGGATTTCTAAGTCTATTATGTAGAATAAAGTTTTTAACATAGGAAGTATGTATCATCAATAATTTTAATTATTTAAAAAGGATTTGTTTTTTAGATCATATATGGAAAGCTTTGAAGAGCAATATTCTTGATACTATGCTATTAAGATTGAATATTTTGAACCCCAGATTTTATGCATATCATTTTTTGTATACATTTATCAAGTACAACTTTTCTTCCTTCTTAGAATAGTAATATGAACTTATTTCAATCAATCTTTCAGAGAGAAAATGTATAATTCATGAAATTACTTTAAATAATTTTATGTTCACTTGATTATATGTGTCATTTTATGTGACATCAAGTTTTTTGTTTTTTCCTCAGAATATTCCACCGACTGAAAAAAAAATATTATTTCTTGTTATGGTTACTTCCCCAAATTTCTCTTTCTCAATCCAAATAATTAATCATATAAATGAAAAAGGATGATAATATGAAATTATAACACTGTACAGGAGGCAGGTATTTAGTCTAATTATTATAGTTAAAATTATTGTATTTCTTTATGTATTCATGCTTTGACCTTGTAAAATATTTTCAATTTCTCTAATAACTAGATTCCTAAACTTTAAATTAGAGATAATAAAAGAACTTACCTTTCAGCTTTCCAAGTATTTGAAGAGGAAATAATAAATGAATTATTCTGATCATATTTATAATTATAGTAAGCTCATATTCATTATATATTTATTTATTGGTCAATTTAAATCTCAAAATCAGAAGTTTTATTTTGGAATACAAAAGTTATTATAAATGTTAAGTCTAAGACTTCTTGTAACCTTGCACCCCCTGAGAGGTGCTGTAAAAGTGAAGCTGTAAAATATTATCATTTTGTCTGAAAAGAGTTTGACATTTCCCCACACATTCTGACCAGCTCTGCATGATTCCTTTAATCTATCTAGCACACTCCGACACCATGTGGCTGGCAAATCTAAAATTGGACCTCTAACATGTTTCTTGTATTTACTCAGGACACCACTTGTCTGAACCTCTTTTACACGGCTGGTCCTGACTTGTTCCCCGCACTCTGAGCCTCTGCTTTCATATTTCCTCAGTGTTGATTTTGCTTTACCCTCATTCCTGACATTTAGTTTCATTTTATGATTTTCTTTTCCTCATGTACCCCAATTTCAAATTTCCTCTCACTGTCCTTGACTTTAATGACCCTGGGGACACTTTTCCTGATCAATTAATTTATAAACTACATTTTGTCTCTAAATAAGAGCTACTTCTACTGAGCTCAACTTAGCTTTATGGAGAGACTTTAATTATACCTGAATTACTGCTGACCCTTGGACAACACAGTTTGAACTGTTTGGGTCCATCTATATGTGATTTCCACCCTCTACCTCAAGCCCCACATTCCCCAACCCTCATATCCCCCACTCCCCAACCCCCAGTGCTACTGTGGGGATCTCAAGTGTTTCCAGTTTTCATGTATCTGCCTAAAAGGCTGGGTGGCCGTAATCAACATTGCATGAGAAATTCATTTTTTCAGTGCAATTTACTGGAGTTTTATGTGGATATTCACAATGCTATAGAGCACATCACAGTAACAACAGGGGAGAGGGGGGAAAAATCCATGTATAATACAGGTACTGCACTTCTAAATGTGTTCTTTAAGGATAAACTATGCCTTTTGACTACATGAGAGAGAGAGAGACATCCCTTTTATTTAGTACAAGACATCTGTATGCATAGTTTATCAAAATGTGATTTAAAAAGAAAAATCAGAAACATTCGTTATTTGTCGTTTGATTTTCAAGCAGAAATCAGTGACTTTAAACAGCCTATACATTAGCAAGTATCCAGCTCCCCAATCCTATGTAAATTCACCTAAGAGGCATGATTTCTTGCTACAGTCCTGTCTGGATACTCTAATCATGATTTTACAATCGTTGGAAGAATTATGTAATACCTTGTATTTAAAATATCCTGTCCTAGCCTCAAAAATTATTCTTGCTACTGGTCTTTATAGCTGATATCTGATTTGAGGAATGACTCCCTTATTACTAAGCATTATTTTTCTTGATAAGAAACCAAGTAAGTAATCAAGTTGATTTACATTATTCAATCTCTTAATTCAGACCTTCTATAAACATACTGTGCGTATTATCTATAACTAAAATTGCTGCTGTTGTTTTTGTTCTTGTCTATTTTCTACTCATCTTGCCCCAATGTGACAGACTAGAACTTCCCCATAAGGCTTTGTAGATTTTAGTCTTGACAGGATAAAAATGTTTACTATGTTTCAGTGTACTCTGAGAGTAAAAGCAAGGATTGTAGATTTCCTAACTTTGACTTGAAGTCTTCTGGTTTTGGATGCTTGACTTTGTAGAACATAAATGATAAATTTTACTGTAAAGGCTTCCTCTCTGACCTTCTGAACTTCTACTTGGAAAACAATGATATGCCTCAACTTTCAAGCTATCCTATTGTCCTAAATAGTGACTTTCTCTGAAAAGAGTGTGTACAACTCCATAAATTTAATTAAACTCTTTGAGACTTTAGAGTCTTTTTATTAGGATTTCTATTATTTTTCTCTTGATAAGGTATCAATATAACTGTTGTTGTTATGTGCTGTCGAGTCGCTTGCAACTCATAGCAACCCTATGTACAACATCCCTGCACTCTGCTCTGTCGTGTGCCAATCGCACCGTTTCTGATACACCCATTCCGATTACCCCAATCACTGAATCAATACACCTCATGGGGGACTTCCCCTTCTGTGCTGTCACTCCACCCTACCAAGCATAATGTCCCTCTCCAAGTACCTGTCCCTCCTTACAACATGTCCAAAGTATGTTAGGCAAAGCCTTAGAATCCTTGCCTCCAAGGAACAGCCCTGTTTGACCCTTTCCAGGATGAATCTGTTTGTTTTCCTAGCAGTCCAGCACCACAGCTCAAAGGCATCAATTCTCCTTCCATCCTCCTTAGTCATTGTCCATATGACTAGTAATCAATAAATTGTCCTTTTATATAAGATTACTTACTTAGTTTAGGATTGCATTGAACATGTAGATATCTTTGGTAGGATTGCCATTTTCACAATATTGAGTCTTCCTATTCATGAACAGGGCACATTTTTCCATAAATTTAGGTTTTTTTTTATTGTGTCTTGCAGAAATGTTCTCTAGTTTTCTTTGGATTGGTCTTTTGTGTATCTAGTTAGCTTCACTCCCACATATCTCAGTTTGTGGTTGACTATTGTAAATGGTATTGCTTTCTTGGTTTCCTTTTCTGTGCTTTCTTTGTTACTGTAGCAGAATCTCACTGCTATTTGGATAGTGATCTTGTATCCTGGTCCACTAGCTCTTACAGGTTTTTACTTGAGTCTTTAGGGTTTTCTGTGTACACTATTATACCATCTGAATGTAGTGACAGTTTAACTGTCTCTGCCTATCTGGATGCCTTTATTTCCTTCTTTTGTCATATTATCCTAGCAAGTAATTTCAGTACAATATTGAATAGAATTGGTGACAATGAGAATCCTTCTCTGGTTCTTGTTCCCAAGGAAAACGCTTTTGGTCTTTCTCTGTTGAGAATGAAATTGGCTCTTGGTTTTACATATATACTTTTCACAACATTGAGGAAATTTCCTTCTATTTGTATTTTCTGGGTTGTCTTAATTAGGAAAAGGGGTTAGATTTTATCAAATACCTTTTCTGTATCAATTGCTAGGATCATATGGTTCTTCTTATTTGTTTTGTTAATGTGGTGAATTATGGTGATTATTTTTCTTATGTTGAATGATCCTTACATAACTCTTCTGAATCCCTCTTTGTCTTGATGAACTATTATTTTTATATGCTTTTGGATTCTATTGGCTAGGATTTTGTTAAGGATTTTTGCATCTATGTTCATGAGAAATATTGGTCTATAGTTTTCTTTTTTGATAATATCTTTTTTTGATAATACCTTAGCCTGGTTTCAGTATTAGGGTTATGCTTGCTTGCTTCATAGAATGTCTTTGGGAGTATTCCTGTTTTTTCTCCCATATTTTAAAAAATAATTTAAGTAGAATTGGTGGTATATCTTCTCTGAATATTCAGTAGACTTCAGCTTTGAAGCCATCTGGTCTAGGACTTTTTTTTAGGAGGAGTCATTTTATTATCTGCTCAATTCCTTCTTTTGTGATGGGTCTGTGCAAGTGTTCTATATCTGACCATGTCAATCTCAGTAGGGCATGAGTTTCAAGTACTTTGTTCATTTTCTCTAAGTTTTCAAATTTATCAGAGTATAGCTTCTAATAATATTCTGATATTATGGGTTTAATTTCCTCTGGTTCTGTTTTGATGTCACCTCTATCATTTAGAGACCCTAAGAAGCTATGTTGCAATCCAGAAGGTAACAGTTAGTGGACACCAGCTGCTCCATGAGAGAAGGATGGCCACTCTCATCTTGTGATGAACTGCCTCTGAAAACCTGCCAGAGGGTCAGCTGAGGTTTGGTTCAGAATCTACAGTACACAATGTACAACATAATAAAGACTTAAAGGAAAACTGCAAAGTGCTTCTATAAGAAACAATAAGAACCCTAGCTAAAAGGAAAAATATTACCTGCTCATAGATAGGAAAACTCAAAACAGTAAAAATAGCAATCCTGTGAAAAGCAACTTATATGTTCAATGCAATGCCAAAACAGATACCAAAATCTTTTTTCAAAAAGCTATAAAAGGCAATTGCCAAGTTTATTAAAAATGGTAAGAGGCCTCAAATAAGCATAGCTCTTCTGAAAATTAAAATAAAGAGAGAGGCACAGGACTCCTTGATCTCAAAACCAACTATACATTTTTAGTAACCAAAATACCATGGTGCTGGTACAATGACAGACACATAAACTAATGGAATAGAAAAGAGAACTCAGAAATTTACCCATCTACTTACAATCAATGGGCATTTGATAAGGAATCAAAACCTACTACAAGGAAACTACAACCTCTTCAACAAATGGTGCGACCAAAAATGGACATCTACCTGCTGAAAACTGACAGATTTCACATCTCATACCACACACAAAAATAAACTCAAGATGGATCATAAACAGAAACCATAAGGACGGTAAAGCCTAAATGCATAAGAGTGACAAAAGACAAAATGATACCAAATATAAAAAGTCAAGCCTGTGGCATAAATAGACTTTCATGTATTGCTAGACATGCACAAGCAGAAAAGGACAAAGTCAAAGAATGAGACCTTCAAAAGATTAAGTCCTTATATGTATCAAGAACTTCCCCCAACAGGGTGAAAAGAAAACCTGTTGATTGGCAAAAATTTAAAAAAAAAGTTTGCTAATGACATCTCAGAGATGAGTCTCACAATGAAAGTTTATAAAATATTACACAGCCTCCACAAGGAAGAAAAAAAATATAACAACAAAACAACCCAACAAAACCTGATAACCCAATCACAGAATGGGCAAAAGACAAGAAAAGACTTTTCAAAAAGGAAGATACATCAGATGGCCAACAACACCTGAAGAAATTCTTAAAATTACTAGCAGAGAGATGTAAATTAGAACAATAACCCTGAACCCAGCTCTATTCTGAGCCAGTCTCACTGACCCTGCCACATCTAACCACCATTGACCCAGTCCAGGGTCTTCCTCACCTGTGTTGTCCCTCCAATCTTCCAAACATGATGTCCTTTTCCAAATACTGGTCATTCCTGGCCATGTGCCCAAAGTATGTGAGACAGAGTTTAGAAATCCTTGCCTCCAAGGATACACCCTTTCCAAGACAAAACTATTTGTTCTTCTGGAGGTCCATTGTGTGTCCAAGACTCTTCTCCAGCACCGTAACTCAAAACCATCAATTCTTCTTCTGTCATCCCTAGTCATTGTCCATCTCTCTGGTACACAGCAAGTACTTGAGAAGGCCATGGCCTAGATCAGGTGTACCTTAGTCTCTAAACTGACATCATTGCTCTTCAGCATTTTGAAGAGGTCTCTACAGCAGACTTCCCAAAAGCAAATTGTCTTTTGATTTTCTGACTGCTGGTGCCAAGGGTGTTGATTGTGACACTGAGCAAACTGAGATTTTTAATAACCTCAATCTCTTCTACAGCCATCATCAAACTCAAAGAAATTAGAATTGAGACATGGATGGAGAAATTTATACCTATGTTCATGGCAGCATTATTCACAATAGCAAGAAAGCCCATCAATGAAGTAATAGATTGAGAAATTGTGGTATATTCACAATCAAATTCTATGCAGCACAAAAACATAACAATACATGTAAATGTGAAGATAGAAGGTGGCAGAAAAGGCAAGGGGTGGGAATCGCTAGGATAGCACAGTTTAGTGAGCAGATTGGCAAGGGAGGATGAAGGAGGAGGAAAGATAAAATGGGGAATTGTGAAGGGGTAATAACAGATATGTTGTTGTTAGAGGCTGTCAAGTAGAGTATGATCCATAATGACAACACAACACAATGACAACAACAACAACAACAGATCTGTACCCTGGCTTATCCTGTTTCAATCACACATTTCCTGACACATTAAAGCCTATTATACAGTCACCGTGTCAATCCACCTGGTCAAGGGTCTTCCTCTCCTTCCCCAACCCTCTACCTTTCTGAGTGTCATGCCTCTCACCAAGGAATAGCCCCTCATAGCAACATGCCTGAAATATGAAAGGCAAAGCCTCCTCATCTTTGCTTCCAATGAGCACTCCAGCTGTACCTTCTCCAAGACATCTCTGTTCATTCTTCTTGCTGTCCATAGGATGTTCAGAGCTTTTCTCCAACAACAGAATTCAAAGGCATCGATTCTTCTGTTATCTTTATTAATTGTCCAGCTCTCAGATGTATAGCAAGTGATTGGAAAGATCCAGTGGTCTGAATTAGACAACCTTTAGTCCTCAAACCAACATCATTACTCCTTAACAATTTGGAGATGTCTCTAACTGGAGACTTTCACAGTGCAATACATCCCCTGATTTCCTCTCTGCTGATATCAAGGCTGTTAAGTATAGATTCAGGTAACATAAAGTCTTTGAGAGTTTCAATATTTTCTCGGTCTATTATGATGTTGCATATAGTTACAGGGGTAAGAATCTTGGTTTTCTTGACATAGAGATGCAATCCATATTGAAGGCTTTATTCTTTGATCTTCTGCAAAGTCTGCTTGGGAGCCTTTTCTTTATAGCAGTTGGCTTCTTAAGTTAAGTTTTTATTTAATTTACAATTAAGTGTGAGCTATTTGGTCTTCTTGATTTCATTAGCAATCAGTTGTGGGCTGGAAGCCTCTTGTTTAAACCAATTAGAAACTAATGGTGGGACCAAATTTTGTGTAAAATGTTGGTTGGCATGAAGACTGTTGTGAAAGAGTATTAAATATACCATGGAATGCTAAGAGAACAGATTCACCCTGGAGAGAGTGAAGCCAGGCTGCTTCTTGGAGGCAAGGTTTCTGAAGCTTCATCTGACATACTTTGGACATGTTGCACGGAGGGACCAGTCATTAGAGAGGGATGTCGTGTTTGTGGGGGTGGAGGGACAACACAGGAGAGGAAGACCCTTGGTGAGATGGATTGATTCAGTGACTAAGGTAATAAGGATAGGTGTGTTCCAGAGATAATGAGATTGGCATGGGACAGAGCAGAGTTTAGGCTGTTGTACACAGGGTTTTTATGAGTTTCGGACAACCTGGTGGCATATAATAACAACCATACCAGGCATACTGATTGTGGATCTAAGTAAAATGACATCACTGACCGCTTCAATCTTTTCTCTCCATATCTTGATGTTACCTATTGACCCAGTAGTGAGGATAATTGTTTTCTTGATCTTGAGATATAATTCACATTGAAGGCTGCAGTCTTACACAGCAAATATTTCAAGTCCTCTTCATTTTCAGCAGACATTGTTGTGTCATTTGTAAAATGTAAGATTTTCATGAATTTTCTTCCAATCACGATGCCATATTCTTCTTACAGTCCACATTTTTGAATGATATGCTCTGCATACAGATTTAATAGGGTTGGAGAAAGAGTATAAGCTTTCATGTATACCTTTTCCTATTTTAAATTATACAGTCTTCTTTTGTTAGGTTCATACAACTGTTTCTTGGTCTTGTTTTGAGTTGTTTGTTTGTTATGAGCTGTCAAGTTGGAACCAATTCATTGCTGACTGTCCAGCAGGTTTTCAGACGCAGTAAATTGCACAGAAGGAAATTGTCCAACTTTTTCCCACGGATCAGCCGAGTGAACATAACTAGAAATATAAGAGATCTATACAAAGAAAACTACAGAGCATTTCTGAAAGACACATAAAAGACCTAAATAAATGGGAAAAAATGTGCCCTGTTAATGGATAGGAAGACTCAATATGGTGAAAAATGGCAATCTTACCAAAGACAATTTACATATTCAATGCAATCCTAATCCAAATACCAAATTCATTTTTCAAGGAGAGTGAAAGGGAAATTATCAAAATTATTTGGAGAGACAAAAAACCCCAAATAAGCAAAATACTTCTGAGAAACAAAAATGAGGTTTGAGGCATAGCACTTCCTGACCTCAAAACTTACTACATAGCAATGGTAACCAAAACAGCATGATACTGGTAAAATGACAGACACATAAACCAGTGGAACCAGAGTTGGGAATCCAGAATAGACCCAGCTATCTATGGTCAACTGATATTCGACAAGAAAATAACATGGGGAAATGAAAACTGTTTGAACAAATGGTGCTGACAAAACTGGACTTCCATCTGCAGAAAGCTGAAACAGGATCCACATCTCACATCATGCATAAAAAACAACTCAAGGTATATTAGAGACCTGGGAGTAAAGCCCAAAACCATCACATTCATCAGAGACAAACTGGGATCAAGTTTAGAAGCACTAGTTCCTTCTTAATTTTAAATGATGCAGTGTTTTCCCTGCTTTGTTTGCACAACAGCTTCCTGGTCTAAGTATAGATTTTCATTAGCACAATTTAGTGCTCTGGGATTCCCATTTTTCTCAATGTCAGCCACAACTTGTCATAATCCACACAGTCAAATGCCCTTGCATATTCAATAAAGCACAACTAGACATTCTTCTGATAGTCTTTACTTTCAGCCAAGATCCATTTGACATCAGCAATGATATCTCTGGTGCCACAGCCTTCTCTGTTTGAACTACTGGCATTTCCTCTATGTATTGCTCTAGTCATTTTTGGATGATCTTCAGCAGCATTTTGCTTGCATATGATATTAATTACATTGTTTGATACTTTCCACATTCAGTTAGATCACCTTTCCTCAAAACGGAAACAAACATGGACCTTTACCAATCCATTGGCCACACAGCTTCCTCCAAATTTCCTGGCAAAGACTGGTGAGTGCATCCAAAGCTGCATCTGTTAATTGAAAGATGTCAATCGGTCCCATCAATTCCTGGGACCTTAATTTTTTGCCAATGCCTTCAATGCAGCTTCTTCTTCCTCCTTCATTACTATTGGTTCCTGTTCATAAGGAATTTCCTGAAATTTTTCAGTGCCAATTAATTATTTCCGGTACAGTGATTCTGTGTATTCCCTTCATCTTGTGTTGATGTTTTCTGGGTCATTCAGTACATTACCCACAACATCTTTCAGTGTTGTGACATGAGGCTTAAATTTGTTTTTCAGTTCTTTCAGCTTGAGAAATGCAAAGTTCTTTCCTTTTTATGCTCCAATAACAGCTCTCTGCACATTCCCTTATAATACTTAATTTTGTCCTCATGAGCTGCCCTTTGAAACCTGCAGTTCAGTCCTTTCACTTCTACATGTTTTCCTTTTGTTTTGGCTTCTCGAAACTCCAGACAATCTTTAGAATTTTTTTCCAACATCCGTTTTTGTTTTTCTTTCTCCTCTGTGTTTGAAATGACTTTCTGCTTTCTTTATGGATGATGTCCTTGATATCATCCCACAATCCATCTGGTCTTCAATCATGGGTGTTCAATGCTTCAAACCTATTCTTAAGATGATCTTGAAGCTCAGATGGAATTGATTCAAGATCATATCTTGGTTTCTATGGATTTATTTTTCTTTCCTTGGCCTATATTTGAATTTGCATATGAGTAATTGATGATCTGACCAACAGTCTGCCCTTGGTCTAGTTTTGACTGCTGATATTGAGCTTCTCCAAAGATTTCTTCCACAAATGTGGTCAATTTGATTGCTATGCAGCGCATCAGGTGAGATTCATGCGTAAAATTTCACTTGTGTCTTTTTAAAAAGATATCTGCAATGCTTAAATAATTGTAAATATTAAATTAATTCATTTTATTTCCAACTTCATTTTTATCACCAAGCCCATATTTTCCAACTGCTATTCCTTCTTCAATGTTTCCCCCTTTTGCATTCCAGTTACTAATTATCACTAAAGCATCTTCAGGGCATATTCAATCAATTTTGAACTGCAAGACTTGTTAAAAATTCTAAATTTCTTCCTCTTTGGCTTCAGGTGTAGAAGTGTATATTTGAATATACTTGTGTTAATGGGTCTTCATTTTATGTGTATGTATATTATCCTATCACTCACCACGTTGTATTTCAAGATAGAACTGGAAGTTTACTTTTTTACTATGAATGCGACACCATTCTTCTTCTGTTTTTCTTTCTCTGTATGGTATACCATATGATCATCTGATTTAAAGTGGCTTAAGCTGGTCCATCTGATTTCATTAATGCTTAGACTGTAAATAATCCATGCGTTCCATTTCATTTTTAACAATTTCTAGTTTTCCAACATTTAAGCTGCATACCTGTTCCAATTATTAAATGATGTTTGTTATTGGGTTTTTTTGGTTTGTTTGTTTTCCTCATTTTAAATGACTTTCTTTTTTTTTTTTAACATTGGGGCTTTACGAATATACTACTGCAAATATGCTATTTATTTAGTGTTCATAGGGTTTCCAAAGGCCTGTCATTTAGGAAGTAAGTAAATTGCCCATCTTGCTGCTGTTGTTGATTGCCATTGAGTTGAGCAGGACTCACAGTGATTCTATGAAGAAAAGACCTAATGGTTTTCTATAGCTCTCTTTCTTCCCAGTCTGTCTTAATCAGGAACTCCACTAAAACCACTACCATGGTAATCCAAAAGGCATTTGACACACCAGTGGTAAAGATTTCCGTTTCACTGCAACTCTAAGCTTTATCAGAACAGAAAACTGACAGACAAGTGGGATACCACTTAGAACAATGTTCTCTTCAACCACAAATAAAACCAACTGGCTGTTAAATACAAAAGCCTACCCACCAGTTCTGATTGCTTAAACAAGAGACTTCCAGCCCACAACTGATTGTTAATGAAATTAGAAATAATCAGCTTACAGCTTGGTTGTTAACAAAATAAAAATGCCCAGTTTTTATCAAGCTTTCAAGTAAATAAAAAACACCCTCCAAAATTCAACCACTCTAAGTTGTAGATTCACCCTCTGGCAAGTCTCAACCTGAATTTTACATACATAGGCCAGCCCACCAGGTTTTGATTGCTTAAACAAAAAGCTTCCAGCCCATAGCTGGTTGAATAGCTAGAAATAGCAATCAACTTACACTTGGTTGGTAACAAAATAAAAAAAAAATCCAAACAGTTTAAACCTCCGGAATGATTCTTTGATAGAGAAAGAAAATCTGAGGGATACTTTCAAAGAATTGGTAGAGTTATTCTGATTTTAAAAGCATGACTATAGATGCATAATTCTTCAGAATTTTATAAAAAATATTAATATATCCCAAAGTGCGTGGAATAGATAACTAGAGAGGCTCAGTTTTACAAGGAGGAATGTGGCGTCAGGATTAGAGGAAGACTCACCAACAACCTGTTGATATGCAGATGACATAACCTTGCTTCCTGAAACTAAAAGGGATCTGAAACACTGGCTGTAGAAAGTCAAAGACTATAGTCTTCAATGTAGATTGAAGATCAACATCAAGAAAACAAAGATCCTCAACACTGGGACAGCTGGCAACATCATGATAGATGGAGAAGAAATTGAGGTTGTTAATAATTCCAGCTTGCTCAGCTCCACAATCAACACTCTTGGCATCAGCAGTCAGGAAATCAAAAGATGAATTTTACTGGGGAAATCCACCGTCAGGGACCTTTTTAGAGTACTGAGAAGTAACAATGTCATTGAAGAGATTAAAGTGCACTTTATCCTGGTCATGGTCTTCACAATTACTTGCTATGCATCAGAAAGCTAGACAATGACTAAAGATGATAGAAAAAGAATTGATGCCTTTGAGTTGTGGAGCTGGAGAAGGGTATTGAAAATACCAACAACCACCAAGAGAATGGAGAGGGTAAAACAAAGTTTCTCCTTGGTAGCTACAATTTTGAAGCTCCATCTCCCATATTTTGTGCACATAGCCAGGAGTGACCAGTCCTTGGATAAAGACATGATGCTTGGACAGGAAAAGGGACAGCACACTAAAGGAAGACCCTGGATGAAATGGATTAACATATAACTGGGATTAGATGTGTAGGAGTTAGTGAGACTGGCTCAGGATAGAGCAGGCTTCAGAGCTGTTGTTCATAGGGTCATTATGTGTTGCAGGTGTCTCAATTGCACACAACAACAACAGTAACATATCACAAAATAATTTAATCTTGTAAATAAATTACTGTTTAACAAAATAATAAAGTATCAAATCTGTTATGCAAAATAGTCAGCACTGTACTATTTTATTACAGAATGGGGCATCTTATTTTTCTTTTCTCTGTAGAGTAGCTTACCTTTCCAGATTACTGAAGCAAAAAGTGTTTTCTTTTTCCCTAATGTCAAATTTTTATTCAATATTTTTTATTTAATATTTTTCCTTTATAATACCATTTTCAATTATGTCAAAAGTTAAATGAAACTTGAGAAGTATCATCTTTTGTTGTCAAATACATTTAAAGCATACATTAATTCTTTTTTATTTGTCCATTAAGAATTCCACAAGCCAGTCTATGAGGCACGTAATTAGAAATGAGTTTTTAATTAGAAGTTAGATGGAAGGGAAATCACATATCCTCATTTTAGTAAGTCATCAACTTCTCCCTTCTCTCCCATTCTTCTCAGTTTTTCATTTCTGTCTAAACTAGTAACTTACATCTATCCTTGGATCTATTATTTGGAGAATTTAGGAGAAAATAAAATATATAAGCTGATTTTAAAATGAAATTTATTGTCATATAAGTTGTAGAAGACCATTTGGGGGGGGGGCAAACAAAACATGATTGGATAGTTGGAGAGTCAAAGAGTTAGACTGATGTAGCAACTACAACAACATGTTTAATCAGAGTGGAGATCATGAAAACGACTTAGGACCAGGCAAAGATTTGAATTATTAGTACATAGGATTGCTATGAGTAGGAATAATTTGATGTCTCCTAATAACAACAAAGCTATTATATTACATATATTCATTATTTTAGTTGTATAATTTGGTAAAATTGAGCAATGTACACTATCACGAAACCAAAAAGTCAAAAGAACAAGTAAAACTATGTTGGAAGATGTTCAACAAAATCTTAATTTGTTTTCTTGTTTTTACTAAAGTAGTTTCTAAATTTAAAACTGGGTTTTAATAAGAATTAGTAGAGAAATTCTTACTCAATAGAGTACGACTTGAGAATTTTAAATATATTTGTTATTATCAAGTGTCCTTTCTTCTGTAATTTTCTGCCATATTGTTTAATTGGTATTGTTCTGTGAATGTTAGTTACATTTTGTTTGCTACTGAACCATCTATCTCTTGGCTGCCAGATGCTGAAGACCATTTTTCACTTTTTCTTTGGGTAACAAATGGAAATATGGGTCACTGATTGTTATTGTTGTTATGAGCCATTGAGTATCATAATATCACTCTTTTAATGGAAATAATTAATAGAACATATGTGTTTTACTTCAATTACTAACTCACAATTGTCAGTTGTTATTTACAATATTTAGAAAAGTAATAATTTTAGCTAATGATCCACTGAAATTAATATGTTATTGTGAAATCATAGATTTATGAATCTATTTATGACCAATATCTTGTGTAGGTTAGTATACAGTTGAAGACTAATATTTAAGAAGCTTGAGATACAGCCAGCACACTGTAGTAGATGTGAAGCACTTAGTGAATCAATTTTGGATTTTTTTTTTCTGCACTAGACACAAAGTGCCATTTTCTGCAGTATTAGTGGTTGGTGGACTCTGAGATTTTCTGTTTCTACTCAAATGGCCAACCTATAAGCGATTATGCTGTTGTAAAGACTAAAGTGCACCTGATTCAGGCCATGGTCTTTGTAATTACTTACTAAGCATCAGAGAGCTGTACAATGACTAAGAATGATAGAACAATAATCCATGCCTTTGAGTCACGGTGCTGTAAAAAAGTATTGAACATACACCATGGATGACTAAGAGATCTAATAGAATTGTCCTGAAAAGGTGAAACCAAGCTGGTCCTGTCGGGCAAGAACTCTGAAGCTCTGACAGACTTTGAACATGTGGCAAGCAGGGCCCAGTACTTGGGGAAGGATGTCATATTTGGAAGGGCAGAAGGACAGCACAGAAGAGAAATATCTTGGAAGAGATGGATCAACACGGTAACTAGGGTAATACTGTAAGGAATGTCAGAGACAATGAGATTGACTCGGGATAGAGCAGCGTTCAGAGCTACTATGCATAGTGTTACTATATGTTATAGTTGATTCAATGGCTTATAATGACAACAACATAACATGATAGAACACTTTGTGAATGCCTGTTTTTATAAAAAATATTATGTTAATAGTCTTATAATAAGGATAATAAAATTTAGTTAATTCTTTAAAAGAAGAGAAATATTTGGTAGCATGTTAATAATTTAAAGAAAGTAATGACGTTCATGCTTCTTATAATTTAAATATACCTGTGAAGAAACATTTTTCTCCTGAAAAGAAGTTGATGGATTCAAATCACCAGAGAGATGCAACCTTGGAATTAGCAGTGCAATTCTCTATGGACAATAGCACTAGAATTTCCTAAACTGAGTTCTTTGAACGTAATTATATGTGTAATCTCAAATATGATAATAATAATAATAATGGTAGTAGTAAAACTTCATTTTGACAGCAGGGGCTGATGAATTAAGAACAGTCAGGACATGCAAGAAGTATGTCAGAAGGTTAATTAAGTGAGTTAGAGGTAGAGAGAAGACACTGAGAATATTAACCAAAGCAGAAGTTGAGGGGAAGAAAATAAAACATCTAAAAAATACATAGGAAGTAGAATGAGAGAACTTTTCCAAGTGAAAAAATTTAATTTAGAATGTAGCTGCTGAATAAAATTCCCAGCCACTGGTGGATATGAGCTGCTGGAGATGTGCTGTGTTTTGTTTAAATTATAACATGCTATGGAATATGGCACCAGAGCTCCTATAGGGGGTTAACAGATGGGGCAGGGTAATTTTTTAGTTTTGTTCGTTTCAGCCACTTTCTCTGTCAAAACACTTCTAGATCAGTTTTAGCATTTTATTTCTTCCTTCTCTTTTATTTCTGTGTGCCCCTTTCTCTTCATTATTCTAACTCAAAGTTATCTTTTGATTCAAAGTTACTTTCTCCTTGAGGTTTTGAGTAACAATAGGTGGCTTAGTGTCAAGAAGTTGTGCGACAATCTGGAAGGCCAGCAGTTTGAGGCCAGCAGCTGTTCTGTGAGAGAAGGATGAACAGTCTCCTCCGGCGGAATTAATTGTCTCTAAAAACTCACAGAGGGTCAGCTGTGGCTCAGTTTTGACTCTACAGTACACAACAACAACAACAGTGATGATTCACCCTAAGTTATTAGCATCTAAAGCAGAATAGTGTAAACATTCCCAAAGGAAGAAATAAAATGCTAAAATTGATCTAGAAGTGTTTTGATAGACAAAGTGACTAAAACAATAGTGATAGTCCAGATTCAGCTCAGCAGCACAAATGCAATGCAAGAAGCCTCTGATTTCCTCAATCATCCCACAAACTGTATGTCAGAATGCAGAAGTTGGAAGCAAGGTAGTTGGAAAACATGGTCTTGGTGACAGAAATAAGGCTGGAGATAGAATGATAGAATTTTGTATCATCAATGATTTATTTATTGCCAATACATTTTATAAAAAAAAAAACAAAAAACACAAACACTGGGTAGACACATGGACATCACTTGACTGTTTACGCAGGAATCAGATTGGTCATATTGGTGGAAAGCATCGTTAGAAAAGTTCAATATCAGCTGTGAAAACTAGGTCAGGTGCTGATTGTTGAACAGACCATCAACTCTTCATACACACATTTAAACAGAAACTAAGAAAATTAAATCAAACCTACAAGAACCCAAATTTGACCTTGAGTCTTCCCCACTGGAATTTAAAAACCGTCTCAAGAAGAGATTTGAGGAATTGGACATTAATGAATGAAGACTAGATGAACTGTGAAAGGATATCAACAATATCATGCATGATAAATGGGAAAAGTCATTACAAAGACAGGGGAGGAAGAAAAAATTAAGGTGGATGTCAGACGAGACTCTGAATATTGTACTAAAGCACCAAGAAGCTAAAACAAAGGGAAGAAGCCAAGAAGCTAAGAAGCTGAAGAGAAGATGAAAAAGGGAAGTCCAGGAAGACAAAGCGAAGTATTGTAATGAAATTTGCAAAGAAGTACAGTCAGAAAATTGAATTGAAAGGGATGAATTAAATCGACACTTCTTAACTGAAGGAACTGAAGAACAAATTCAAACCTCATGTTGCAACACTTAAAGATGTGATGGGCAGAATAGTGAATGCTCCAGGATGCATCAAAAGAAGAAGGAAGTAGTACAGAGAGTTCCTGTACCAAAAATAATTGGCTGACACAGAAAAATTTCATAAAACAGCATGTGACCAAGAAGCGATGGTGATGAAGGAGCAAGTTTATGTTACTATGAAGGAATTGGTAAAAAACTAAGGCTCAGGAATCAATGCAATACTAATTGACATATTTCAGCAAACAGATGCTGCCCTGGATATGCTCACTAAGTTATGCCAAGAAATCTGGAGAACAGTTACCTGGCCAGCTGACTGGAAGAGATTTATATTTATTCTCATTTCAAAAATGGATAACCTGGAGGGGCTGGAAAAGGATATGATCTTTTGAAAGGTGGAAGGACAAGACATGAATGGAAAACCACCATACAGGAGAGGAAAATCCTGGATGAGATGGATTGACTCAGTGACTGGGACAATAGGGGCATGTTTGTTGGAGACAATGAGATTGGCTCAGGAAAGGACAAAATTCAAAGCTATTGTACCTAGGGTTGCTATGAGTTGCTGGCAACTCTATGACATGTAACAACAATAGTTATAAGTCAGCTTTTTCTTCGATCATCTGGTAAGCAAAACCTTTAACTATAGCACAAGTGAAGGATTCTTCTGACCACACCTTGTCACGCTCTTGCCACAGCAGTGCCAAAGCCTCCACCGTCTCTCCTCTACCATCACCAAGATACTTCACAGTGTAGAAATCTCTCTTTCTTATATTATTCCACAGCTGTTAATGACCGTGAATCCACAGTTAAGGTACCTGGATACATGCCCCCCTTGAGGGCTAACACAATGACTAGAATATCAATTGTTAGGTTTTCTGACAATAGACCTAGCAACAAGCACAAAGTATGGGATATGAAGTTTCACCATCTATATTTAACCCAACAGCACCCTGGCTGTACCTTCTCCAAGACGTATCTGTTTGTTCTTTTGGCAGTCCATGGGATCTTCAGCATTTTTGTCCAGAGCCACAGTTCAGAGGCATCAGTTCTTCAATCATCCTGTTTTACTGTCCAGCTGTCAGATGCATAGGAAGTGGAGGGACAGTGAAGAAGAGTAAAACACTCAAATAGGTGGTTTGACATGGTGACTGCACCAATGAGAGATTGTGAGGATGGCACAGGGTAGGACAGAGTTCAGAGCTGATGTTCACAGGTTTGCTATGAGTTGTACTCAGAGGATATCTATTAACAACAACAACCTGTCCATCTCTGCAGAAAGACATTTGAGCATATGCACTCAATATAGTCAAATCATTTCAGATTCATAGTGCTGCTGAAAGGCAGACTAGAACAACTCCATAATATTTTAGATTGTAAATCTTAGGAAAGCTGATTGCCACATCTTTCTTCTGCAGAGTGGTTGGCTCAAACTACCAAATTAGTTTAATAGTCAGCTTCCTACCTGCTGTGTTAGGATGGCTCCTTTAATAACAGAAAGCTATTTAATTATCAAGATGCTAACTAAAAGGTCAACTGTTCAAAACCAGCAGTCACTCTGTGATAAAATGTGAAAGATAGGGCAATCTTCTTCTGTTAAGATTTAGACTCAGAAACCAAATGGATAGTTGCCTGAGTTGGAATAAATGTGGTCAATAGTGGGTTCATTTGGGTTCAATAATATATGCTATAATTAAAATAATTTGGTTCAATACAATATTCATAAATAATCACAAGAAGAAATGTAAAATTATTTTTAATTAAAAAAAAACTGTACAGAAGATTCTAGGACTTTGCCCAGAGGAAACTTAATAAGAAATATTGATTTATAAAGAAATTTGAGATAGTGATTTATAAAAAGAAAGAGAGAATTCATGGTGACTTGCACTAACTCCAAGATTTCTGAGGAAAAAGATAGATAATCAACTCCCATCATTATTTACAGAGTTTAAAACATGGTGGAAAGAGTCTGTGAGTTGTAACCAACTTGAAAGCAATGAGTGAGCGTATGTATAATTCATAAAGACTCGGCTATGAGCTTTTCATTTCTGAGAACCAGAAAGAAGAAAAGTAAAATACAGTTAGTTACAGATATTGAAAAGAAATGAGAGATAAATTAATGCCTAAAAGTGTTAGCATGACACAGAACAAGCTCTGTGACCCTGAAGTTATCTCAGTCAGTAACAGAAGACCATCAGAAAGGAAGTGGCAATTTCTATCTTCAGATCTCCAATGTTGATAGTAGCATAATACAGAAATTTATACCAGCTTTTCAGAGCTTTAGACACAGAATTTAACTAGCTATGCCAAGATATTTGTGATTCCTGCCACTCAATCATGTATCAGGCAAGTGAAGGAAGATTTGAGATTAAGAAGTGTAATTTTTAAAGGTGAAAAAGATGGTAAAGCAAATCAGGGAATTGAGTTATCAGCGCCTAGAAAATGGTACAAATTTCTACAATTAAGCAAAGTATTTAAATTTGTCTGACTAAGAAGGAAGAAGAAACAAACACTAGTCTCACAAAAAAAAATGTCATTAATTAACTTCAATTAGATAAGGCAATATTTACTAATGGCTTTTCTATAGTCATCAACCCAATAAAAGTACATTAAAAGAAAAAAAAACCCTCATAATCTAATAAAGTGATAAATACTATTTTGAATAATCCTTATCTAAGCCTTAAATACTAAAAGAAAGGGAAAGCTTACAGTACAATTGCTTGGCTTTGAAAATTAATTTGCAATTTTTTTTTTCTGTGAATGAGTATGCTTAGTAAATACTGCTATGAAGTATTCAATGACTAAAAACTAGAGATGATTTTATGAGGTGTTGTGGTGAGATCTAATTTGGGTTGATATATTGATTTGACTGATAATTTAAAATTACTAGCTTGCAAGCATCAGATAGCACTTTTAACATGATTAAGTTGACTTGGTGAAAACTTATGTCAATTCTTAGGAAATACAAAATGTCAATTTAACTATCAATAAATGAAATATGTCCCTAGAAAATGTAACATTTGCTTATATATCTCAGTGTGATTTCTTAATCAGCTTAACATGCAGGTTGTCAAAGTGAGTACTTTTCTTAAATCTACCACTTTTTGTGCTAAGGTGGATTATTCAGTATAGTTTTTGTATACCTTGGCTTTGACATGCATCACATGAATGGGACTGTTGATAAAATGTGAGAGATAGGTGATTTTTCAAGGGAATTGGATAACTTCTAGCAATGTAAATAGGGTTCATAACATATTTTTGGTGGATATTTGCAGATGAGTTTCTATCAATCATATTCAACTTAAGAGTACCTAACAACCACCTGAAAATTAGGTGCGTAGATTACTAACACGGGGATTTTCCACTTTCCTATCCCACCAGTTTTAAATTGGACAGATTCAGAAGCACCAAATGGGGATTTCACTACCATAGAGAAAGGAGAGATATTCCTACAAGAGACAGACATGAGGAAGACTAAGACCAAGACAGAGACACTAGCCAAGAAAACAACAGCACCATAGTATATGAGGAACTTGGCCCTCAAGCATCAATTCTTCCTTTGACATCTTTATTCATTGTCCAACTCTCAGATGCTTAAGAAGCAAATGAAAATACCGAGGCTTGGATCAGGCCTTGGTCTTTTAACTGACATTCTTACTTCTTAGAACTTCAGAGATCCAATCCAACACATCCCTCCCCGCCCCCCAGTATTTGATTATTGATTGTGGATACAAGTAAAATGATTTTTATTTTATTATTTCAATTTTTTTCCATCTCTAATAATGACTTTCACCACTTCACTGAGTGGGAAAGTAAAATAGAATGTGTATAGACTAATCATGAACTTTATCTTTCTCCCATCTTTTAAATTTAAATTGAGTAAATTTAGCAGGGAAGGTAGGAACCTCACTACTAGCAAAGAAACAGCAAACAACGTATCCTTTGGGGCCAGAAATTCCTGGGCCAGCCAGACTGGGATCTACTTGAAAGCACTAGCAGCCTCAGTGGAGAATCAGAGATCAAAATGACAGCAGAGCCAAAACAGGAGGCTTTGCCCAAGCTTGTTGGAGTCCTGAGAGGTGACTAAGAATATTTTGTATAATACTTTGTAACACTAACCTAAACTGTGAGACTGAAGTTCAAAGGGTTTGTGAATATGCTTCAGAAACTATCTCTCTGAAGAATTGTATCTTGTTGCTACCATGAATTGTAACTTGTTAGCTTCTCTAATAAAAAAAACCCATTGCCATAATTAAAGTTCTGTGAGATCTTTGTGGTCATTGTAATGGATTCCAGCATCTGTAGTAAAGCAGTACGGCTGGTGTTAAATAAGTAGAAGAAGGTGCATGAATATGGAGCTATGTTTGACCTCACAGGAATTAGTTTTGTACTTTGGATGTTGTTGATAGGGATAATTTCCCCCTTGTGGAGTTAATATAGGTCACAGGTGACCATCTGAATGCTGCCTCCACACTTATTACAGTTTATTTTCCTCAAAGTTTATTTATAATCTATATTTGAGGTTTTTAATTTTTTTCCATTATCAAAGACAGTGCTTTAGACTTGAATTTGAAAATTAGAATATGAATTAGTTTGTCAAAGGTCATGATGTGTTTAATAAGAAAAGTAACTCAGTTTAAAAAAAATAAATTTTGCATAAAGCTAAAATTAATTTTTATGTTGATTACTTTTTCCTTTACTGGATTAATTCACACTCTAAATACTCAACTAATCTATGTTCATACATACTGTGCAAAATACCCCAGTTAATTGGCTTCCTACCTTGTTTAATGCTTCTGTCCTTCTGCCTTATTCTTGTGCCTGCCAGATTAGGGCTCACAAGAGAAGCACCATAGCACAAAACCAGAGACCTGACATAAAATGGGACATTGAGACAGCTACACCACAGAACTGGAATTAAAAGCCTTTGCACAGGTTTTTTAAGACAAGTAGGAGAGAGGTACACTTGGCAAGACTGAGAGCTTTGTAAAACTTTGCAAACTTTGTAACACTATGAGCCTCATTTCAGAAGCTGTCCTGACTGTAATCTGCTATAAATCTGGATTATAAACATGATTCCCCAGTATGGTTCTATGTGGTGTGTGAACTATTGCATCACATTTTGGACCCGGTGAAGCAGTAATATTGGTGTTAAGATGAGTCGAAAGAGGTGCAGGAGCATGGAAATGTGTCTGACCTCACGGGTATTGGTTCTGTGCTGTTGATGTTGTTCACAGGGACAAGTTCGCCTTTGTGCAGTTGGTCAAGGTCAGGTATGGCCATTACTACGTGACCTTTGCTCTTTTTTACACAAGTGCTCAAAGAGAGGAGCAATGCACATTCTCCTCTCATGCAATTCATGCCTTTGCAAAACGGTTGGAGGGTCAAATCTGAGTTGGTTCAGACTTGATGGGACACATCCACAGCAATTAACAAAGTCTGACTTGAGTTTTATGGTCATCTGCAATCAATTGGACAATGGCAACTAAAAACATTAAAAAAAAATAAAATTAAGAACCAGTGACTTTATGCCAAAAGAAGAGAGAACATTTTAAAATGGAGGGTGAAAATAGTTATATAACTTAATATGTTGTTGTTCTATTTGTGCACTATGGGTTGGAACAGACTCAAAGCTGGAACTCCAGCATGGGAGAAGATTGCCCATCTTTCTCCCATGAAGCAGCCAGTGGATTTATACTATGGAGCACTGGTTGCCTAGTGGAAAGAAGCTGTGAACTGTGCTGCAATCCTAAAGGCACATGGTTCAAATTCACCAGTTGTTACATGGTTCAAATTCACCAGTTGTTTCATGGAAAAAAGGATGAGCAATCTCCTCTTGTTAGACTGCTGCCTCTGAAAATTCACTGGAGGCTCAGCTATGAGTTGATCCAACTTGAAGGTACACAACAACAACTACCACCTTTGTGCTGACAGTACAATGCCTTACTACTAAGCCACCAGAGTTTCCTGTAACTAAATATCATCAATTGAATTGTGCATGATGAAACTATAATATTTGCTGCATATTTTACTCTGTAGAGGCAGTACCTAGGTTATAAACATCCAACTAACATAACAGCCTGTAATTAAAATCCAATCCCTATAAAGTGAGGTATACTAAAAATTTCAAGTACATAAAAAGGGTTGTTTTACTAACAAAGGAGTCCTGCTTAGCAATGCATATCAAATGATGATTGTTATTACTGTATTATGTTAAAGATATTTTAGTGGGTCTAGAAGTATTTCATTAACATTTTCATGCATAAAAAGGTACATAATATACTAAAGCAAACATTTGACTGATGCTAGATATAAACTTTACCATTCTTAGCTGCTCAAACTTAAGTATAAAATTATTTTAAATGCAGATTTAGAAATGAAACTTATTCATAACCTAGGACTTGTTTGTACATTCTCAGAAGAGCAAAAATAAAATATATTTTTTAAAATGTTATTATAAGATACACATAGTCTTTTAGGTTTATTATTCTCTGATAAACAAACCTTAATGTTGTAAGAAATATTGTATATTTTTTAATTGTGTGTTTGATAGAATAGAATGGTTTTCAGTTTATTGTTCTGGATAAACAAAAATCTATATTGTGGTGGCAACTTGAAATAAAAATGATAATTCCATTTTAGACCAATATTTCAAAATCATATATACTCTGCTTTTGTTTTACTGGTTATTTGTCTATTACTACTGTTTGTACTAAAACCAACTACAAAATACCATGTAAATTTGATCATGTGAAATTCTTTCTTACCAATATTTTTAAGTATACGGTAAATCACTGGACATGCTTAACTCAGATGAGAAAAAGTAAATGAATTAATCATGTCATTTTGTTTTCTTATACATCTTTTTTTGAAATCTTAATAAAGTACATTTGAAGTCTATAGGTTGTTAGGAGATATTCTCAGGCACTAGTGTTGCAATTAAATCTATACTGGACTGCTGTGCAAATACCTTTAGGAATTTGTAGTTTCTAACTAGTGATTTGCTTAGCTACTAGGGATTTTTAAGCAGTCACTTATCCACCAGGTTTACCAGCCAATAAACACCATGGACACTTCAGCAATCTGCAGTTATCTTTACTGAAAAATTACTATGTATATTAATTAAAACGATTGATATATTCAGCAGAAAAACTAGATCATGCTACCAGCAGTTACATTTTTCAATCCTGTCTATTTTCTCCTTTCCACTTAATCTTAAAATGGTCAAAATGCACTTGTGCTTTGAAGAGTCATTAAACTTATTTGTGACACAGAATAGTATTTTAAAATATTAAATTAATTTTAATTACTGTTTGAACAAGACATCAATACCATACGTATTTGAATGTAAATTTTATTATATTAAGAGTTATCCATTTAAGACACATTATTTTAAAAGACAATATTCCAGCTTTACAGAATCTGTATTCCTTTTAGAAGATGGATATATCTTTCAAGAGTAACTGTTGTACAGTGCAATAAGGATTTCTGAAATAGCCTGTATTAGGAGCCTTGGGAACTCAGCGATAATTAAAACCTGAAGGTGTCAGGGAAGGCTTCAAAGACAATAAAATTTAAATTGGATCTGGAAGGTTATGCAGGTATTAACTCGGTAAAAATCTGAGGAAAGCATAGCAAGAGATATTTGTGATGATGATGGACAATTTTGTATTTGATAATGGTGGTGGTTCCACAAATACACACATATGAAAAATTACACATGATTTTTATATGTGTGATAAGTAGGTTTTTATTGATAAATTAAAATGAAAATATTTTATTTAAAAGGTAAATAACAAGAGACAGAAAATTGGAAACAAAGAACGCCTGGGGGAAGTGAATATTTTAAATAAGTGTGTGGAAAAGGCCACACACACACTTATAACTTGTTAGTAAAATTTGTGTCTTCTAGGTTGCAACAC
>NW_006399751.1:30096838-30099251 GCF_000299155.1 Elephantulus edwardii | reverse complement strand
AATAGTGCAACAATGAGTAAGTGGAGGCCCAAAATCTCTGTAAATGTTTATGAAAATTAATAAAATATAATTATAGAAAAAAATTAAATAAGTGTGTGTCATGGTAAAGAAACAGGCAGAGAATAGTTCAATGCCAACAACTCAGAACCATCCAACAAGTTTTCAGAAGCTACAGATCTCACAGGGAGATATTGCTGATCTTTCTCCCATGGAGTAGCTGGTGAATTTGAACTCTGGATAAGCCCTACAACTCCCTATCTACTATGTCACCAGAGGAGCTAAAAAATTAAATTACAATCAGGTTCCACTTGTCATTAAATGACAAGTTTACAGATTTGGCTATTAAACTTATGCCTGGCTCTATGAAGAGGAATGTGGGGTCAAGATTGGTGGAAGAACTACCAACAATCTGCGTTATGCAGATGACACAACCCTGCTTGGTGAAACTGAGGAGGACCTGAAGTGCTTGCTGCAGAGGGTCAAGGAGACAAAGATTCTCACCACTGGGCCAATTAGCAGCATCAGGATGGATGGTGAAGAGATTGAGATTGTTCACAGCTTTAGTTTGCTTGGCTCCACAGTCAGCACTCCTGGCACCAGTAGCCAGGAAAATAAAAGACATTGAGATGGGAAAGTCTGCTGTTTGGTACCTTTCCAAAGTTCTGAAGGCCATGGTCTTTGCTATCACTTGTTATGCATCAGAGAGTTGGACAATGACTAAGGAGGATAGAAGGAGAATTGATGCCTTTGAGCTGTGGTTCTGGAAAAGAGTGTTGAGGGTACCATGGACCACTAGGAAAACAAACAGATTCACCTTGGAGAGGGTGAAACCAGGCTGCTTCTTGGAGGCAAGGATTCTGAGGCTCCCTCCAACATGCTTTGGACATGTTGTAAGGAGCAACCTGTCCTTGGAGAGGGACATCATGGTGTGGAGGGTGGAGGGCAGGTTGAGGAGGGGAAAAGCCTCAATGATGTGGATTGATTCAGTGATTGGGGTAATCGGGATGGGTGTGTAGGAGACAGTGTGATTGGCACATGACAGAACAGAGTTTAGGGTCCCTATGAGTCGCAAGCAACTTGACAGCACATAACGACAACAACATAAATTTTGCATAAGATATTTCTCTCTGAGAAATAGAATCATATAAAGCCCAACCTGAAAGGTGTTCAATTACATATATCTAAGTGATTGGTCCCCTTCTCCACAGAGGCAACTCTCAGGATATTTGAGATGGTCTTAGTTCTTGTGGTCTAGTAGATAAGGAGTAGTGCTGCCAACTGAAAGCCAGGTTGTTTGAACCCACCCACTAGGGGATTTGCTCTAGGACTTGCTCTAGGGGAGAAAAATGGGAAATCCTCTCCCAAGCAATTTACAACCTCCAAAAACCAAGTGAAGGGTCATCTATGAGGGTCAGATTTGATAGCAACAAAGATTAAAAAAAAAAAAGCACTATCAGTTCTGGCTTTGATAAATAGTAGTTCTGGCTTTGATAAATAGCATAGTATCATATCTTTGTTTTGAAGAAGGAGTGGCATTGAACTTTGATCAATATTGATACTTGAAGAGGGGATTCATGCCTTTTGTTCATAGGTCCCTATGAATTGTGCTCAACTCAAAGGCAATCAACAACAAAAACAACAGGATAATTTTAAATATTTTTATTCAAAATGCAAAGTATTATCCTGAAAACTTTATATGTAAAATATTATTTTCCTTTAAATGTTTTCTATATCTTTTTAAAGATATGATCAAATGAAATCTATCTTTTATACAACTTACTTATAAGTTGACCTTAGGATTTACTATTAATTTAAAAATTAAATTTCTATAAGCAATTGTAAAATTCAGCAGGAAAAAGCAATAGAAAATCTTCCTTCAGAGTTATCACAGAAACAGAATATATAGGTTTGATAAAGTAAGATTTTTTTAAATAGCTTAAATAAATATTTAGTATTGTTTCCTGCCAGCCTCTGTGCTGTGTTTAACACATATCATTTCCTTTAATTTCACAAAATCTATGTTAACTAACATTTATTCAAAATATAGAAACATACTATTAAAATGCCATTACTCTTGTTATGTAAAAAATTCTGAATCATGATGACCTTAATTAAAACAAAAGAAATATTCTTTTCAGTGCCATCTTCATGATTTTTTGACATGAATGAGATCTGAATTCTTTTTTGTAGCTATGTGTTAATTCATCTCACTGAGGGTTCAAAAGTAATGGGAGAGTAATTACTGCTGACAAGCACAATTTTGAATTCTGCGTTTGTCTTTTCTCCAGTAGTTTTCCAATAGGCATACATAGAGGCACTAGTTGTTGTTGTTATTATGTGCCGTCGAGTCGCCTGCGACTCATAGCGACCCTATGTACAACAGCCCTAAACTCCGCTCTGTCCTGTGCCAATC
>NW_006399751.1:30082976-30094548 GCF_000299155.1 Elephantulus edwardii | reverse complement strand
TTTCATCTCCAGAGTAATATATAATATGGTCATCTGACTCAAAATGCCCCATGCCAGTCCATCTCATCTCACCAATGCCTAGTATGTCAATATTTATGTGTTCCATTTCTTCCTTAACAATATCTAATTTTCCTACATTCATGGTTCTCACATTCCATGTCCCAATCACCAGTGTCTGCTTACAACTAAGAGGCACTTAGACTAGGTAATTTTCTTAAAAGCAGAACTTGAATGCCTATTGACTTTTCTGTTGTTACTTCTTTAAACTTTGCTCTGTGACCCTCAAAGCTTACTCAAACTTACTATTTAAGATGTCATATTCATAAGTGTATGCAGACAGATCATTCGGGAAGCAGGGCTTTCTGAGGAGGAACGTGGTATCAGAATTGCAGGAAAACTCATCAACAACCTATGTTATGCAAGTGACATAACCTTGCTTGCTGAAACTGAAGAAGACCTTAAGCATTTGCTACAGAATGTCAAGGACTAGTTTTCAGTTTGGATTGAAGATCAACATTAAGAAGACAAAGATTCTCACCACTGCGCCAATTTGCAGCACCATGATAGATAGAGAAGAGATTGAGGTTGTAATAACCTAGAGGCTATGGTGCACCTAATGGTCTTTGTAATTACTTGCTATGCATCAGAAAGCTGGATGGTGACTCAGGATGACAGAAGAAAAATCAATGCCTCCAAATTGTGGTCCTGAAGAATTGTCTTGAACATACCAAGGACTGCTAAGAAAACAAATTGTCTTGGACAGGGTGAAACCCAAAGTTTCTACTAGAAGGCTAGAATTTTGAAACTCCATCTCACATACTTGGGGCGCATGGCCAGGAGAGATCAGGACTTGAAAAAGGACACCATGCTTAGAAGGGTGGAGGAGAGGAAGACTCCGGATTAGATGGATTGATACAGTAACTGCGGCAATGGGCATGGTGTGTCAGAATTAGTGAGACTAGCTCAGGACAGGGCAGGATTCAGAGCTGCTGTACAAAGGGGTTTATGGGTCGCACATGACTCGACAGCACATAACAACAATATCAATAACCGAGAGTATGAGTACTTTTCAATGTAACTAGGACATTTAGATACAGTTTTTAACATTTATTTAAATGTAAGGATTTTATTTGAATATAAGGATTTTAATATATGTTTTCATCTTCCACTCTCAAGTCAGCAAATCCTGTGTTAAATGTATTCCATTATACCTCAACTTATGATATTATCTGGTAGTATAAACAATATATATGATCAGACCCAGTCCCAATTTTTTTTTCAAAAGTTGTCTTTAATTTTTACAGTGTTTTATAGGCCTGGAAAAGCATCCATGTCATTCAATGATTAAGGGTTTAAGTTAAAACATATACTTGGGTTAGAAGATGTCCATCAACTCTGTAAACTTATGGGACAGTTCTCCTCTATCACAATAGATCAGACTTAACCTAATGACAAAAACAAGATAATAAAATTGATAATTATACATTTAAGATTCACTTATATGCAATCTTTAGTCTTCTTTGCAGAATCTTGCTAGCTTTTAATGTAAAGAATGAGTTGACACATTATTTTGGCTTAAAAGAATATAATGATAATAATTGTCAGTAAGGCATTGTATTAGCATGCCACTCTTGAATTTGCATGAAGTTTTGAAGATAATGAAAATATATCAGGTCAAGAGCTAAATTAAACCACTGTGTTTTGGTTACGTTTCAATTCTAAATCAGCCACTTTTTTTCGATGACCCCTCAACATCCCTATAAGTGTTTCAACACCAAGTAAAAGTGTTTGACAACATAGGATTGCTTGAAGATGATGAGAGCAAGAAAAATTTGACTTCACTTTTTACCTTTGTATTATAATTTTTGGAGAAAATTAATAGAATACATTAGAATACGTTAATTTCATAATAAATAACTTGTACACATTTTGTTTCCTGAAATAGATAGTGTTGCATCATTGTTACAGCTTCCTCCTTCTTGCCTGTCCCTTTCTACCTTCTGAACTTTCTCCTTGGGTAAATGATGCCTTTCTGCTCTTGTATAGTTGATTGCTATAAAAAAGTAATACTTCTTTTGTAGTATTATTTACTTAATATATATGTGTTTGTTGACCATAAGTTGATTAGGGGATTAAGTTTCAAATTTGAAAAGTGGTTGCACCAATCTCTATTGGACTAGCAATTCTTTATGGTTTTTATTTCTTTTCTTTTCTTTATTCGCTTCTATATTTTTTCCCAATTCTACCAACACAATCTACTTTAATCCCAGTTAGGGCAATCTGGAGTGATAACTTGGTGTATTTAGTTCTTCTAATTTCATAGTGGTGGAGCCTGAAGCTCACAAAGTCCATCATGTATTTTGGTTTTCTTCACTCTTCTTTCCTCTGATGGAAAAAAAAAATACCTAATATTTCCTTGTTCGATGGCTGATAATGAACTTTAAAACCTTAGTCACTATAGACCAATGTAAAACAGAATTATTGATTTTGTGAACTTTTTCCAACTGACCTTGGTATCTCCTGATGCCATGGTCATGAACCTACATGCCAAGGAATCATTCTCTTTTATTATTTGGTTATTGTTGAAGTTTGCATAACTTCAAACTCTGCTCTGCTACATATTTGTATATATTTGTAAGACATAAAACTGTATATCCAATATCAAAATATATTCTCATGGATATAGTCCCATTCACTTTCCTACACCTGTTCAGCTTGCATGTTTATCAATATAATCACTTGTAGATTATCACTGCATTGTATATGTAGCAGTATTTAACTTTATGGCTATTAAGGATCCTTGGTGGCATAGTGTATAATGTATTGGACTGCCAATTGAAAGAATTGTAACTTGAATCCACCAGCCATTCTTCAGGAGAAAGATGAGTAATCTCCTCTCTAAAGATCCCAACCTCAGAAACCCAATGATGTTAGGTGCCTTCAAGTTGGGTTTAATTTATAGGGAATCTATAACCAACAGATCTGAACACTGTCCTATCCTGTGTATTCTTCACCATCTCTGACATACTTGAATCCATTCTGCAGGCACTATGTCAGTTCATCTCATTGAGGGTCTTCCTCTCTTTTGCTGACCTTTCCAAGTAAGATATCCCATTCCAAGGAATAGTGACATGCCCAAATATTTTAAGAAGCTTTAACATACTTGTCTCTAAGAAGTACTCCAGTTGTATTTCATCCCAGACGTATCTGTCTGTTCTTTTGACAGTCCAGAGAATGTTCAGCACTCTTCCTCAACACCACAACTCAAAGGCATCAATTATTCTGTTATCCATCTTCATTGTCCAGCTCTCAGAAGCATAGCTAACTACTGAGAAGACCATGGCCTGAATAGGATGCAGCTTTGTCTTCAAACTGATATTATTGCTAACCAGTAATTTGGAGAGGTCTGGTGAAAAAAAAACAGATGAGTAGTTTCCTCATATTAATATTTACAATCTTAGAAACCCAATGGAAGGTAACTATATGTCAAAACAGACTTGATGGCAGTGGTTGAACTTTCAACTTCATCTGTTGCACTTGATAACTATCAAAGAATGTTTCTTTCTATTTATAAATATTTTCTTGACTTTTATAGCAGTAGTTCCATATAGTATTTGGGGGGGATTGATTTATTTCATTCTCCATGATATGCGTCAGTTCCAACCATGTTCTCAGGTGTTTTATAGATTTGGTATTCTTTAATGTTTCAAAGTATTTCATAATTTCTATGTGCTATAGGTTGTTTTCATCTTTTTACTATTGTGTATAGTGCTGTGATGAACATGAGTGTATATAAGCCCATTCATGTCATATTATACAATTTTCCATAGTGATTATATGAATAAGACTTTTCATAAAAATAAACAAAAAATTAATATATTTATTATAGTTATATGTTTGATATGTATTTATTCAATATTATATTATAGTATTTGTTGTTGTTATGTGCTGTTGAGCCGCTTGTGACTTAGGGCAACCTTATGTACAACAGCCCTAAAACCCGTTCTGTCCTGTGCCAATTTCATTGTCTTTGACACACCCATCCCAATTGACCCAGTCACTCAATCAATCCACTTCATAGAGGGACTTACCCCTCCTGCACTGTCTCTCCACCCTGCCAAACATGATGTCCTTCTCCAAAAACTGGTCTCTTCTTGCAATATGTCCAAAGTATGTCAGAAAAAGCCTCGGAATCCTTGCCTCCAAGGAACAGCCCAGTTTAACCCTCTCCAGGATAAACCTGTTAGTTTTCTTAGCAGTCCATGGTACATTCAATACTCTTCTCCAGCACCACAGTTCAAAGACATCAATTCTCCCTCTCTCCTCCCTAGTCATTGTCCAGCTCTCTGATACATAGCAAGTCAGCCACAGTTTGTTGTGATCCACACAGTCAAATGTCTTTACATAATCAATGAAACACAGACATTCCTCTGGTGTTCCGTGCTTAGCTTTCAGCTAAGATCCATCTAAAATTAGCTACAATATCCCTAGCCTGGACTTCTAGCAGTTCTTTGCTGATGTGCTGTTCCAGTAATTTTTGGATAATCTTCAGCAGATATTATATAAAAATTTAATATATCTACCAGTTCCGTCTTTTCATGTATATATTATTTATGTTCTCAATAGAAAACCCTATTATAGCATTTAGCTTAATACAAATAATCTATATGAAATAGAGTGCTTATTATATAAGAATATTCAACTTTTTGCCAATTATATAACAAATTGCATTTATATTTTATTAGATTTCTTCTTAAAATTGAGATACAATATGTGATTTGATAAAACAATCAGTCTGAAGATCACTTCCAAAATATTCTACTTATATTAAACTAAACCAACTGTTGTGGGGTTTTGAAACTAGAGACAATGCTTCATCCTATTTCCAGTACTGTAAGTCTTCATTCATGTAATGAGACTATTCATCTTTCTCACATAATTAGAATGTTGTCATTACTATTGTGTACCATTGGGTCAGAACCAACCCATAGTTGACCCTTAAACAGGTTCTCAAAGTCATTTGCATGGAAGGAGATTGCCCATTTTTTCCTGTTGAGTCACTGGTGGGTTCTAACTGAGCAAAGATCCTTACTTCTAGTTCACCCAAAATCCATAATTCTTTGAGGTTAGTATGTTTGAATCACAACTCATTCCTTTAGCAAACCAAATGCAAAGCCCCACTTATATTAACCTGTAAAAAAAAACAGTATGGTGCTTTCTCAAAAAGTTGGAAATAGAAATATCATTTGACCCAGCAATTCAACCACTGGAAATAGACCCTAAAGAAACCATAACTGCCACTCAAGCAGATAAATACACACTCATGTTTATTGTGGTTTGTTCACAATAACAAAGAGCTGTAAAAAACCCAAGTGTCCATCAACAAAAGAGTGGATAGAGAAGCTGTGGTATATTCACACAATGGAATATTATGCAGCATTGAAAAAAAGGAACTAATGAAATATGCAAAATGGGTGACTCTGGAGGGCATTATGCTGAGTGAAATATCTCGGTCACAAAAGATCAAATACTGAAGAAGGCCACTGTTATAAAACAGGACTGACATAGGGGTTGGGGGAAAACTAAGAAATGAGGGGATACATAATGTGCACAGCATTGAAACAAAAGAGGGAGAGAACTGTATAAAAGGAATATATTATTAGATATTATTGGCTTTGAAAGAGTCCATAATAAGAACTGCATAGTAAAGTGGACTGGGGGAGGGGGGTTGTGTGCTGTTTAACAATGAAAGAATTGTTTTCCCTAAGAAGAAAGCTAACTCAGGGAGCGGGGAGCAGGGAGGAAAATGTATAGCAATGAATGGATGGAAAACCAAGTTCTCTATAAACTTCCATTAAAATCTCAATAAAAGGAAAAAAAACCCTCTTTGTTTCCTTTTTTACAGTTCAAAAAGAAGAGCCAAAGACTCTAAATCAGGAATGTTGGATATTAGACATAATTGCACCACTAGCCATTTTATGTGTAACTTCAAATAACTTGTGTATCCTTCCTTTCTTGTCCTTTCAGTCTTTTCTTTGCTGTCCAGTATTTTGTTTATAAAATGTCTCAGCTAACAAGATGCTTAAAATGTCTCTACTTCTAAACATATACCTCTGTTATTAATGTTCCAAGTCTCAGTTACCTGAGAGTAATATAAGGGTAGTTAATGCTCACGAAATAAGCAGTTTATAACAAAATAAATAGAATATAGATTTTTAAAAATCTATAAAAAAATCTCAAACTTTGTTTCATGAAATTCTTCTGTATCCTCCAATTCCTTCTGGTACAATGACTGTATATTCTTTCCATCTTCTTTTAATACTTCCTGGATTGCAACATGAGGCTTGAACTTGTTCTTCAGTTACATGAGCTTAAATGCTGAGTGAATTCAACTCCTTTGATTTTCTGACTCCAGCTCTTTGTGCATTTCATTACAATATTTTGTCTTCCTGCGCTGCCCTTTGAAATCTTCTGTTCATCTTCTTAATATCTTAATTTCTTCCCTCTGCTTTGGCTTCTCCACACTCTTGTGCTGAGTAGATAAGTATCTTCTGACATCTATTTTGGTCTTTTCTTCCTCCTGTCTTTGTAATGACTGCTTGCACTCTTTCTGGATGATATTCTTGATATACTCCCATAACTCATCTGGTCTTCACTCAGTCGTGGTCAAAGCATCAAATCTGTTCTTGTGGGTTTGATTTTATTTTCCTTAGCTTCAGCTTGAACTTGCACATGAGTAGTGGGTGGTCTGTTCCAAAAACAGTACCTGGCCTAGTTTTCACAGCTAGTATTGAGCTTCTCCAGCGGTTCTTTCCACAGCTGTAATCAATCTGATTCTTATGAATACCATCAGCTGAAATCCATGTATATAGCCCCTCTTTATGTTTGTTATAAACATATCTGCAATGAATAAATCATTGATTGTGCAACAGTCTATCAATTTCCAGCTTAATTTCTGTCACCAAGTTCATGTTTTTCAACTACTGATCCTTCTTCTCTGTTTCCAACTTCTGCATTCCAGTCACCCATTATTATTAATACATCTTGATTGCATGTTCGAGCAATCTCTGACTGTAAAAGTTGATAGAAAGCTTTTATTTCCTCTCCTTTGGCTTTGGCTGTTGGTGCATATATCTGAATGATAGTGGTATTCACTGGACTTCCTTGTATGTGTATGAATATTATCCAACTCACAATATTGTATTTCAAGATGGATCTCAAAATCACCTTTTCAGTCTATATGAAGGATCTATCTGGAAGGCTGGTTCTATGAGGAGAAATGTGGCATCAGGATTGGAGGAAGACTCAACAACAATCTGAGTTATTCAGATGACACAACTCTGCTTGCTGAAATTGAGGAGGATCTGAATCACTTGCTACAGAAGTTCAAGGACTACCGCCTTCAATACAGATTGAAGTTAATATCAAGAAAACAAAGATTCTCGCCAATGGGCCAGCTGGCAGCATCATGATGGATGGTGAAGAGGTTGAGATTGTAAACAGCTTTAGTTTGCTTAACTCCACAGTCAACACTCTTGGCAACAACAGCTGGGAAATTAAGACATATTGTGTTGGGAATGTTGGCTGTCAGAGATCTCTCCAAAGTTTTGAAGAGAAACGATGTCAGTCTGGAGACTAAGGTATGCCTGATACAGGACATCGTCTTTGCAATTAACTTTCTATCCGTCAGAGAGCTGGGATTATAGAAGGAGAATTGATATCTTTGAACTGTGGTGTTGGAGAAGATTATTGAATATACATGGACTACTAAAAGAACAAACAGGTTTGTCCTGGAGAGGATTAAATCAGACTTCTCCTTGGATGCAAAGATTCTGAAGCTTCATCTGACATACTTTGGACATGTTGTAAGGAAGGACCAGTCCTTGGAGGGGGACGTCATGCTTGGAAGGGTGGAGGGACAGTGCAGGAGAGGAAAGCCCTCAATGAGATGGATTGATTCAGTGACTGGGGTAATGGGAATAGATGTATCAGAGACAATAAAATTGGTACAGTATAGAGCAGGATTTAGGGCTCTTGTACATAGTGGCACTATGAGTCACAAGTAATTCAATGGCACACAACTACAACAACAACATAAAAAATCTATTAGCCACATGAAAATATCTTCATTTGAAGGTTAAGATTTAATTTTATCAGTAAGACATTTTTGTCTGCTTTAGTAGTTCAAACTATAATTGTATTTCAAATTAAATGTCTTTCTCTGTTTTGTTTTTTTAATTTTCTGAAGGACAACAGAACTTTAATTGAATGTAGGTTATTCATCAGGTAGTGATAAAATTATAAACTAATTACTGGACTTTTTTTCGAAATAATATGGCTTCCAGTTGATACAAAAACAAGATATTTATCAATTCTAAGTTACAAAACATATATAGTCCATTAAAAGAAGACAATGAAGAATCAGTACTATTGATGGCACACACAAAAAATGAAATAATTAGAGATATGAACTTACAAAAGGAGTACATGTTGAACATTTAATATTTTTCCTTTAATTGGGGAATAAAGTTATGTGGGAACCTTACTAGCAGCACCATTTCCCGCCTTTTCTGAGATTTTCCTTTAACATTACAAAAACTTACAGGGAGTCAGTCTGAAGGAACTTGCTATCTCAGATACTCCATGCTTAGGTAATGATGATTTATGTAGAAAAATCCAATAATTCATCAAGGCAACTGGTAACTTATTCAGACACATTCTTCTGTGACTATAGTAGAAAGTCTGAACTTAATGTAAATAGTTTATTATTTCAATCATCATGTGGAATTTGAATAAGCTGACTTTAAATAGAAAGTAATATACAAAAAATGACACCGTTTGATAAGAATGTTGACAGGAGAGACTTTTAATCACATTAGAAAAAAAATCTAAAGTATTTTTTAATTATTTAAAATATAGGTGTTTTGTTTTGTTTTTTGATTCATGTAGAAGTATACTGCAATAAATATATGCATATCAGACTGCTAAGAGAATAAACAGGTCTGTTCTGGAGAGAGTGAAATCAGACTGTTCCTTGGAGGCAAGGATTTTCAAGCAGTCTCACATACTTTGGGCATGTTTCCAGGAGGGACCAGTGTTTGGAGAAGGATATTGAGCTTGTAAAGGTAGAGGGAGAAAGACCCTGGAAGAGATGGATTGATTCAGTGACTGGAGTAGTAGGCATAGGTATGTCAGAGACAGTGAGATTTGCTCAAGATAGAGCAGGTTTCCATTCAGAGCCATTGCACAAAAGATCTCTGAGACACATGTGATTTGAAGGTACAATAACCACAACAACATGGGGAAAAGTAAGATTAAACTCTTTATTGTAAAAGTGATATCCTTTTGTTGTTATTGTTGTTGTAGTTATTCTGTCGCATAATTTATCAACTAGGAATAGGAGATAATTATCAAATCACTTAGAAGGCTTGCCATTTCCGTTTTTGTGAAGGGATGCTGATCCCACAGGCAAAATATTACAGAGTAAATTATTCTTAAGGAATCTTAGGTTGTTGAGTTTTTGTTTGGTTCTTTTTTTGTAGCTTTTTTTTTGTTTTTTGGTTTTTTTAGTTTAGTCAAATGTCAACTTGAAAAAAATTGTGTGAAATACACTTACAGAGTCAGGACCTCTACACTACTCATGATTAATGACAAATCCACTCACTTGATAGTCTTCCCACTGAGAGAGTGAAGCATGGAAGGAAAATGCTGATTAAACATCTGCAAGAGCGTTTATTCTACCTATGGGGTCTTGCTGGAATTCTCCATGGGCACAGTTCCTGCAATCATCATAACATACAAGAAGAAAAATAGAACAGTTAATGCTGGTAACGCACTAGCTACCTCATCTCCAGCACCAGAAAAATCCTGTTTACACAATTGTCTTTGATTAAGTGTGACACAATTGCTATTTTTATTAATGGCAGAACAGCTTTAGAGGGATGAAGCTCTTTAATGTATGTCAAGAGCATAACAGCAAAAGAAGGATTTCAAGATTATCTCTAATTCTCTTGACCATAAAAAGTCTAGAGAAATAAGTTTTAGGTTTGAAAACTAATTTTTAAATGAAAGACACAAAGCTTTTTAATGTAAGATAGGATAGCTGCATGTAGTGTTTAACATGTGCACAGTTAACATGTTCTTTTACATAGGGAATAGACTGTCAAAAAAAGTTGGGAAAGTATAAAACCACAGCTGGTTACAGAAAAATTAATAGCAAAAAGTGAAAAGTAACCACAATAATAGAAATGCACAAGAGAGAAAACATGAATTTATCTTTCACAATAAAAAGGTACCTTGCAAACTATGCTTTCGAAAGGGTGGGGTTGTTTTTTATTTTTTTTAAGGCCCTTGGGTAATTATTTGGAAAGTCAGTTTTAGGGCACAAAGTGAGGAACTGAAGAAATTAGGAAAGATATTGTGAAGCTGGGAAAAATTCTGGTAATTATGTATATGGACCAATGGTGATTAATTTTATAAAACACAATGTGTGGGAATTATACTATGAAACATACTAGGAGTAGAAGAATGCATGAAGCACAAGATAAATAAATAAAGCACAGTGTATACACATTTCGTATGCAAGCCAATCTAAAATAAAATGTAAAAAAAGTGATGAAAATGAACAGTTAATGTATTTATGTGGTTAGATTATGTCTATATCAATACCTTGGTTGTTTTCTGTGCCATTGAGTTGCTTGTGATTCATACAATAAATACAATAGCTCTGACCTCTGCTCTATCCTGAGCCAATCTCACTATTTCTGACATGTCTACCCACATTACCTCACTTACTGTGTCAATCCATCTCATCTGGGGTCTTCCTCTCCTGTTCTGTGCCCTTATACATTAAATGATGACAATATACCCTATAGGACTCAAAATTTGTTACATGATCTGATTCATGTAAACATTCCAACAACCAAAGAAGTTATTATTATTATTTAATTCAACTATTAGCTTTGTTGTTGTTGTTGTTATGTGCTGTCGAGTCACTTGCGACTCATAGTGACCCTATGTACAACAGCCCTAAAACCTGCTCTATCCTGTGCCAATCTCATTGCCTCTGACACATCCATCCCGATTACCCCAGTCACTGAATCAATCCAACTCATAGAGGGTCTTCCCCTCCTGTGCCGCCCCTCCACTCTGCCCAGAATGATGTCCCTCTACAAAGACCTGTCATTCCTTACAACATGTCCAAAGTATGTCAGGCGAAGCCCCAGAATCCTTGCCTCCAAGAAGCAGCCTGGTTTAACCCTCTCTAGGCTGAATCTATTTGTTTTCTTGGCAGTCCATGGTACATTCAGTACTCTTCTCCAGCACCACAGCTCAAAGGCGTCAATTGTCCTTCTATCCTGCCTAGTCACTGTCCAACTCTCTGGTGCATAACAACTGATTGCAAAAACCATGGCCTGTATCAGGTACACCTTAGTCTCCAGAGAGACACCGTTGCTCTTGAGTACTTTAGAGAGGTCCCTAACCACAGACTTTCCCATCACAATACGTTTTTTTATTTCCTGGCTACTGGTGCCAAGAGTGTTGACCGTGGAGCCGAGCAAACTGAAGCTGT
>NW_006399751.1:30038840-30082126 GCF_000299155.1 Elephantulus edwardii | reverse complement strand
AGCTTGAACTTCTGCCTCCATCACCATAGGCTCTGGCTCAAATGCTATTCCATTAAATTCTTCTGTATCTGCCAATGCTTTAACATCCATACTTTTTTTGTCTCCTCTACTTCCATAGATGAACTAACCATGTTGTTGTAGTTGTTGTTCTTGTTAGGTGCCATCGAGTTGTAGAAGACTTATAGAGAGCCTATGAACGAAAGGCCTGATCACTGTTCGAACTAACCATATTCCTACAAAAATAAATCAAATAATTTTACTTGTAAATCTATTCTCTTTTCTACAGGTAGAACTTTTCTTGATTATTTAATCATTGCATAATCATATTAGTACATTTTTTTTCATCCTCATATATACTTCTTTAACTTTGAAAAGTATCTCATTTATTTTCTTTGAAGCCAAAATTAACTTAATTCTCAGTATATACTTATAGTTTCTTCTCCTTCTCTGTGGGGAGAATGGAGAAGAAGATCTTAAGATAGTACTATTACACCATTATGTCCTAACCCCCACTCCACCAAAAGTATTCCAGTCAGTGCCAAAATTATTTCTATAATGCCAAATTTAATAGTAATTAGTAGATATTTTCCATTTTGGAATAATTCAACATGGTTGGCATACCTTGCCTCTAACAAACTCTAACTTGCCTTGAACATATCAAAAAACTATTGTCAGAGCGAATATTCACAATTAGGGAATCATAGACACCTCACCCAGAAAATATAATTTTCAGAGAACACAATTAGATGTATGTCAGGATTAATCTTAACAAGGTAAACATTCCTTATGAGTTAAAAGTTAAAAAGCCTTCATGGATAAAAAAGGAATGAAATTAGAACTGACTTACAGCTGACCCACCAGTAAGTGTCCAGAGCTTAACTATAGCATAGAAGAGATTGGCCATTTCCCCTAATGGAGCCAGCGGTGGATTTGAACTGCCAGAAAGGCACAACATTTGGGTTAATAGCACATCTCCCTACATGTCAGTCATGAGAACTCTGTTGACATGATAATACATGTATTTTTTTATGTAATTTGTAAAAACATTGTTTTTTAAAATTTGTTTTGCTCTCCTTTTCTTGCTTCTCATTTCAGTTCATCCTCAAATATTGATTTTATATGTTATGTTTTTTTCTCCTTTTATATTACTGGTCTCATGCCTTTTGTGAGTGAAATATCTCACTCAGCATCATTTGTTCTACTTTCATCCATGCTGTGCATTTCACAGACTTTTATAGCAATGGAACACTGTCACCTGATTTTTAAAGAATGCAGGGCAAAAGATACAAAAGAAAAGGCAGAATATCTCAGTGCATCACTCATAAAAGATACGATGTTTATTTTTGCTCCTAATATTATTCCAGCTCTAAATATAGAATGTTAAGCAATAAAGGTCCATATATTATCTGATAAATGAACATTTGAACTGTTGGCAATATGCAAGGGTCTCTAAGGAAGTCAAGACAGGGCTTTTCTGAGCCAAAGAGCAAGATGCTATGAAATACTATCAACTTAACCTAATAGTACAACAAAGTTGTAAGGAATTGTGCTGTGAAACAAAAGGTAAGTGGTTCAAATTCACCAGCTGCTATACAGGAGAAATATGGACATTCTCCTCCACACAATTTACTGCCTCTTAAAATTCATTGGAGGGCCAGCTGTGGGTCTATTCTGACTTAATGGTACCCAGTGAAAACGAGATATGAAGAGCCATATTTGGATTTTTATGACAACCTGCATTGAGCTTATTTACGATGTACATCTCTGTTTTACAATCCATGAGCTCTGAAGAGTTACATGGGACTAATTGAAAAATAAAGAGAGCAAATTAGGATTTGGACCTTTACTCTCATTTATTAGGACAATTTTTGTCCTATCAAGAAATTGTAGCATTTCACTTACTTTATTTTTCTTAATTTATGATAAAACTTTTTTTAGAAACAATTGGTATACACAATAAACTATAGGCTGAATAAATTGAAATTTCAAGGCTCCAATACATCACAGAAAATGCCACATATTTTTTAACATTGCATTCAATACTTTAAGGGGTTTTGTTGGGTTTTGGTGGTGGTTTTTTTTGTGGGGGGGTTTTGTGTTTTTTTTTTCCCTTTTAGTAAGAGACAGTTTTTGATGTTGCAGGATTTGGACTTACAAATTTTAATCATAGTTTTACTAGGTACTATAAGGTATCATTTAATTCTTTATCTTTCAAAGCAGCTGCCTTATTCTGAGTTCTTAGAAGTGAATTGACATTTGAATCTGAATACAAGCCTTTAATTTCTCAGATTTTTCCATTATTCTTTGCTACTAAGAACCAAACTCTAAAACTTTGGAAAATGTACAAGGTGTGAGTCAAGTGAAATTTGTTTAAAGCAAGAAGAAAAAGCACAATACATTACCTATTCATTTGAAAATCTGTTGGGAACCAAAAGAAACACTTAGCTTTTATTATTTAGCTTTAAAGTATAGATCCTCAAATATCTTTTCAAATGTGAAATAAATTTACCTTACCTAAATTAAATGCTTGGAAAAATTGGCAAAGAATATTGTAGATGCTATACCTAGGTACCATAGCATCAGAACTTAATTAGAGCACAAACTCTTAACAAACTTTTAGCAAATAATGACAGTCTAGCTAATTTAGAAATATACAATACCAATGTTTATTCAGAATTAGAATTTTGCACATAAACTCTTGTTGCTGTTGTTTTGTGCAATCAAGTTGCCTACGACTCATATCGACCCTATGTAAAACAGCCCTAAATCCTGCTTTGTCCAGTGCCAATCTCACTGTCTCTGACACACCTATCCTTTTATGTCCCAGTCACTGAATCAGTCCACCTTATAGAGGTCTTCCTCTCCTGCACTGTCTCTCCACCCAGCCCCCCACCCCCAAGTATGACATCCTTCTCCAAGGATGAGTCTCTCTTTGCAACATGTCCAAAGTATGCCAGACAAAGCCTCAGAATCCTTGCCTCCAAGGAGCAGCCTGGTTTAACCCTCTCTAGGTGAACCTGTTTGTTTTCTTAGCAGTCCATGGTATAGCCAATACTCTTCTCCAGCACCACAGCTCAAAGGCATCAATTCTCCTTCTATCCTCTCTAGTCACTGTCTAGTTCTCTGATGCATGGTAAGTGATTGCAAAAATCATGTCCTGTATCAGGCGCACTTTAGTCTCCAGAGTGACACTGTTGCTCTCCAGTACTTTGGAGAAGTCCCTAACAGAAGACTTCCCCATCACAATACATATTTTAATTTCCTGGTTGCTGGTGCCAAGAGTGTTGACTGTGGAGCCAAGCAAACTAAAGCTGTTTTCAGTCTCAATCTCTTCACCATTCATCATTATGCTGCCAATTGGCCCAGTGGTGAGAATCTTTGACTTCTTGACATTGAGCCTCAATCCATTAGGCTGCAATCCTTGACCCTCTACAGCAAATGCTTCGGGTTTTCCTGGATTTCAGCAAGCCAGGTTGTGTCATCTTATCTAACAAAAATAATTTCCTTGTGCCTCTATTGAGAATATGAATGTCAAAATTTTGAACATTGATAATTTGTTGTTACTGTTTGTCATGGGTTGAATGATGTCCACCCAAATAATACCAACTTAGATAGGTCATTATTCTCAGTAAAATTTAATTGCTCTATGTATAGTAAATATTATACTTTATGATGTTTATGAGGCAGACTCAGAGGCAATTCTACAAGGAGGTAGCCATTCACGATCATATAGTCTGATATATGAATAGCCCATCAGTTTGAAGAGGATGAAAGTGGGATAGAATACCATTACTTATATTGCATTCTTGATTTAATGTAAGGGGAGGTTCCTCAGGATGAAGCCAGCACATTGTTTATCTTATAAGAGTTAAAGGAGGAAAAGTGAGCAGAGAAGGAGACATCAATATGGTCAAGAAAGCAGTCTGAGAGGGCAGTGTATGCTCTGCACAGAAGACCCTGCACTGGGAATTTCCGTAACACAGATGAATGCCAAAACATATGCAGACTTCCAAGGACTATTCCATTTTCAAGTGCTAAAGGAAACAAGGAATTTCCTCTGGCATGAACAAAGAGAAATGAATTTGGGATTCTAAACTATAAGAGAAGGGATTTTTGTTAATGTAATCTACTATTATTTCTAACAGCTCTAGACAACCAAGAAATATTTGTTATTTTGTATTTGTATTTTCTCAGATATACGTTATCGGAGAGATAATTTTTTTAAGGTTAGGCAAGAGGATATAAAGAGATCTCATTGTCTAAACAATGGGATCACATGTTACATTGTGATTTACTTGAGATTTTTCTCTAACATCTTCATTGAAAGTAGAAGACTAAATGTACGAAATTATTTTCCTCCAAATCCAAGTATTCTTTCAGCATTACTCTAGCAACTTCAACAGCAATAGATGCTAGGATTTCATAGTCAAATGAGGGCTGTGTTTGAGAAAAATAAGTTCATATGAAGTTTAACATAGTTAAAGAAATTTGGTATTTCAACTGATAATGTATCAATACTATTGTATGGGGGTTTTGGACAAAAATATAAGGAAATGTTTGATAAATTTTAAGTTTTTTATTCTGTTTTTTAATATCTAAAGATGAAGGGTTTAGAGAGTGTGTCCCCACTTATCACATAAACAGTACCATTAATAATATTGTATCAGCGTATATATTAAATTATTTAAGTGAAAATATCCACCATGGCTTTGTATTCTAGCAATGTGATAGTCTCCTTTTTTTGTAAAATCCTAGTAAAGAAATAGCTGTGAGAGAGCAGGTTTGGTTATGACATTTAGCATAATGTTTATGTTTTCCTACTGGAAATAATTGATGATATTTAAACATAAGCTATTTTCAACAAGTATTGAAAATTATTTAAAGATATTTCTTTCAGTTATACCAACAATGGAAGCTAAACTTTTAGTTGTGGCAATGTCATCATACTGAACTCCCAGAACTAGATTTTGTTTTTACACTGTTCAAGTACAAAATGAAGTGCTCTGGTTGGTATCAAGAAAACAAAAATCTTCACAAATGGATCAATAGGCAAAACTAAGATAGATGGAGAAAAGATGTAAGTTGTCAACAATTTCATTTTACATGGATCCACAATTAACAAACATAGTAACAATAGTCAAAAAATCAATAGATTTCTCGCACTGGGAAATTCTGCTGTCAAGAACCTCTTGAAAGTGTTAAAGAACAAGGGTTTCAGTTTAAAGACTCAGGTGTAACTGATCCAAACCATGGCATTTTCATTTGTTTCCAATACATTGGAAAGTTGGACAAGCACACCCATGTTCATTGCAGCTTTGTTCACAATAGCAAGGAGTTGGAAACAACCTAAGTGCCCATCAACAAACGAATGGCTAGAGAAGCTGTGGTATATTCGCACAATGGAATACTATGCTGCATTAAAAAACAAGGAACTCATGCAATATTATTCAAAATGGTTGACTCTGGAGAACATTATGCTGAGTGAAATATCCCAGTCACAAAAGGACAAATATTACATGATGCCACTGTTGTAGAATGGGACTGTCCTTGGGGTTGGGGAGACACTGAGTAAGATGGGTTCAATAATGTATACTGCACTGAAGCAGAGGAGGGAGAGAACCGTCTAAAAGAGAGATGTAACTGGGTATTTCTGTCATCACAGGAGACTAGAGCGAGGGCTGCATGGTGGAGGGGACCTGGGGGAGGGTTTGAAAACAATGAAAGAATCTTTTCTTTTACTTTTCCATAATTATTGGACTCATGTACTTATAACTTGTTAGTCAAATTTGTGTCTTCTAGGTTGCAACACCCCCATGATACATCTTGAAGGATATGTACATGTACAGCCAAGCACAATCAATAAGAGTACATCTGAATTCCAAAATCAATCTCCATAATAGTCTATGTGTTTCCTACTGCCAAAGGGGCCCTTTAGAGTAGTGAGAGAAGATCTTCACCCTGAAACCCACAGCGTCCCTTTTCAGCAGGAAGTAGCTAAGAGAATACGCCGTCCCCTTTTCTTTATGACCCAGGGTGAAGTCTTTCTCAGGGAGGAGTGATAGGGAATGGCAAAGGATACACTGACAAAGAAGATTAATCAGAACTGGCTTTGACAAGCACAGTGGCATTTGGACAAGAACAAACTGGGAGGAGGGTAGAGAGAATAGTGCAACAATGAATGAGTGGAAGCCCAAAATCTCTGTAAATGTTTATGAAAATTAATAAAATATAATTATAGAAAAAAAATGGTCAGGATAGGGCAAGATCCTGATCTGTTGTTCATAGGGTTACTATGCTTTGCAGCTGGCTGTATGGTATATAAGGACGCCATAGCTGAAATGCAATTGTTACTCAGACATACACTTACTCTTCATGACTCAACTAGAATAACTTTCAAGCTGTCAAGATGATGAAGAGATAACCCAGAAATACATATTTTTTCCATAGTGACAATGGTGAGATACTAATAAAACAACAAAATAAGAGGCCCAAGTAAAACTAAAATAAACAACAAAACTTGCTGACTAAGACTATTCTCACATTACTTTTCCATTCCCTTTCAACTTAGAATATTTATAAGCGTTAAGTCATCAGCCCCACCTGTTTTCCACCAAGATATGCCTGTAAGATTTCATACTCTAAATCTTAATAAAAAAAGATGCCTGTTTTTCATTGTTATGTCCATTATTCCCTTAGCCTGCCCACATGCTGATTTCTTAACCTCAGAGAAAATACAGAGAAGAGTATTTAAATGTAATCATGTTTTTAAAAAATTCATGTATTAATCACGATGCAGTATTGTCTTTGCAAATTTGCTTTATAAGTTGTGCAAACAGATTCAGATTTTATGTTCAAATTTTAACTAAACATGTCAATCTAGTGAATATATATAATCATATATTATGTTTTCATAGCATAACTTCCTGGAAGCATCATAGCAATTTTAAATTGTGCTATTTAGAAACTATTCAGGATGATTAAATGTAAGTATTGGGATATATAACCACCTTAAAGTACTATTTTTGCTACCAATACCTGTGTAAACCGCATTTCTGTCTGTTTCACATAAATCTGTCACAATCAGAAAATGGATAAGAAAAGTTTTGGTGATAGCTTCACACTACACACTTTTCCTTTAGAACATACAATAGAATTGATCTGAAAATTCTAGTGCAGGTTAATTTTTATATGTTAAGTTACAATGCTCAAGCCCTTGTTTTCAAAAAAAGACATCTCTAAATAGTGGCAATCTAATCAAACAATATTTTTGAGAAGTAAAGCAAGCTCTCTAGGATATTTAAGAAAATTCACATGTGTTGGCATAGAGAGTCTTCTACCTCTCATCTCATTTTGGAGAAAAAAATGGAAAGAAAATAATTTATTAAGAAAGTCAGGGGTCCAAAGTGGGAAGTGAGTTATGGAAAATACAGCATATTATCCATAGGATTTTGTGGCATTTCAAGTTGAGTAATTACAAGTAAATTAGAATTAGCTATGTACTTGATGCCTATTCACATATTTCTATAAAGAGCTCAGTTAGTTCAATTACAAAAATAACAACAAAAAACCCAAAACAAAGCTTCAACACTTGAGTTGTGTTCAGGATTTAAAACACATTTTTTTATAGGAATCCTGATGATATAATGTATAGGGCTGCTAGGCAGAATGGTCAGCATTTTGAAACGACTACTTGATGCATTGAAGAAAGATGGTTACTCCCTCCTGAAACTATTTACAGCCTGGGAAACTTGATACAAGGTGACTCATTAAAAATTGTCTGTCTTGGAAGAAGTGTGACCTGGTTGCTCCTTAGAGGTAGGGATGGTGAGATGTTATCTTACTTATTTGGGATATGTTGTCAAGAGGGCCCAAGTCTTGGAAAAAGATCTCTGCTGAGAAAGGTAGTTGTCGTTGAGTATCATCCAGTCAGAACCAACAGATAGCTGATCCTCTGGTGGGTTTGTAGAAGCAGTAATAATTGCACAAAGGGAGACTTCCTATCTTTCTCTTGAGGAAAAGCTAATGGATTCAAAACATGTACCTTTACCTTGGCAGCATAATTCCTCACCACTAAGCCACCAGAAGTCTCTGAGACTCAGTGAAAGAGAAGAAAACCCTCAGCAATATAAATTGATACAGTGACTGTAAGAACAGGGCACAAGTATATTGGAAATTTTGAGGATGATGTAGGTTAAGAGAAGATGCAGATTTTTTGCTCATAGAGTCCCTATGAATTGTACTTGACTATGGCATCTAAAAACAGTAACAAAGACAACATTACCTGTTTCCAGATGTTATATATCCTTGAAACAGAAATTCAGTGTCCCTTAAGCAATAATTCCCCATTCTCCCTTGCACCAGACCCTAATAACCACACATAATCTATATATTTGCTTTTGTGGTTTTTTCATGTAAGTGAGTGAATGCAATATTTCTCCTTCTTGTGTCTGGTTTATTTTACTCAGCTTAATGTCTTTAAGTAACTAACCTTTCTTTACAGTATATATTAAAAATTCTTCTGTCTATAAGTTTGAATAACACTCTACAGCCTGAATATATCATGCAATATAACTTACATTAGAGATTTTATTCCCTACATACAACTTAAATTATTGTTTAATTTTCTTTACCATCAGATTTTAACATTCTACTCTTTTTTAGCATTTCTTTAAAAATGAGTATATTACAACAAACTCTTTCATATTTTGTTTACCTTTAAATACTGTCATTTCAGCCTCACTGTGGAATCTAGTATTTTCAGAGAATTCTTTATTGATAGCTCTTTTCTTTCTTTCAGTATGTAAAGTTGCGTCCCTTGTTTGTGATTATTCTGTGGAATACTTTGGATTTAATCTACTTGGAGTTTACTGAACTTCCTCTACATTATTTTCATTTTCTCTTGTTGTTCTAAAATCCAGCGCTTATTTGTACTCATCAAATTGTATTCATTAAGCTAATTTTATATCCTGAAGAACCTCAGATCTGTCACACAGGTAGAGTAATTTTAAATTGCTAGAGAGTTAAACACCAGAGCAATGATAACTAAGATAACTTCCTTCAAGGACCATTCTTTGGTGGATTTTAGCTGTTAGACCATGAAAGTGATACATTATACTCAACTGACAGAATCATGTAAATAATATCTCTCCTTTCTCTTTCTAACATGCAAGTGATGGATGCAGATGCAGCTAAGCACTATGTTATCAAAGATGAGACCAGACAGGAAAAGAGACTCTTAGCCTAGGGAGAAAATATGTAGAAAGAACTTTGAACAATGACTGAATTAGTTGCCTAAAATAAGAATGTCCTTTTTTCTAAGGAAGTTTATAGTTCTTGGTTTTAGTCCAAGGAAGTTTATAGTTCTTGGTTTTAGTCCTAGGTCCTTGACACACTTTGAGATGGTTTTTGTGTATGGTGTGAGGTGTGGGTCTTGTTTGAGTTTTCTGCAGATAGTTTTCCAATTTTACCAACACCGTTTGTTAAAAAGACTGTTGTTTCTCCACTTAACTGATTTCATCTCCGTGTCAAAGATCAGTTGACCTTAGGTAGATGGGTTGATTTGGGGGTTCTCAATTCAATTCCATTGATATATGTCTGTCATGGCACCAGTACCATGCTGTCTTGACCCAAAGGCAGTGTAGTAAGATTTGAAATCAGAGAGAGGCCTCCTAACTTGTTTCTCTTTTCATGGAGTGATTTGCTTATTTGGGCTAACTTTCCATTCCAAATAAGATTGTAGATTGCCTTTTCCATCTCATTGAAGAATGGAACTGGTGTATGTATTGGGATTGTACTGATCGTGTAAATTGCTCTAATCCACAACATGAACAATCTTCCAAGCATCCTGAAATACCCCCAACCAGGAGAGGATAAAATAGATGAATGGGACCTTCTAAGAATAAAATCCGTATGCACATCAAAAACTTTTCCAAGAAGATAAAAAGAAAGCCATAGTCTGGAAAAAAAATTGGTAATGACAAATCTGATAAGGGACTTATATCGAGAATTTGTAGAATACTCAAGCACCGCAAGATAAAGGCAAACAATCCAATTGCAAAATGAGCACAAAATATTAACAAACACTTCAAAGAAGAAATTCATATGGCGAACAAACACATGAAGAAATGTTCAAAACTCTTAGCTCTAAGAGAGATGCAAATCAATACAACTAGGAGATATCATCTTATCCCAGTAAGAACAGCAAAATTCAGCAGAGCAGCAAACAAGAAATGCTGGCAATGTTGTGGAAAAACTGGAACACTTATTCACTATTGGTTGTTGTGTAAAATGGTGCAACCATTAGGGAAGGCAATATGGTGCTTTCTCAAAATGTTGGAAATAGAATGACCATTTGACCTAGCAATTCCAATACTGGGTATATACCCTAAAGAAACCAGAACTGTCATCCAAGCAGATATATGCACACCATGTTTATTGCTGCTTTGTTCACAATAGCAAAGAATTGGAAAAAAAAACCAACCCCAAATGTCCATCAACAAATGGATAGAAAAGCTGTGGTATATTCACACAGTGGAATATTACACAGCATTGAAAAACAAGGAGTTCATGAAATATTATACAAAATGGGTGATCCTGTAGGATATTATGTTGGGTGAAATATCTCAATCACAGAAAGACAAATACTGCATAATACTATGTTATCAAACAATACATAATGTACACTACATTGAAACAGATGAGGGAGAGGACTGTTTAAAAGGGATATATGATTAGTTATTATCTGTGTGACAAAAGTCCAGAATAGGGGAGCTCTGGTGGCCTAGTGGCAAGGAGCTGCAACTGCAATCCCAGAGACGCACGATTCTAATCCACAAGATGCTCTGCCGGAGAAGGAGGGACAATTTTCTCCTGTACCAGTCAGATCTGATTTGACGGTACACTCACACAAAAATAATAAAATAAAAAAAAAGAGTCCAGAATAAGAGCTGCATAGTTCTCTATAATATTTCATTAAAAACTCAATTAAAAAAAGGGGAGAATGAATATGCTTTACTACAGAGCGAACTGAAATTTCAGACTGAATTTGAGTGATAGATTTATTGATAGATAAAAACCTAACCAATGTGTTGTGGAGGAAATCAACAGTGAAGAGGTCTCAACAATACAGAGGACATAAATACTTAAAACATATGTAATATGATTTAAAAAGGAACCCCCAAAAAAGAGAAATAAAAAGATGGTATAAAACAGACCTTGTGTTTTAGGACTGAAAAATTCAATGTGTCTAGAATATAATTAAACTACAAAAGTGATGTATATGAAATTTGAGAGCTAGAAAATATGCAGTTTTCAGGTTGACAGTGAACAACAATAGCAATAATGTGCATTTTTTCTGCTTGCAGATATTAAATACTAATTACTGGCTCTGCTATGATGCATATAAACAGCTTTGGGGTGAGAAATATATTTGATAAAGTATTAATTAAATAATTTCATTCCTCTATTTAACAAAGTCATACTCTCAGAGGTAGAGTTTAGGTTTTTCTTATCTTCTCAGAATCTTACTGAAGTTTTTTTGTTTATTTTCCCTTTTGCTATAGTAATAAAGGAGCACAAATAACTGGAAATATACCCATTTATATCTAACTCTGTATTCATGTATATGTGTATATGTGTGTCTTTATTTTTTTTTCTCTTGCCATTTATAGCAACTTAACATTCTTTACTGGAATATTTTTCTAAATTCACTCTGCTAGATATCTCCGCATTGACCTTTATGGGGACTGATGTCTTTATTTCTTTTCTTTGCTACATTTATGCTTCTTAAATGTCACATTTTCAATTGTTTTTAAGAGCTTGTTCTCTCTTGTTTCAATAGTTTTTGTTATTTCAAAGGCTATGTTATAAAATTTCCTGTGCTATAAAAGAAGTCAAAGTCGTGGAATTTTTATATTTCTTTGCTAGTTTATGTTGGTAGCAAAACCCTTAGGGTAAAATTTTTTATTTTTATTTACTTTGCTGACAAATACTTTCATATCTCCTTATAAATGATAAGTAGTAGTAGCATATAAGACAAATTACTCAACTTTCTTAATGAATGTTGAATGTTTCTTAAGAGCAAACATTTTATCTCCACCTGCTGGCGGTGGAAACAATCTATAGCACAATTAACCCTAATGCTATTTTAAGATTCTTGTTATAAATCTTCACAGGTACAATGTTTCTCCACACAAGTGGTATATTTAGAGAAGACAAGGCTGATGTTGTGGTGCTAGGACTTCTGGAAATTACTTTTCTAGCCATTACCTTAGTGGTCTCCCGCTGCCTCAGCAGCCGATACATGATTCAATGTTGATCTGTGGTCTTCTGTATCATGGACAGCTGTGGGGCCAAAATAAACTGACCACACTATGGAGAGATTGCGCTGAGTCAGAACCTGAGGAAGCCCTGGAGATGATGCCAGAAGAGCTACTTTGGGACTGTTATGAGTTGAAGCTTATTGGAGAGCTGAGGAAACCAGAAGTTTATTTGTATTGCTGGACTGAATCTGGACTTTGAGTGTGTCATAGCCTTTGTCTTCTGCTGCCACCTCCCACCCCCAACTTATTTCATCAGTAAAGCAGACAATTTTTACAATGAATATCACACCCTGTAATTAGTGGAAGTGTGAGCAATAGCATGGGACTATGTCTTACCAAGGTTTCAGTTTTATGTATTTCCCATATTATTGGTGAGGAGAGCTCTCTCTTGTAAAAGTTAGTCTGACTCAGCCTTCCCACATTGCCATTGCTCTTTTTACAAAGGTCTAATGTTGAATATTTTATAAGCCTATTGCAATAATTGTTTGATTATTATTCACAAATTACATAGAGCATATCCATTATATTTTCCTTTCCTTGGGGGGAAAAAGTGAGTTCAGTAATATGGGTGATTTCTTCTTGTCCTATGCCTTCTTCTAACTGAATTTGGCCTCACCAGACCTCTAAGAACCACTATATTGTAAAAGAAATAGTATAAACAACAAAGTCTAAGAAGATAGAAGGCCTCACAGATGACTGTAAATTGGATTCCAGGTAGCTTTTTGGAAAAGAAAGTTTAACAGACGGTATTGGATCATGTTTACAATTAATTTTGAAAAAATATTGAATATAAGATCATATTTATAATGAATTTTGAAAAATAGAGACATTTATTTTCCTTAAGTCTTTATTTAACCACTATTTCTTCTGATTAAATCTCTAATAATGATATTTTCATTTTAAAATTATTTAATTTTATGCACATATTGTACCAATTTAGTTTTCTGCTTTTGTTATTGCACTATAATTATGTAACATACAACCAATGATGAGAAACTGGATTAAGAGGACCCAATAAATCTTTAAACTACTCTTGAAGTTTGTCATGAATTCTTAAGTATTTTAAGATTAAAAGGTAAAAGACAAGGAAAAAAAACCCCTCACACGTTACTTCAGCTGCTTGTTCTTCATGTTGTAGGTGATGATAATCTAATAATGTTGTTGTTGTTAGGTGTTATAGAGTTGAGCATCGCTCAGCAACTCTAAGAACAAAAAATCTGCACCCTGTTCTGTCCTGTGCCATCCTCACGCTCCCTGAAAAACAAGAGTCCATTACAGCGGTCACCATGTCTAAATCCACCTGTTGAGGATCTTTCTTTCCCTGACCAGCCCTCCACCATTCCCAGCATCATGTCCTCTCTAAGAAATAGCCCCTCCTAGCAACATGCTCAGAGTAGGTGAGGCAAAGATTCCTCATTCTTGCCTCCAAAGAGCACTGTGGCTGCACCCTCTCCAAGACATATCTGTCTGTTCTCTGGGCTGTTCAAGGAATGTTTAGTGCTCTTCTCTAACACCACAGCTCCAATGTGTCAATTATTTTTATGTTATCTCAGATACATAGCAAATGATCCAAAAGACCATGGCCTGAATCAGATTCATCTTAGCCTTAAAACTGACTTCATTACTCCTCAGTAATTTGGAGAGGTCCCTAACTGCAGATTTTCCCAGTGCAATGTTGTTGTTGTTATGTGCCGTCGAGTCGCCTGCGACTCATAGCGACCCTATGTACAACAGCCCTAAACTCCTCTCTGTCCTGCGCCAGTCGCACTGTTTCTGACACTCCCAACCCAATTATCCAAGTCACTGAATCAATCCACCTCATAGAGGGCCTTCTTCTCCTGTGCTGTCCCTCCACCCTACCAAGCATGATGTCCCTCTTCAAGGACCGGTCTGTCCTGACAACATGTCAAAAGTATGTTAGACGGAGCCTCAGAATCCTTGCCTCCAAGGAGCAACCCGGTTTAACCCTTTCCAGGACAAATCTGTTTGTTTTCCTAGCAGTCCATGGTATTCTCAATACTCTTCTCCAGCACCACAGCTCAAAGGCATCAATTCTCCTTCTATCCTCCTTGGTCATTGTCCAACTCTCTGATGCATAACAGGTGATTGCGAAGACCATGGCTTGTATCAGATGCACCTTAGTCTCCAAAGAGATACCATTGCTCTTCAGCCCCTTGGAGAGGTCCCTAACAGCAGACTTTCCCATGGCAATGCGCCTTTTCGTTTCCTGGCTACTGGTGCCAAGAATGTTGACTATGGAGCCAAGCAAACTAAAGCTGTGTACAATCTCAATCTCTTCACCATCCATGCTGATGCTGCCAATTGGTCCAGTGGTGAGAATCTTTGTCTTCTTGACAGTGCAATACATCTCCTTATATCCTGACTGCAGGTACCAAGGGTAGTGATTGTGGATTCCAGCAAGATGAATCTGTTGACAGTTTCAATCTTCTCTCCTTCTTATCATGCTGCCTAACAGTCCAGTGGTAAGAATTTTGTTTTCCTGATACAGAGATACAATACAGACTGAAGGCTGCATTCCTTGTTCTTCTTTAACAAGTGCTGCAAATCATCTTCACTTTCAGCAAGCAAGGCTGTATCATCTGCATAACACAAGTTTTTGATGAGTTTCTTTCCAACCCTGATGCCACACTCCTCTTCATAAAGTCCAGCTTTTCAAATCATTTGCTTAGCGTGTAGATTGAGTAGGTATGGAGAGAGAACACAACCTTGACACACTCCCTTCTCAATTTTAAACTATGTAGTATTCCCTGGCTCTGCACAGCAGTCCCCTAGTCCAGGTATAGGTTCTATGTGAGCACAATTAAGTGCTGTGGGATTCCTATTCTTCTCAGTGTCAGCACAACTTGTTATGATCCACAGGGTCAAGTGGCTTTGCAAAGTCAAGAAAGCATACATAGATATTCTTTTAGTATTCCTTACTTTCAGCCTTACATTTGATGTTGTTGTTATGTGCTGTCAAGTTGTTTGCAACACATAGCTACCCTATGTAAACAGCCCTGAACCCTGTTCTATCCTATGCTAGCCTTACTGTCTCTGACACATCTACCCCAGTCACTCAATCAATCCAACTCATCTATGGTCTTTCTCTCTTCCACTGCTCCTCCACCCTTCCAAACATGATGTCCCTGTTCAAGGACTGGTCTGTCTTTGCAACATGTCCAAAATAAGACAGATGAAACTTCAGAATCCTTGCCTCCAAGAAACAGTGTGGTTTTACCCTCTCAAACTAAGACAGATTAGGAAGAAGGATAACCATCCACTTCCGAAATAACAGGCCTTCAAAAACCCCGTGTGCAAGAAAGCTGCCTTACACAGTTTGCTTTATTCATGTCTTTTTTTTTAGATGTGCTAAAATTACTATATTTCCTACTTTATTCCAAGTCTCTATCAAACTTTTGGAATATTTAGTAATTGCACCCATTCAAAACAAACAAACAAACAAAAAAAAACCCCCACAAAAAACCCCAAATATAGAATTTACCATCTTCTGGATGGCATTTAAATGCCTTTTTCAGACTTGTCTTACTAATGAATCAATATGAAAGTCAATATGGAATTCTACAAATTACAAAATTCTGAAGATTCTTCTTTGCTCATTGTGATTCTTCATAAACTAAGTTCTTCTTTCATCCTAGAACAAATGTAGATATTATATGGGAATTAAAAAAAATTCACAATAGAAAAGAAATGATCACTTTTATACTAAATAAAGTCAGATAAATTAATTAAAAGAAAATTTATTAGATTTATTTTCACCCTCAAATGTAAGATTTTTTTTTTCATAAGTGCAATATCATTTTATAGGTGCTTGTGATATAAAGGTGAACAAGTAAGACTGAGATTGTTCTCATGTAGTCTATATTCTGGTCAATCAATTAACTCATTGGCGTGGAGTCAGAATCAACTCATAACTGATTCTACAATGGATTTTGGAGGCTATAAATTGCACAGAAGAAGATTTCTGAGATTGTCCATCATTACTTTGCAGAACCACTGGGGGATTCCAACTATCATAGAGGAATGGGCCTTAGGATTGACAGCACCCAACTCTATGTAGACTACTCCACCACTTCTCTACTTCTGGTGTGGTTTTTAGATACCATGGAGTTGAATATGACTCAAAATGAAACTATGAGCAAGATATCTTAAGCCTGTCCTATCCTTATTATTTCCAACATGCTTGAGCCCATTGCTACAGTCACTATGTCAATCCATTTGGTTTCTTTCATCTACCCTCTACCTTTCCAACCATGGTTTCCTTTTACAAGGAATAGCCTCTTCTAAAAACATTCCCAAAATATGTAGGCTAAATCTTTGCTATCTTTGCCTGCGAAGGGCATTCTGCTAGCCTTTTCTCCAAGAAATATCTGTTCTTTTGGCAATAATTGGGATACTCAGTATAGTTCTCCAATATCATATCTTAAAAGCATCAATTCTCTATCTATCACCCTGATTCATTGTCTAGCTTTCCGAATCATAAACACAATTAAAGAGACCATAGCCTTAAGCAGGAGCACCTTGATGTTCAAACTGACATCACTGCTCCTCTGTAATATGGAGAGATCCCTTACTTCATACTTTCACAATGCATTATTACTCGTAATATCTTGACTTCTGGGACCATGGATATTGATTGTGGATTCAAGTAAGGTGAAATAATTTAAAATGTCAACATTTTCCCATCTATCATGATGTTACTTATTGGCCCAATGATGAGAATATTTGTTTTCTTAATGTGGAAATGTAATCCATATTGAAGGTTTTGTTTTCTTTTCTTCTGTACCAAGTGCTTCAAGTCCTAACTTGTACTCATGTGAAACTTATACCAAAAAGTTGTTGTCTGAACAGAGCAAGGGAAGACTGCATGATTTAAGGTCAAGAAACACATGTTCAAGGTTTGAATCCTTTCTCTATATATTTTACTAGGGCATGATAAACAGAATAAACAACACACATATACAAATAAACAATTGAAAGTTATACATTCTTGTTGTTTTGTGCCATTGAATCAACTATGATATATAACAACCTTATGCACAATAGCTCTAAACCTTGATCTATCCTGAGTCAATTTTATTGTCTCTGATATGCCTACTCAGTAAGTGCTACATTACATGGAAAGAATGAAAGAAGAGTAAAGTAAGAGGAACCTGGGGAGGCAACGATGACAGAGCAAACTTGAAGTGTTTTATACAATGAAGAGGATAGATCTTTTAGAAAGATTGAGCAAAGACAAGAGGAAGTAGATTAATCAGTTAAAGGAGAGAACACTCCTGGCTAATGGAACATGAACGCAAGGTTTGGAAGTGGAATAGGTTTCATTTATTTGTGATGTGAGAAGATTGTTGGTATATCTGAGACTGGAAGAGTCAAGTTAAAAATAGATTTAGTACATAATTAATGAGAAAACAAGCTATGCAGAGTTTTATAGGGCAATTTAAATTATTTGTTTTCACATAGAAAGGAAAGCAAGTGTGGAATCCTTCTACTGATGGATGTCATCCATGATCAACTTACATTTAAAGGAAAACTCTATCAATAATAGACTATGTATCTGGAGAATGTAGAAATGTAAAGGAAAGGCAAGTGGGAATTGGATATGTTTGCTTTAATCCAGATAAACAATGTTAATGGAAGAAGTAAATGGACTGAAAAATACATGTTCAGAAGCTTGATGTATTTGGAAGACAAGTCAACATATTTTAGAGATTAGATGTGCAGAGTAAAAGAAAGGTATCATTCAGAGCTTTCTAGAGAGACAGTGGCAAGTGTGTGGAAAAGGAGAAAGTGGATTGCATCAAAACCAGAGGTAAAATGAGAAAATAGAATGAAAACCTCTAACTGATCACAGCCGTAAGTTAATAACATTAACACTCATGCTCTTAAACTTTTTAACTTCAAAAATTATATATTTTATATATAATTATTTGAAGTCATATTTGAACATAGAAATAAAAGAAAACTCATAAGGAGAAAAGTATTTTTGTATTATATTTCTACACAGACATCTCTAAAATATCAAACCTTACATTAAGTACATATATTTCAGAATGTGAAAACTGTACTTTTATAAAATTTACAAATGTTATATTTATTATACTTTTCCCCCAAACTTTCCAACCCATTAACATATTTATTTCATATGAACACTATATGGATTAGATAGGAAAAATATGGCAATGGTTACTAGAGTCCATGATTTCCATATTATTTAGAAAGAATAAATAATAAAAACCAAGCAAACAGGGCCTCAGCTTAGACCTGGTAATGTATAATACGTATATTATTTAGTAAATAAAATTTATTTTTATAAGTTAAGTAGAATTTTATGGACACAGTTAAAATGTCTTTCAGAGAAAGTAGAAAATATATCCAGAAAATTAAAAGAAAATAAGCAAGTTGAAGTAAAAATATCCATTTTGTTAAAATATCTTTTCTATTAAATTTTTCATATAGTTCAACTACGAAATTAAACAAATAGAATTAGAGTAGAAATATTAAATCAATAACGCTTCAATGTCAAAAGTAATGATTAGAGAAAATTTTAATGTAAGACATCAGTAGAAAAACTTATTTTAGGAACTGTAACACACATTCAAAATAAAATTGAAAAACATCAAATGACTGACGGAGTAATTATGAAAAATGTAATCATATTTGAACGCATACATTATACTGCAGGTGTGAAATGCATACTATACTAAAATCATTAAGATGACATTTCCTTTTTGAAGTTAACCCATTCATGACTTGATTATTTTCCACCTTTTTTTTTTAGTTAATATCATGGGTTTTCATTAATGGAAGCAGTCTGAATTATTGAATGTTCTTGAATTTTTGGTGGATAATAAAATTTTATTTCATGTTTCATTCCCTGAGTTACCCTCCACCTCCAGAAATTGCTTGCCTCCAGAAACTTTATGAACTTGGAGAAACGATGAAAGTTATACAATTGTTCAGGTGTTTCATTCATAGGGTTGCTATGAGTCGTCTACGACTTGACAACTCTTAACAACAACAACAATGCTGCCCTCAGAGTCTCCCATCCTGTAGAGTCCACAGAAACATATGTGAAGCAAATAAAAATTTCTATTTCCCAACTAAAAATCAGATACCTCATATATTATCCTTTGAAACAATATTCTGCAGCACACACTTTTTTCTTTAATTTCAAACTATTATGCAGACTCCTTCCTAATGGCTGCATGTTTATTGGTAGGATAGTAGCTTTTCAAGAATGAGAGAGGGAGACAATTTTGATAAATAACCCCATATCTTAACAGTAGTGAAATAATTAACTTTTTTAAAAAGTTGATTTATTTGGAAAAAAAAAACATAAAATGAACAGTTGTTAATAGGTGCTGCTGTCAAGATTATTACTATTTATAATGGCCCTATAAACAATACATTAAAACTTTTCCCTTTTTTGTACCACCCTCACAATCATTACTATACTCATAAGTCTTCTTCTTAGTAATACTCTGCATTTCCAAGCATGACATCTTTTTCTGAGGACTGACCTCTCCTGATTACATGTCCCTTCTGATAACAATATTTAAAACTCAATATGAGATGAAGTTCCATCATTCTTGTTCATAAGTAGCACGTTAAACTTCCTCCAAGACAGATGTGTTTATTCTTTTGCAAGTCTAAGAGATAATCAATACACCACAGATCAAAGGCATCAATTCTTCCTGTATCTTCCTTATTCATTCACAACTTTCCCAATGTGTACGAAGCAATTGATAGTAGCATGGCTTGAGTAAGGTAGAATTTGGTGTTTAAACTGATAATCTTGCTCTTGCTTTTAAGAGGTCTTACACTACAGATTTTCCCAGTGCTACACATCTTTTGATTTCTTGACTGCTGTTACCAGGAGTGCTGATAAACAGATTAAAAAATAGTCCTAGAAAACATCAATCTTATCTCTATCTATGCTGTCTATTAGTCTTGTTGTAGGGAATTTTGTTTTCTTGAATTTGAAATGTAATCCATAGTCTCTGATCATCTGCCCCGAGTGTTTCAATTATTCTCATTTTCTGCAAGCAAGGTTATATCATCTGCTTGATGCAGGTTGATGAGACTTCTTCTGAGTCTGATGCTGTGTTGTTCTTCTTAGAGTCCAGCTTCTCAAACGATTTGCTTAGCACACAGATTATATAGGTATGCAGAAAAGATGCAACCCTTACATACACCCTGTCTTTAAACCATGCATCATCCCCTTATTGTGTCTTAAAATCTGCTTCTGTAAAGGTTTCTTATGAGAACTGTTAAATGTTGTGAGATTCCCATTCTACTCACTGTTAGCCATATTTATTAATATCTACATAATCAAATATCAATTTATTGTCATCAACACTTAAGTAAATATCTTTCTATTATTTTCTGTTTTCAGTCAATATCCATCTGATATCAGCAATGATAGTTCTCATATCACAGCCTCACTAGGAATCTGAGAGTTGGACAATGAATAACGATGGCAGAAGAACTGATACTTTCAAGCTGTGCTATTGGAGAAGAGTACTGAATATCTCTCATAGACTACAAAAAGAATAGACAGTCATGTCTTTGAGAAAGTACTGTCAGAATGATCCTTGAAGGCAAAGGTGATAAAGCTTATTCTCATGTACTCTTGCCATGTTGCTAGGAGCGGTTATTCTTTGCAGAAGGACATCATGCTTGAAAAAGTGGAGGTAGCTGGAAGGAGAAGATATTCAACCAGATGGATTGACACAGTAACTACAGCTATAAGCTTAAGTATGTAAAATATTCTGAGGATGACACAGGATAGGATAGGGTTCATATTAGTTGTTCATGGTGTCACTGTGGGCCCTACCTGACTCAATAGCATCTCACAACAAGGAAAAAACATCCCAGCCAATCAACAACAAAACCAAACCACTGTCAGTGAGTTGAATTTAGTGACCTTTATTCCAAGTGCCACCAACTCACAGTAACCCTCCATTGAGATTATAAATCTTAACAGAAGGAGAGCACTCATCTGTGTTCACGGAACAGTTAGTGAATTACAGAAACTGACCTTTTGGTTAGCAGTTGGACAAACAACACCACTAGACATCAGATGGATGGATAAGAGGAACTCCTTTTTCAATGCCAAATTCACTTTTTAGGCAAGTTTTTTGTTGCCTACGCAGAAAAATCCAGTCTCTGGAGAAAGCACTTAATACTGTGTAACACAGAGGGTCAGAAAACACACACACATGCACACCCGACACAACCAAAAAGGAAAACTTTAAGTGATATGGGTTGACATAATTGAAACAGGAATGGCCTCAAGCACAGCAGAGACTGGGAAGATGGTGGCACAAGACGAAGCAGTGCTTTGTTCTGTTGTACGTAGGCTCATTATGCAAGAGAACTGTCTCGATGGCACCTAACAACAATATGATCAGTGACTACAAGAAATTTGCAATTATTTTTTTCTTTTAGTTTATGCAGGTTTCATAGACTTTTTTTTATGCTCATGGAAATCTAGGCTCATAGGTTTGCTTCATAAATTAAAAATTCAGAAGTCTTTTTTTATTTCATCTTGTGTGTTTGGGGGAAACATAATTTCCCCAGAAAATTACTTGGTTCTGACCTTTTAGTTCATTAGTAGCCACACACCAAGTCACGGCATAGTTCTAATTCTCAAGCTGGGTGTTTTTTGTTTGGGTTGTTGTTGTTGTTGTTTCTCTCTCTCTCTCTCTCTCATCATATTAACTTCCTTGTAGCTCTCTGAAAAGAATAAATTTGTATGAGAAGGTAATACGCTTAATCTAATCTTTGCAACAGGGCTGAGTAATTTTATTTAAATGAAAAATCTTATTGACACTTAGGCACTCTAAGTCTTTTCCTAAGTCATAAAATCCAAAAAAATTTAGTTGCTTCATTGCTCTGTATCTTGACTCGTTTGCTTTTAATTCAGCTAGAAACCAAGTCAGCAAATCCTGAACATTTTCATTGCTATAATTAACAAAAACAAAAAAGTCAAAGACAATATACATTAGCCTTCTAAATATTCAACTTATTCCCCTAGGTCTAGATGCTGTGAAAGCTCATATTTTGTCTCCCAATTTATCACTAAGGTCAGCATTTTGCTGAGGATTTTACTTTAAACAATGCTGTATTATATTACTTCATCTCTGTAGATTCTAATACAAGATTTTTTTGCTACCAGTTACTCTAGTGTGGATTTAATCCCATGTATTTTGGGCATTTTTTAAATAATAGCATATAATTTACCACAAACTACTATAACAAAAAATCTACCAAAGCAATTAAGCCTGGAAAATGATGGCCTAGGAAAACACAAATTTCCAAACATTGTTGTCCAACATAGAGTATGTATCATATTGGCTAAGTAAAGGGAATACAATAGATTGACAAGGAGCCCAGTGGCATAGGTGATCATGTACCAGTCTGCTAACTGAAAGGTTGTCAGTACAAGTTAACCATTTACTCTTGGAGAGAAAGGTGAAGAATTTCCTCTCATAAAGATGTACAGACACAAAACCCAATGGAGAGTTGCTATGAGTCTGAACTGACTGCAAACTAATGAGGATGGTTTTGGTTTGGTTTATACACAATGTAGGAGATATAATATCATAACAATAAATAGGCAAGAAAGTAGTAAGAATAGAATACAGATGTTTAACAATCAAATAGAAATAAAAATACATTACTGTGTGGAATAGAATTTCTTCTACAATGAAAACAATTTAGATTTTTTTTCACATCATTAGAATCTGTGAGCAGCTTTAACACTGAGACAATCCATACTTTTCTCTTTGGTTAAGGTTAAATTGTATTGATTTAAAAAACATATAAAATACACAGACATCTGGAATTCTAGAGAACTGTTAAATGCAATTGATCATTATAAAGAAAACATGAATAAATTCATCTAAAACACATAAATTATCAACTGCAAGGACTTTTTATAAGGTATAAGGATAAAGAAACAAAGAATATCTTAAATTACTTGAAGTTCAGCCAAGATGAACTTCATATAATTTAAGATATTCTTGGCTGGAAGCTGGGGTAACAGGGAAATGTCTATCTGTGGTTTACTGATTATGCAAAGGCGTTTGACTGTGTGGATCACAACAAACTGTGGCTGACTCTTAAAAGAATGGGAATCTCAGAATACTTGATCGTGTTAATGCAAAACCTATACTTGAAACAGGATGCAGCAATCAGAACAGAGCAAGGAAACACTGCATGATTAAAAATTGGGAAGGGTATACACCAGGGATGTATCTCCATACCTTTTCAACCTATATGCAGAACAGATTATCCAGGAGGCTGGGCTCTATGAGAAAAAGAGTGGCATCAATGTTGGTGGAGATTCATCAATAATCTGCATTATGCAGATGACACAGACCTGCTTGCTGAAACTAAAGAGGACCTGAAGCACTTGCTGCACAAGGTCAAGGACTTCAGCCTTCAATATGGATTGAGGTTCACTATTAAGAAGACAAAGATTCTCACCGCTGGGCAGCATCAGGATGGACGGAGAAGAGATTGAGATTGTTCACAGCTTTAGTTTGCTTGGCTCCACAGTCAACACTCTTGACACCAGCAGCCAAGAAATTAAAAGACATATTGCATTGGGAAAGTCTGCTGTTAGGGACCTCTCCAAAGTACTGAAGAGAAATGTTGCCACTCTAGAGACTAAGGTGCACCTGATACAGGCCATGGTCTTTGCAATCACTTGCTATGCAACGAAGATCTGGGTAATGACTAGGAAGGATAGAGGGAGACTTGATGTCTTTGATCCGTGGTACTGGAGAAGAGTATTAAATATTCCATGGACTGCTAAGAAGAGTAACAGGTTTAATCTGGAGAGAGTTAAACCAGGCTGTTCCTTGGAGGCAAGGATTCTTAAGCTTCGTCTGACATACTTTGGACATGTTGCAAGGAGGGACCAGTCCTTGGAGAAGGACGTCATGCTTGGGAGGGTGAAGGGACAGCACAGTGTGTAGGAGACAGTGAGATTGGCACGGAACAGTGTTTAGGGCTGTTGTACACAAGGTCACTATGAGTCGCAGGTGACTCGATGGCACATAACAACAACAACAACAACTTGAAGTTCTGTATTCAAGCATTGCCTCCCTTTGTCTACAAATAGTTAACAGTTTTACAAAATTTTTATGCAAGTTGTTGCATCATTTAATCTTATTTAATATAAGTTAAGACTTTTCCACTTTGTAGCCTACTCAATAATAATATTAATTTAGGTCCAAACCCTCACCTAGCCCATAACATTAGAATGTCAAACTGAAATTCTCATTAAAAAATCATGATTTACGGTTATAAGTTTGCCTAAATGTTATTTTAAAGAAAAATAATAATTATATTGTCTATTTAATAAACCATTTCCTGCCACTTAAAAAATTATGTGTTTAATAAACTGTGAGAGATTTTGAAAAGTCCATATATTAAACTCCAATATTAAAATTAGACTTTCTTTTGTTACTACCTTCAGAATCAACAACTTTTTAGGACAAACTAGAACAGGGGTCTCCATTGCTATACTTTTTTATGGACGAGAATTGTCACATCTTTCTCTGACAGACCAGCTGATGGTTTTAAACCACCAATCTTTTGGTTAACAATTTAGTCTTTTAATAGCCGTGCCAACAATGCTTCTTACATTAAACTCAGGGCTCATTTTCAAAGAGATTTTAGTTTTTACTTACTAGAGTAGAATATGTATTTTCAACATTTTATGAGAAAAAGCCTCACCGTTAACAATCTAATGAGCACCCTGATTACACTTTCTTCGAGACTCATTTGTCCATGGGACATTCAGCTCTTTTCTCCAAGAACATAATTTTAAGATATTAATCCTTCTTCTGTAATCTTAATTCAGTGTCCAAATTTCAGATGCATAGCAAGTAACTGAAAAGACCACTGTTTTAATTAGTTGCACCATGATTTTTACTTTGGCATCATTCCTCTTTGACTCTTGGAGCGATCCTTTATAGCAGATTTTCACAATGCAATGAGTATGTTTTGATTTCTTGACTGTTGATATCAAGGATGTTGATAACGGATCCCCAAAAGATGAAATGGCTAAAAACTTCCATCTTTTTGCCATCTATCATATTGTTGTCTATTGACCTGGTAATGTTGATTTTTGCTTTCTTAAGATTGAAATGAAATCTATACTGAAGCATGTAGTCTTTGATCTTCTGTAGCAAGAGTTTCAAGTCCTTATTTTATGCAAGCAAGACTATGTGATCTACATAATGCAGGTTGTTGAGAAGTCCTCCTGCAACCCTGATATCACATTCTTCTTCATATATTCATATAACTTCACAGTTTTTTTTCACGTACAGATTGAATAATTGTGGGGAAAACATGGATTTTTATTATGGATATTGGTATTTTAAATTTATTGCCCTATGAGTTGGTGTAGTTAATTGAAACTTAATGGGTTCCTCCTCTGACATTTTATGTCAAAATGTGTCTTTAAGACTGAAGTTCTGGAATTGTCTGGCAGGCAATTTACTAGAAAGGCAGACTGCATTACAGGCAGACTGATTAGGATATACATTTTAACAAGTTTTTCAAGTGCATACTCATGCTTGAGAAAGACTCAATGATACATAAAGATTCTAGTAAGGTCTTTTGACTAGTTCCTTTCTATTTTATATATCCCAAGGAAATCAGAACTGAAACATAATCATACATATGTACACCTGTGTTCACAGCAGCAATATTCACAGTAGCAAGAAAATGGCAACAGCCCAAACGCCAATCAACAAAGAATGGAGAAATTGTGGTACATTTATACAATGAGATACTATGCAGTACTAAGGAACAATGATTTTGTAAAATACTATGCAACACTGGAGAATCTAGAGAGCACTATGTTGAGTGAACGAACTAAGTCTCATGAGGATAAACACTGCATAAGAAAATTATTGTGCAATACTTCCAGGATACATCTTCAAGGATATGAACATGTACGGCTAAGCACAATTGATAACAGTGCCTCTAAATTTCAAAATCAATCTCCATAATAGTCTATTGTGTTTCCTACTGCCAAAGGGGCCCTTTAGAGTAGTGAGAGAAGATCTTCACTCTGAAACCCACAGCGTCCCTTTTCAGCAGGAAGTAGCTAAGAGAATACGCCATCCCCTTTTCCTTATGAATCAGGGTGAAGTCTCTCTCAGGGAGGAGTGATAGGGAATGGCAAAGGACACACCGACAAAGGAGATCAATTAAAACTGGCTTTGACAAGCACTGTGGTAATTGGACAATTAAAACAGACATTAGGGGGGGGAAGAAGAACGAACTGGGGAGGAGGGTAGAGAAAACAGTGCAACAATGAATGAATGAAAACCCAAAATCACTGTAAATGTTCATTAATACTAATAAAAAATATTGTGAAAATAGAAGGATAACTGAGTAAGATGTGTATAAATGTTCATAAGGGAAGTAGAAAGGGAAAAGGAGGTGGGAAAGAGAAGGGTGGAAATCATTAGTACAACAGAGTTAGTGGGTGGTTGAAGGGGTGAATGAATATGAAAGATTCAAAGGAGGCTTGAAAAGACAGGGTGATAGCAGGCATAGAGAAATAGTAATTAATCATATAAAATACAGTGTATATAAATGATTATATAAAGCAATGCATATGAACCAAACACAATGTAAATCAGAGATTGTTTAAAACACAATGTACATGCATGATACATGATGATTGCATTCACACAAAGAAATGTAAAAACAAAAGAATCCCAAGTACTGTTTTTTTTAAAAAAAGAAACAAAAACAAAAGCAAACAAACAAAAAAAAACCCAAACAGACTAAAGGATCCTAACCCAAGTCACAGTATTTTCAAATGTGTAATTTGCATGGGAAAAACATACAATGAGTAAGAGAGACACAGGATAATTGATTTCTTTGAATAGTGATATTGACAAAGAATTTTGACAATACCATAGATGCCAAAATTTAAACTGACCTAGGATGAAGTGCAGTTAGAACGGTCCTTGGAAGCAAAGATGATGACGCTTAGTCTCAAATACTTTAGGTATATTATCAGGAGAGACTGGTCTCTGGAGAAAGACGTCATGCTTAGTAATGTAGAGAGTACGTGAAAAGACGATGAACTTCATTACAACATATTGGCACAGTGAGAGCCACAACAAGTCTAAACACGGCATAATGGTGAGATGGCATAGGATTGAGCTGTATGTGAAGTGGCTTGAGGGGACCAAATAACACATATACAAACAATATCAGGCACTGTTTGGTAATGTTTAGATTTTTGACCTTATAAACTGTGCTTAATAAATATAAAACTCATTTAATCTTCATGAGTATTTTATTCCTTTAATTATTTTACATATGTATATAAATAATATAAAAATAATATGGTACTCGGTAGAAGAGTATTGTATAGCAATGAAGGAATTTTTTTTACTTTTCAGAGAGAGGAGCAAACTGGGGAGGAGGGGTGGGCAGGGAGAAAAGTACAACAATGAATGAATGGAGATCCAAAATTTCTGCAAATGTCCAATAAAATTAATAAAATAAAAAATAATATTCTTCATTTCATACACACACTTATTGTAAAATATTAAATTGCTGCCTTTATGTACCTCAAAACTGGTTTTTATTATTTTCACATTCTGATAGATCATCATTCTTGGGAATGGAACAAATATGGATCTCTTCCAGTCACTCGGCCAGGCAGCTGTCCTTCATATTACCTGGAACCAGAATGATGAGCATGTCCAGTGCTGCATCTCTTAGCTGAAACCTGTCATCTAGTATCCCATCGACTCTTGTGCCTTATTTTTTGCCAATCCCTTCACCACACCTTGAACTACTTCTTTCATTAACGTTGGCTCTTGATCATATGATACTTCCTGAAATATTACAGTACAGCCAATTCTATTTGGTATAGTCATTTGTGTATGTATGTGTGTACTCTCTGTCTTTTTTTTTTATGCTTCTAGAGTAATCCAAGATTTTTCCCATAGCATCTCTCAGTACTGCAACTCGAGACTTGAATTTGGTTTTTAGTTCTTTCATCTTGAGAAATCTCAAGTAAGTTCTCCTTTTATTCTCCAAATCCAGCTCTCTGCACATTCCATTGTAATACTTTGCTTTGTCTTCTTGGGAAGCCCTTTGAAGTTATCTGTTCATCTCTTAACTTCAGCGCCTTTTCTTTATTTTTTTTCTTTTCAAAGCTCTAGTGAAACAACCAGGGTCTCTTTCTGGAATTTATTTTAGTTTTTTCTTTCTCTTCTTTATTTATGGTGATCTTTTCGCACTCTTCACTGATGATATCCTTGATATCATCCCCAAAATCACCTGGTGTCCAATCATTGGTGTCTAATGCTTCAAATTTATTTTCAACATGATTTTTAAATTTAAGTGCAATTGACTATAGATAAAGATATCATTAATATCAAATGTAAGAAAAATATTGCTGAATATCATTAACAATTATTAGAATATTACATGGCTAGAGAAATTTAGAAGAGGCAATCTCACTAAGAATATTATTTCTGATGCCAGATAGATCCAGGCTGAAAGCAAATAATCTGTTTGTGTTTTATTGACTCTATAAAAGTGTTTAATTTTGTAGATCATGACAAATTAGGGCTAACATTGATAAGAATGGAAATCCCAGAACACTTAATTGTGCTCATGTAAAACCTTTATCTAGACCAAGAGATTTTTATGTGAATAGAATACGGTAACACTACATGCTTTAAAATTAAGAAAGATATGGGTCAGGGTTGTACTATTTTTTTCTCCATACCAATTCAAGGAAACAAAGATTCTAACCACTGGGCCCATTGGCAGCATCGTGATAGATGGTGAAGAGACTGAGATTGTTAACAGCTTTAGTTTGTGTGGCTCCATAATCAATACTTTTGGCACCAGCAAGCCAGGGAATTAAACAAAATATTGCATTGGGAAAGTCTGCTGTTAGAGACTTCTCCAAAGTACTGAAGAGAGACAATATTAGTCTGGAGACTAAGATACACCTGTTATAGGCATGGTTTTTGCAATCACTTGCTATGCATCTGAAAGCTGGACCATGATTAGGGATGATAGAAAAATTGATGCCTTTGAGCTGAGGTGCTGGAGAAGAGTATTGAATCTACTATGGACCACTAAGAACAAATAGGTTTGTTCTGAAGAGGGTGAAACTTGGCTGTCCCTTAGAGGCAAAGATTATGAAGCTTCATCTGACATACTTTGGACATGTTGCAAGGAGGGACCAGTCCTTGGAGAGGGATGCCATGCTTGAGAGAGTAGAGGGACAATGAAAGAGAGGAAGATTGTCAATGAGATGGACTGATTCAGGGACTGGGGTAATGGGGTAGGTGTGTTGGAAACAGTGAGGCTGGCCCAGGATAGAGCAGGTTTGAGGGCTGTTGTATATAAGGTCGCTTGAGTTGCAGGTGACTCATTGGCACATAACAATAACAGCATACCTATTCTATCAGTATGCTGGGCCAATTAAGAAGAATATGACGTCAAGAAGAATGTAGCATCAAGATTGGAGGAAAACCCATCAATAACCTGTGCTATATAGATGGGATAACCTTGTTTGCTGAAAGTGCAGAGGACTTGAAGCACTTGCTGCAGAAGATCAAAGAACACTTTCTTCAATATGGATTGTATCTCAATATTAAGAAATAAACATTCTCTCTCAAACATTATGAGAAAAAAATAAAAGATTGAAACTATTAATGATTTCATCTTATTTGGACCCTGTAAAAAGAGGAAGAGAAGCATGGAGACAGCCATATCTGACCTTTGCCAACTTTACAGAGGGAAATTGTTTCTGCCCACAGCATCAATAGCACAAAACCAATTTTTCTGAGTTCAGACATGTCCTCCATGCTCCCATACCTCTTTCTATTCATCTCAACACCAATATTACTGCTTTGCTAGGTCCAAAATCTGTCATGATGGCTCACAGACCATAGTGGGGAAGTCACAAAGTTATAATCTAGATAACACAGTCAGGACATCTCATGAAATGTGCATGCAAGTGCCTCAGTTCAAGTGTCAAGCCTTCAGGCGAGTGGTTTCCATGGTCTCAGTCTTGCTAATATTATATCCACTGCCCCCTTTCCCAAGTCCTATGTCATGTCTCCATTTCTTCTGTAGGTCTTGGTGTTTGCTGTCTTTGGTGTAGGTGAATCAGGAAGGGCATCCTACATTGTCTTACTTTCTCTTTAATGTCATCAGAAGAACTATCTCTTCAACTAGAGCTATTCAATTTATTGGTGATACTAGCCAATCATCTTGTAGATTGTTGAAACTGACCAATCCATTTGTGGAATAGTAGACAGCCAACTCCCTTGCTGATAGGCTAGTTCACCCAATTCACCTATCCCCGCCCATCTGCATAGCAATGCGAAATGGCTAGTAAAAGTCATATTGAAAGATAAACTCAACAGAGCCACAATCAACACTCTTGTCACCAGAAGTCAGATCAGAAGATGTATTAGAACTATAGAGTTGGGAAAGAGTGAGGAAGAGCCTGTGGACTGCCAAAAGAACACACAACTATGTCTTAGAGGAGGTACAGACAGAGTGCTCTTTGGAAGCAAAAATAATAAGCTTCAGTTCACATTCTTTGGGCATGTTACTAGGAAAGGCTATTCATTGGAAAGGGCAATCATGCTTGAAACAGTGGAGAACAGTGAAAGAAAATAATACCCTTAACCAGATGGATTGACACAGTGACTTTAGATACAAGTTTGAGTATGTCAGAAATTTTGAGGTTGCCACAAGATAGGACAGGGTTTAGATATTTTGTTCATAGGGTTGTTATTGGTAGCATTTGACTCAAGGTAGCCTCAAAATAACATATTTGTTTTCAAATTAAAGGTCATGTTATTCAACATTGGTATGTTTATCTTTGTATCACACAATCCCAACTACCTTTAATGTCTTTCTTGTTTTGTACATATTTTTTAATAAGTGATATCTTTATACCTAGCAGAGATTATGCTCTAGTAGTAATGTGCTAATGTTATTGTTATGCAACATTGATTTGGATCAGTTCACAACAGATGCTCCAGAGGATGTAAATGGTATGAAAAAAGATTGTCCATCTTTCTCCTGTAGAGAACCTGGTGGATTTAAATAACCCGCATTTTTGTTGGCAACCAGTAGGCAGGCTGCCAAATCTCCAAAATATTTGCTAATTCATGAATGTGTTGGTCATTTTTTATTAGCACTGTTGTAGACCTACAGTACTTAGGTACATTTATATTTTGTAATAATTTAGTTGTTGGAAATTATTCTGTGAGTGGATCATTAGAGCCTTTTATCTAACATTCTATTTTTCTTCATAATAGTTTCTGACAGAAATATTAGAAACATATATAAATAGACACTAAAGAATTACTAGAATAATCTAACATACTCCTACTTCAGCAACTTTCTTTGAATCTTTTTATATTGTTGTTTACAACAACTGTGCATAAAATGTAAATTTTCCAACAGGTTCTTAAAATAGATGTGTTTAAAAAAATTCTCAGGAGAAACATATGAGTTGAATAACAAGAAGTTTTCCTTTTATAAATCCTACTTAGCATATTTTTTTCTTAGGGCAATCCAGACAGACTAAACAACTTTGACATAAATAAGAACTGCTTAAATTGTATTTTAAGGTGTATGTAGTTTGGAACTCATTCTCCAAAGAGAATAGGAATAGTTTTCTTTTATCTGTGATGTGATCTTAATAGACAGAACAGATCTTAATTTTTAAAGATATAGGAAAATAGAAAGAAATTTTAAAATAAACAAACAAACGAAAACACAAACCACCAAACACAAGTTACTTTAACACTTAGTGGACAAGTCAACCATAAATAGAACACTCTAGAAAAGTTATCTTATTTTTATATATCATACTATAGCTCCTAAGAGAACTTTGGTGCCCTAGTGAATAAGAAATTGTGCTTCAAATCCAAATTTCAAGCAGTTGGAATTCGTCAGATGCTCCATAAGAGGAAGATGGGTAGTATTCTCCCATGTTATTTACAGTCTCTAAAAATCAACTGGAGAGTCAGCCATGAATAAGTTCTAATAAGATGGTAATGAAAACATAGATCCTAAAATTGCTGTTATTGCTGTTGTTGTTGTTATGTGCTTTTGAGTCACTTGTGACTCATAGTGACTCTATGTACAACAGCTCTGAACTTTGCTCTATCTTGAGCCAAATTTATTGTCTCTGACACACCTACCCCCATTACCCCAATCACTGAATCAATCTATCTCATCGAGTGTCCTCCTTTCCTGCACTGTCCCTCCACCCTCCCAAGCATGATGTCCCTCTCCAAGGACTAGTCCGTCATTGAAAAAATCCAAAGTGTGTCAGATGAAGCTTCAGAATCCTTACCTGCAAGAAGTAGCTTGGCTTCACTCTCTCCAGGATAAACTTGTTTGTTCTCCTAGCAGTGCATGGTGTATTCAGTACTCTTCTCCGGCACCACAGCTCTAAGGCATCAATTCTTCTTCTGTCATCCCTGGTCATTGTCCAGCTTTCTGATGCATTGCAAGTGATTGTAAAGATCATGGCATGTATCAGGTGCATCTTAGTCTGCAGACTAATTGCTCCAAGGGAGAAAGATGGGGAATAGCTATCCTTGCAAATTACTGCTTCTGAAAACAAACTGGAAATTATGGTTTTGTTTCAACTAAATGGTATATAATAACAGCACATTGGCCAACATATTCTGGCTATTAAAACAATTGTATACTGATTATATATATATATATATATATATATATATATATATATATATATAAATAATTTTAAAATATACTAATATTATCCTGAAAAGTATAAATTTAAGCTTCTCATAATTTATAGTAAAGACTACAAGCCTTCAATATAGATTCCACCTCAACATCAAGAAGACAAAAATCCTCACTGCTGAATAAATAAGCAACATTATGACAGGTAGAGAAAGGATAGTAAATGCCAACATTTTCATTTTATTTAGATCTACAGCCAATATCCCTGGTACCAGCAGTCAGATCAGGAGATGTATTGCATGAGGCAAGTCTGCTGTTAGTAACGTCTTCACAGGAATGAGGAGCAATGATGATGTTAGTTTGAAGGCTAAGGTGTGGCTGATCCAGGCCATGAGCTTTTCAAGCACTTGTTTTTCCTCTGAGAAACAGATAATGAATAAATATAACAGAGGAACAATTGATTCTTTGAATTGTGATGTTGGAAAAGAATTCTCATGCACTGGCCAAAGAACAAACAGGTATGTCTTGGGGGAAAGTGCAGCCAGAATGCTTCTTGGACAAGGAGGGCAACACTTCATTTTACATGTTTTTGGCATGATGCTAACAGTAGCTATTCCTTGGAAGGAGATGCTTGGAATCATTAATAGTTAGAGAAGGATGGAACAACCCTCAAACAGATGGACTGGTACCTTGCCTGCAAGTGTGTCAAAGATAATGAGGATGGCACAGGATAGGACAGCATTCAGATCTGTTGTGAATAGGGTCGCTATGAGTCATACTCAACTTAGTAGCACATAGCAACAACAAACATAAGAAATCTATACTGTTGTCTGAATAGAGTGGGGAACACTTTTTAAAATTTAAAAAAAAATTAAAAAACACAAAGCATGTATGTCAGAGCTGTATCCTTTGTTCACATTCCATCTATATGGTGAACAAACATTTTGAGAAGCAGAGCTCTGTGGAATAAAAATAGAACATCAGGTTAGGAGAAAAAATTCAACAATCTGCATGTACATATGACAAAACTTTGATCACTGAAAGTTAGGGTGACTTGAAGCACTTTCTGCAGAAGATCTTTTCAACCACTTGCTATGCATATGAGGATGACACAAAATAGGACAGGCTTAAGATCTGTTATTCATAGGGTTGAGAGTCATACTTGATTAGACGGCACATAACAACAGCAAAATCTGACATGTCTTCAAGGCTGTATCCTTTCTCCACACTTATTCAATTTTAGGCAGAAAAAAATCATTCAGGAGGCTGGACTTTATGAAGAAGAATATGGCATCTAGATCCGTGGAAGACTCATCAACTACCTGTACTATGCAGATGACACAACCTTGCTTGCTGAAAGTAATAGGACATGGAGAGCTTACTATATATGATCAAAGACTATATAGCCTTAATTATGAATTATATCTCAACAAAGTCCTAGGAAACAAAGTCCTCAACACTGGCCAATAGAAATCATTATGATAAATGCAGAGATGACTTAAGTTGTAAACTATTTCACCTTCAAAGTTATTTACTATGAATCAACACCCTTGATATTGTTGTTGTTGTTATTGTTTACATACCATCATGTCGATTATGACTCATAGTGACTCTATGCACAGTGATTCTGAACTCTGCTCTATCTTAAGCCAATCTCATTATCTCAGACACATTAACTGCATTACTCCAGTTATTGTGTCAATCTATCTTGTCTGGGTCTTCCTCTCTTGTGCTGTCCTGTGAACTTTCCAAGCATGATATCCTTCTTCAAAGACTGGTCCCTCCTGGCTACATGCTGAAACTATGTGAGATGGAGTCTCAAAATACTTGCTTCCAAGGAGCAGCTTGGTTTCATCTTCTCCAGGACAGACCTGTTTGTTCTCCTTGCAGTCCATGATATATTCAGTACTCTTCTCCAGCACCAAAGCTCGAAGGCATCAATTCTTCTTCTGTCATCCTAGCTCATTGTCTAGCTCTTTGATGCATAGCAAGTAATTGTAAAGACTATGGCCTGAATCAGGCACACCTTCATTGCTGAAATCCTTGCTCTTGGCAGGTGCCAGTCATAGAAAAAGAAATCACGAGGTGAGCAAGAAACAGCAACAACATGGGTTAACACACTGTCTTTAATAATGTGCACAGTCCATTGGAGATGATGAGAATAGCGCAGGATCTGTTGTTCATAGGGTCATTATGCCTCATAGAGGACTCCACAATATCTAGTAAAAACAACAAAATGCATGTGCTTTGCACAAGCAAATAATGTAAGAGCTAGATAATCACTTCCCACAATATGATAAACCAAACTAAAATGCTCATATTCATTGCCTTGAAATTATAACCAACTCATTGCTGATCCTTCCTTGCATTTTCAAAACTAGTAAACATGTGGAAAGAGATGGTCTCTGTTTCTCCCAAGGAACATCTGGGGATTTCAAACCACCAGAGAGACACATTCTGAGATAAATTACAAGACAATTAAGGGTGGAATGCAACACTGTCCTGGTCCCTGAAAGGGAAATTCCCTAGGGTGTGACTTATAACAATTATTTATTTTTTGCTTGTTTATTTCACTGAAAATAAATTGTTTTATGTTTTGAAACATACACTGTATAGAGGTAATCCATGGTTGCTGTGATGCTGAACACTGTGACACTGATGTGTCAAATGTGATAATGGTTATCCATAATGGACAGTGTTTGGTGGAGCTACCTGATTAAAAGAAGCTTGGAAGCAGGAGTGTCATCCACTACTGAAATAGCTTGCCTCTAGGAACTCTAGCAATTTGGTGAAATGATGTAAGTTATACAAGTATTCAGGTCTTTCATTCATGGGGTCACTATGAGTCATCCATGACTTGATGACATATAACAATGTAACAACAACAAGAACAAAGGTAAATTAAGAGAAAAGCAAACAGAGAGGAGGAACTCACAGACTTACCAGGAAATAATTGCCTGGAATGTCACTTGTACTCACATCTCTGTGTGAGGAAGCTTCTTGACACCTGGGAAGGAAGATATCCAACCGAGATTTCTAGATCTTTCAAAACTAACTGCTCAGCAGAAATCATTCACACCATACCTAATTTTATATAGGTATTGTGGTAAGGAGCTCTGCTGATATCCCAAAGGCATGGAGGTTCAAATCCACCAGAGGCTTCATGGAAGAAAGATGGGGATCTCCTCCTTTGTGATTAAATTCCCTCTGAAAATCCACTGGAGGGTCAGCTATGCATTGGCTTGAATTCAATGCTACACACAACAACTCTCAATGTTAGAGTCCTGGCAGTTTAAAATCAAGTTGTCTGAGTGTCAGCCTGTGCAGTTCAAACTCATGCTATATGTCGATTTTTGACTGTGTGATCTGAGTCTTTGAACCCTGTCCTATCCCATGCCATCATCAGTTTCTGACACACAAAAGCCCATTGAGGTAGTCAGAGTGTCAATCCACCTGGTCAAAGGTCTTCCTCTCCTTTGCCAACCCTCCATCCTTCCAAGCATCATGTCCTTCTCCATGGAATAGCCTCTTGATAACTGAAGTATGTGAGGTGAAGCCTCGTCATTTTTGCCTCCAAAGAGTACTTCAGCAGCAACCTCTCCAACATATTCAGTTATTCTTATGGTATCTTTATTCACTGTCAAATTTTCAGATACACAAGAAATAATTCAAAATACCATGGGTTGGATCAGACCTTATTCTTCAAACTGACATCCTTGCACTTTAAAATGCTGGAGAGGACTTTGATAGCAGTTTTCCCCAATGCAACACATCTTTTGTTTTCTTGACTGCTACAACCATGGATGTTGATTATGGATCCAAGTAAAATGAAATTATCGACAACCCCAAGACTTTACGCCACTCTCATGCTGTTGTCCTCTGGAGCAGTTGTGAGGACTTTTTGTTTTCTTGATGTTGAGAAGTAATCTATTTTACTGTAGAATATCAGGACTACAGATTGCAAAATGAGCTTTATTTCAACATAAGGAATATAGGTGTGAGTTAACTGTAACCAAAATTATTATAAGTTGAAAAAAATAAAAACAGGAGCATCAAACATAAAAGATGCTGTAAAGATAAAAGTAGAAGTTGAACTTATTCATTGTCTATAGCAATCTTTAAAGATTGTAGTGGTCCATGGACCTAAAACTATCAATAGCCTTTATTTCGGGAAAAGGCAAGAAGTAGATACTCACAGGAGGCTCCAAGAGGACTTCAGCGCTGCTGACACCTTGACCTGAGCATGAGAACAGTGTCAGACTCCTAGTTCCAGAATTGTAAGATAATAAATTCATGTTGGTTTAGGTTGTTAATTATGGTCATCTGCAGGTCAGTAACAGGAACAAATGGACCTTTAAAAATTACTAATATAGTGTTCAGTTGTAGACAAGATAAAATGTGTAAGAAACTTAAGGGTTTTTTAAAATACTTTACTCAGTGAAATTTTAAAATTGAGATTCCATAACATCTGAAGCAGAGAAACAGCATATCAAATTTGTTTGGGTGGCTCTTGAGTAAATATTAAGAGTTATATAAATATGTACATATACACATATTTACACACACACCAAATGTTTCAAATGAAAGGAAGAAGCATTGGCATGATTTCACTTTTTGTTAAAGTATTTTGTTTAATAAACATTCATTTTTAGAATTTCATAGAGTAACAAAAAAGAAAACAAAACAAAATTCTGTTTTCTCACCACTCAGTGATTACCACAATTCACATTTTGATGGGTATCATTCTAGCTTCCTTTCTATGCCCATAATTTGCAATGTTTTATGTATGCATAATCATAGCGTGCATACTATTTTGTAAGCTGTTTTTTAAGCTGCTTTTTGTAAGCTGCTTATTTCACAAAACAATATTTATTTAACATTTCTATTTTGTAAATGTTCATTGTATAAACATTAAAAAAATAAAAAGAAATCATCTTTCAATGAAGATTACTATTGTTATGTGGTGTATGTACCTGGAGTATTTCTATAAATATTTATTCAGTGGGATAATATTATCTTTAGTATGACAGCTGCTTTAGTTTTACATACCAATATGTTGTAAACGTCTAATTAGAACTACTTCTATATCATAATTGTTAGAGACTGTATAGTCTTTATCTATGAATTGTAACTATTAATCAGTTTTAAAATATCATGTAAGATGTCCTGATACTTTCAAACATATAATGTGTTCAAAATACAACTAAGGTGGGCCCGAAGCAAGACATAGTATTTTTCATTCACCTCATATTGATATGATAAATGGTCAGTGAGTAAAGAATACCAAGACTTTATTCCATTGAACTGTGATGTTTGCAAAGAATAACAAATACATCATGAACTAGCAGAAGAACAAACAAATTTGACTTTGAAGAAGTATGACCACAAGGTTAGAATATGTTAGTAATGTAAGGATAATCTAAGACTAGAACTTGTTATATTAAGAGACTATTTACTGGAGCTCTGGTGAGTTAGAGGTAAGGAATCATGCTGCAAATGTAGAAGTACACAGTTCAAACCCATTAGCTGCTCCACAGAAGAAAGACGGGCTATCAGCTCTCATGTTATTTACTGCAAATCATTGGGAGGGTCAACTATATGCTGATTCTGACTTAATGGTATACAACCACAAAACAGAAAAGGGCAGTATACCTAATAAAGAGAAAATGACAGGAAAAAAATGAAAGACTCTCATTGAGATGGATTTACACAGTGACACTAGCAATCTCTCAAACCTAGCCAGAATTAGGAGAATAGCATCGGGCAGGATAGTGTTTAATTGCAGAAGTGGCATCCACTTCCTAAGCATCTTGCCTGCGGAAAGTCTAAGAACTTTGGTAAATGTTGACAGTTGTAGAGGGTCTTCAGGCCATTTGTTCATAGGGTTGCTATGAATCACACTTGACTAAAAGGCAGTCAGCAACAACAACATGGGTAACTAAGGGTCAGAACCAATTTGACTCAGCAATATTAATATTTTAGTTGTTGAATTTTCTTCTACTTTTTGATATGGTATATTGTGATTTGTAACTCTTTATATAAAATAATATATACGAATTTATTGTCTCTTATTAACCAAATTTCTAAAAAAACCCCAAATAATAATAATAATAATAATAGTTTCATAAAGCAATGTAGAGATAATAGAGATGGAGAACATTCCTTTTTTTCCCTACAATTCAGGGTATGGTCCTAAAATTTGGCACACAATATAATTAAGTAGTTAAAATTACCACTGCTTAGACTAATTTTACTTATTATTGTATTTTGCGGCAAAGAAATTGTCCAAATCCGTCTTAATTAGAATTGATAGACATTAAATACTTGGGAATCTATACTTTTAGTCTACAACCTACCAGTGAAATGGGAAAAGAAAAACTTTTCAAAAATTTCTTTTAAATCCTTCATATAGTTACAAGAGAGGTGGAAGGGATTTTTAAATATAAAATACAAATCATAATTTAAAGAAAAAATATACTAGTTCCATACCTTTATTACACTTGAGACATAAATTTCATTACTTGAAAGAAAATTCTTAATGTGATATCATTTGATTTTGTTTTTGAAAATTATACTGTAAAAGAGGGCAATAAAATAATTTATGTATAGTATGACTATTTGGCTAATAAAAAATTTAAGATGAATTTATAGAATTCTACTTTCTATACACATGGATTTAACCTGATGGTATGCATAGGAATCAACTCAATTACATTTGTGGAAAGACTCGCTGGAGGAGCTCAATATCAGCAATGAAAACCAGGCCGGGTGCTGAATGTGGGGCAGACCACCAAATACTCATATGCAAGTTCAAGCTGAAGTTGAGGAAAATTAAATCAAGTTCACGGGAACCAAAATTTGACCTTAAGTTTGTCCGACTTGAATTTCAAAACCATCTAAGGAACAGATTTGAGGCCTTCAGCACCAATTATTGTTGTTGTTGTTGTTGTTGTTATGTGCCATCGAGTCGCTTGTGACTCATAGCGACCCTATATACAAGAGCTCTAAATACTGTTCTATCCTGTGCCAACCTAGCCATCTCAAACACACTTATTCCGATTGCTCCAGTCACAGAATTGATCCATCTCACCAAAGGTCTTCCTCTCTTTTGCTTCCCCTCCACTCTTCCAAACATGATGTCCCTTTCCAAGGACCAGTCCTTCCTTGCAGCATGCCCAAAATATGTCAGAAAAAGCTTCAGAATCCTTGACTCCAGGGAACACTCTGGCTTCACCCTCTCCAGGACAAACCTGTTTGTTCTCCTAGCAGTCCCTGGTATATTCAACACTCTTCTCCAGCACCACAGCTCAAAGGCATCAGTCCTCATTCTATCAGCCCTATTCACTGTCCAACTCTCTGACGCATAGCACATAATTGCGAAGACTATAGCCCAGATCAGGCACACCTTAGTCTCGAGCCTGTCATTGTTGCTCTTCAGTACTCTTGAGAGGTCCCTCACAGCCGACTTTCCCAAAGAAATTTATCTCCTGATTTCCTGGCTGCTATAACCAAGAGCGTTGACTGTGGAGTCAAGTAAATTAAAACTGTTAACTATCTCAATCTCCTCACCATCCATGCTGATGCTGCCAATTGGCCCAGGGGTTAGAATCTTTGTTTTCTTGACATTTAGCTTCATGCCATATAGGAGGCTGCAGTCCTTGATCTTCTGCAGCAAGAACATCAGGTCCTCTTCAGTTTCAGCATAGCCTAAATGAGCTCTTGGAGGAAATCAAGAAAATCGTCCATGGAGAATGCAAAAGATCATTACAAAGTCTGAAAAAGAAGAAAAGACCAAAATGGATGTCAGATGAGACTCTGAGTATTGCATTAGAGAGCCGAAAAGCCAAAGTTAAAGGAAAAAATCAGAGAGCTAAAAAGAAAATTTCAAAAGGTAGCCCAGGACAACAAAGCAAGATACTACAATGAAATGTGCAGAGAGCCAGAGTCAGAAAATCAAAAGGGCTGAACTCCTTCAGCGTTTCTTAAGCTAAAGGAGCTGAAAAACAAATTCAAGCCACAGGTGGCAATACTTGAGGATACTTTGGGTAGAGTGTTAAATGATCCAGGAAGTATCAAGAGAAGATGGAAGGAGTACATAGAGTGACTGTATCAAAAGGAATTGGCTGACAGAAGAATTTCATGAAATAACATATGAGCAAGAGCCTGTAATGATGAAGGAGGAAGTTCAAATTGCTCTGAAGGAACTGACAAAAAACAAGGCTTCAGGAGTTATGGCATACCAATTCACATGTTTCAACAAACAAATAGTGCCCTGGATGTGCTTACTAAGTTGTGCCAGAAATCTGGAGGACAGCCGACTGACTGGAAAAGAAATATATTTGTTCCCATTCCAAAGAAGGGTGACCCAATAGAGGGCGGAAATTATCGAACAATATCCTTAATATCACGTGCAAGCAAGATTCTGCTGAAAATTACCCAAAAATGTTTAGAACAATATGTCAACAGAGAACTGCCAGATGTGCAGGCTGGATTTAGAAGAGATTGTGGTACTAGGGATATTATATCTAATTTTAGATAGATCTTGGAAGAAAGCAAAGAATACCAGAAGAATATCTATCTGTGCTTCATTGACTATGCAAAGGCTTTTGACTGTGTGGATCACAACAAGCTGTGGCTGACTCTGAGAAGAATGGGAATCCTAGAACATTTGATTGTGCTGATGCAAAACCTATACTTGGACCAGTAGGCAGTCGTCAGAACAGAGAAAGGAGACACTACATGGTTCAAAATCAAGAAGGGGGTACATCATGGATGTATTCTGTATCCATACCTTTTCAATCTGAATGAAGAACAGATCATCTGAGATGCTGGGCTGTACAAAGAGGAATGTGGCATCAGGATTGGTGGAAGAGTCATCAACAACCTGCGTTACACAGATGACAAATCCTGCTTGCTGAAACTGAGGAGGACCTGAAGCGCTTGCTGTTGAAGGTCAAGGACTGCAGCCTCCTATATGGATTGAAGTGCAACATCAAGAAAACAAAGATTCTCACCACTGGGCCAATTGGCGGCATCAGTATGGATGGTGAAGACATTGAGATAGTTAACAGTTTTAGTTTACTTGGCTCCACAGTCCACACTCTTGGTAACAGCAGCCAGGAAATGAAGAGATGAATTGCCTTGGGAAAGTCAGCTGTGAGGGACCTCTCAAGAGTACTGAAGAGCAACGATGTCAGACTGGAGACTAAGGTGTGCCTGATCCAGGCTATAGTCTTCACAATTGTTTGCTATGCCTCAGAGAGAGTTGGACAGTGAATAGGGCTGATAGAAAGAGGATTGATGCCTTTGAGCTGTGGTGCTGGAAAAGAGTGTTGACTATATCGTGGACTGCTAGGAGAACAAACAGGTTTGTCCTGGAAAAGGTGAAGCTGGAATGCTCCTTGGAGTCAAGGATTCTGAAGATTCTTCTGACACACTTTGGTCATGTTGCAAGGAGGGACTGGTCCTTGGAGAGGGACATCATTTTTAGCAGAGTAGAGGAGTGGCGCAAGAGAGGAAGACCTTCAATGAGATGGATAGATTCTGTGACTGAAGTGGTGGGAATGAGTGCATTTGAGATGGCTAGAGGTGTTTAGGGCTCTTGTTCATAGGGTCGTTATGAGTCACAAGCAACTTGATGGCACATAATAACAACTGTCTATACTCTAAAATTGCAATGCACAATATCAACAATTATTTAGGATATATATTATGAAGTGACCAAATGAATAAATCTTCCTTTACACATTTATAATTTACCAAATAAAACAATAAGTGTCATATGGGAAGAGTATGTAGTGCAACAATTACATAATATAGTCTAAAAAATCAATGCATGCAAATATGGTTTGTATAAACACTTTTAGGTAGTGAAAATTTTGTTGTCCTATTCAGTTGAGTAGTTTAAAAGCAGCAAGAGAAATGTGGGAAAGGCCAAAACCTACCATGATTAACTCTACAAAGGGGAATTGTCCTCATCAATAACATGCACAGTACCAAATACATAGCTACAGGGCCAGACATGGCATGCTACATTCCTGCACCTACTTCTAGTAATCATTAGGTAAATATTTGTTGCAAATTCAGTCTTTACTTGCATTTGTGCTGTTTACTAGGGAAATAGGTTTCGAGGTTGTTGTTGTTGTTGTTACATGCCATCGAGTTGCTTGTGACTTATAGCAACCCTAT
>NW_006399751.1:30036929-30038365 GCF_000299155.1 Elephantulus edwardii | reverse complement strand
AAATGCACCTTTTAATTTCCTGGCTACTGGTGCCAAGAGTGTTGACTGTGGAGCCAAGCAAACTAAAGCTGTGAATAATCTCAGTCTTTTCACCATTCATCCTGATGATGTCAGTTGGTCCAGTGGTGAGAATCTTTGTCTTCTTGACATTAAGCCTCAATCTATAATGGATTTAGGAGTGAAAAAGGATATCACACAGTGAAAGCCCAGGTTTTGGGAACAGCAGCCCCAAACCAGATTAACAGTAAAACGTAACTCCTTAATTAGTTCAGTGAGCTACTCAGTCACCAAATGAAAGTCTAGATTCAGTCCAGCAGAACAAATGCGAAAAACTTCTGGTTTCCTCAATTATCCAGCAAGCTTGATCTCATAGTAGTCACAAGTCAGCTCTTCCTTCAATTATGCAGCAAGGAAAACTTTTAACTCTGGCTCCATCTTCAGAGCTCCTTCAGGCTTCTCCTTGCCTGAGCCTCTCTCTAGTCTGGCCAGCTCTTCCCTTTTATGTGAGCCACATAGTTGTTGATGAAGTAGAAGACAATGATGAGGGGTGAATCATACGTCTGCAGCTGGAGCAGCTGGAAATCACATCCCTAGGGCAGCTAAGAGTAGTGTGTGGAACCCCAAAGACTAATATTATTTACATATGTTCACCTGTGGTTGGGTCCTAAAAAAGGATAGAAAAGTAAAAAATTCTAATATCATAAATGGCACCACCAAGTTGAGTATATATCATAGTGATCCTATGAACACAAGATCTAAATTGTGTCCTATCCTGTGCAAAGTTGACAAGCTTTGATACACCTGAACTGTGATAAGGAAATTATATGTTTGTTTTATAAATGAAATAGGGCCTGAAAAATTCCTTTGTTACTTACTGTCAATAATATAGTCATGTCATGGAAAGAATTTTCACAAAGGAAGGGCTTCTAATGGCCAACAGACACATGAAAAAATACTCAAAATCACTGGCAATAAGAGAGATGCACATCAAAACCACAATGAGATACTAACTCATTCTAGTAGCAGTTCCAAAGTTTTAAAAGACAGCAAAAATAAATGTTGGAGAGGATGTGGTGAAATAGGAACTCATAAAATGGTTGTTGTTGTTGTTGTTATGTACCGTTGAGTCGATTGCGACTCATACCGACCCTATGTACTACAGCCCTAAACTCTGCTCTGTCCTGTGCCAATCGCACTCTCTCTGACACTCCCATCCCGATTACCCCAGTCACTGAATCTTTCCACCTCATGTAGAGCCTTCGCCTTCTATGCTGTCCCTATACACCCTCCCAAGCATGATGTCCCTCTCCAAGGACCGGTCCCTCCTTACAAGATGCCCCAAGTATGTTAGACGGAGCCTCAGAATCCTTGCCTCCAAGGAGCCACCCAGTTTAACCCTTTCCAGGACAAATCTGTTTGTTTTCCTAGCAGTCCAT
>NW_006399751.1:30007049-30036029 GCF_000299155.1 Elephantulus edwardii | reverse complement strand
TCCACACTCTGTTGGGTCACCTTTCTTTGGGATGGGAACAAATATAGATCTCTTCCAGTCAGTTGGCCAAGTGGTTGTTCTCCAGATTTCTTGGCACAACGTGGTGAGCATGTCCAGGGCAGCATCTGTTAGCTGAAATATGTCAATTCGTATACCATCTATTACTGTGGCCTTATTTTTTGCCATTTCCGTCAAAGAAGCCTGAACTTCTTCTTTCATCAACATAGGCTCTCACTCAAAAGTTGTTTCACAAAATTCTTATGTGTGTGCCAATTCCTTTTGATCAGTGACTCAGCATATTCTTTTCATCTTCTTTTAATACATCCTGGATCATTTAATATTCTGCCTAAAGCATCCTTGGTTATAGCAACTCAAGGTTTGAATTTGTTCTTCAGTTCCTTGAGCTTAAGAAATGCTGAACGAGTTCAGCCCTTTTGATTTTCTGACTCCAATTCCTTGTACATTTCATTGTAATATTTTAGTCATTCCGTGCTGCCTTTTGAAATCTTCTATTCAACTCTTTAGTATCTTGAATTCTTCCTTGTGCTTTGGCTTCTCTGTGCTCCAGTGCAATTTTCAGAATCTTTTCTGACATCCATTTTGGATGTCATCCATCTTCTCTCCCTCTTCTGTCTTTGAAATGACCGTTTGCAATCTTCCTGAATGATACCCTTGAAATCCTCCCACAACTCGTCTGGTCTTCGCTCATGAGTGTTCAAGGCTTTAAATCTGTTCCTGAGATGGTTCTGAAATTCTAGGGGATAGACTCAAAGTCATATTTTGGTTGCCTTGGATTTGGTTTAATTTTTCTCAACTTCAGTTTGAACTTGCATATGAGTAGTTGGTGGTCTGTTCCACAATCAGCTCCTGGCCTAGTTTTCATAGCTGACATTGAGCTTCTCCAGCAGCTCTTTCCACAGATGTAATCAACATGATTCCTATGCAAACCATCAGGTGAAATTCATGTATATAACCTGTGTTTATGTCTCTTAAAAAAGTATTTGCTATGAATAAGTCATTGTGCAAAATTCAATCATTCTCTCTCCAGCTCCATTTCTGTCACTGAGTCCATGTTTTCCAACTACTGAATCTTCTTCTCTGCTCCCAACTTTTGCATTCTAGTCACCCATTATTATCAATGCATCTTGATTGCATGTTCAATTGATCTCTGATTTCAAAAGTTGATAAAAATCTTTTATATCCTCTTCCTTGGCTCTGGTTGTTGGTAAATAAAATGGGAACACCATTTTATAAGTTATTGTAGAACAAAAATGGTACACCCACTCTGGAAGGTGTTTTGGCACTTCCTCAAAAAGCTAGACACTGAAATTCCATATGACCCAGCTTTTTCACTGCATGCAATATACCCAGAAATAGAACTGAGTCTCAAATGAAGACTTGTACACCAATGTTCACAGCAGCATTATTCACCATCACAACACCTTGAAAACAGCCCAATTGTCCAACCACAATTGAATGGATTGAGAAATTATGGTACATTCATGTGATGGAATACTATGCAGCAGGCAGAAACAATGACTTTGTAATTTACTACCTAACTTGGGAGGGACTGGAGAGCATTATTTTGAGTGAACTACCTCAGACTCATAAGAGCAAATACTGTATAAGACCATTATTTAGAGCATGTATGAGGACTTAAGGGGGTGGGAGCAGAAGGATGAAGTGAGGGTTAAATGTGGTAGGAGTGCTTAATCATAGGATCATACAATTTGTTGGGTGGAGGGGAGGGTGGATAAAGGAAATGGGAAAGATCTTGTATGAAAAACAACATATAGGAATTTTGTAAGTAAACCAGTATAAATTAAAATTCTATTTTTAAAAAATAATACAGACATAAGATTTAGGACAAAATAACTATAACTAGTAAAACAGAACATTGACAGGGTAGTACCAGAAATTCAAACTGGATTCAGAAGCAGCAATGGCAACACAAGTTATCATTTCTGATATCAGATGGACTTTGCCTGAAAGCAAATAATATCAGAGAGATGTTTATTTGTTTTTATATCTCATTATTCTAGAAATGGGGACTCCCAGTGACTTATTGGTAAGGAGTTACATCACCAACTCAAAGACAGACAGCTGACTCCATCAACTGCTTCACTGGAAAAAAAATGGATAATTTCTGGTTCCAAATCAACAATACATAACAAGTTATTTGTTCAATATTTGATTTCATATTTTAAGGAAAAGTACCAACCAACACATTAAATATTTAATGCAGTAAACCACAAACAATATGGAGAAAAAGAAATTTTTAAAGTCCATGAGAGGATAAAAGAAAATATTCAGCCTAAAGAAGAGATGCTTTTGCAATAATTTTACACTTTTAGTCAAAGAGTTTGATAGCTTTAGGTGTAAGAGAGATAGGAATCTTACTATCAACTCAACAGATTTGAATTAGAACATGCAGACATGCACACATCTATCTATGTATTTGTGTATATGTGCTGTTAGTTGCCCTCAAAAAAACCCCAATTCAAAGTGATCCAATTAGCAGTGAATGATTTTTTTCTTTTTATTATTTTTTTTTATTTTAATGAACATTTACAGAGATTTTGGATTTCCATTCATTCATTGTTGCACTTTTCTCCCTGCCCACCCTTCCCTGCCAGTTTGCGCCTCTCCTTGAAAAGTAAAATTCCTTAATTGGCATACAATCCCTCCCTCACCCCCACTCCGGGTACACTCCACAATGCAACCTTCATTCTGGACTCTTATCATAACCATAATACCCAATCATATATCGTTTTTAAAATGTTGTCTCCATCATCTGTTTCAAGGAAGTATACATAATTTCTCCAATTTTACTTAAAGGTAAAAATAAAACAATTCACTGGTGTTGAACATATTCTGTTTCACAATGGCTCTCCAACAGGAATTTGATTGTTTGTTTTAGAGGAAATTTCCTAATTAGTTTTCCCTCTTTTTTAGTTTTTTTATATTCATTTTCTCAAAAAAGTCATATACATTGTATTTCACACTATTCTTCATTCCTACTGTGTTTCATACAATTTTTCCCATGCATTATGTTTTATAAAATCAATCACCATTAGACCTTACCCATCATTATCCAATCTTTTCAGGTCCTCACCGGATCTTTCCCATTTCCTTAACCCATCTATCATCCCACCAAACTGAGCAACTCTGTGATTTCACCTCTACCTACCCTCACTCCTGTGCTCCAAGTCATTCTCCATTTGTGTCCCCATAAATGCTTCTATTTTGACAAAAACGGTCTTACCCAGTATTTTTCTTTATGAGACTGAGTTAATTCACTCAACATAATATTCTCCCATCTCTCCTAAGGATTTGTATCTGTAAATTTCAATGGGAGTTGATAGCCGAGGTTTCTTCCTTGGAGCTAAGCTGGTTTAGAACTACTAGAGTTGCTTGGCATTTTGTTAGCCTGTGCAACACACAATGTACCATATCATCAAGGCTCCCTACTATTAACATATTGCAGTGTTGTTTTTATGTGCTATCGAGTCACCTGTAACTCATACCAACTCTATAGATAAGATTATAATCTAAAGGCACAGAATTCTTTCATTCATGGTTAATGAATTGAATATATGATAAATGGTATTAAAATGGTAAATGGTAAATACTCGCTATTTAATAATATTAAGTTAAATCTTCTTTTTAAAAGAGAAAGAGTATACATTTTAAAAATGTTGGTTGTAATCATTAAAACCTATGGAAATGTTGTGATTAAGAACCAGTCCACCATAGCGAAGGTTCGTGTTGCTGTCATGAAGGACTTCATAGCTAGACTTTTCATATTAGTCTCCAAATAAGATTATTCATATTATGTGAGTTTATCTGTTATGGTTTTAAAGGATCGGTGGCTTAAATGTAAAAATGTAAGACCTTCCAACATTTGGCATTCTGCTTTGCTGTTTACATATTAATAATATGCTTAAAAATTTCAATAATTAAAATGTCCTAGGCCACTTTTAACCTCTGAGAGACTCGGAAGAGAAACATCTGAAAATACCAGATGCCCTGAGAATTTTTTTTCTTTTTTAAGCTCTTGTTCTAAGAGGTTATTTATAAATTGTGACAAAGTGGAACACTTTGACTCTAAGTGCTAATTCTTGATGTGTATTACCATTTTCTCTATTTATCATATTGTATGTAGGAAGTATTAAATTTAGCCTTTTGATTCTAAATTTAAATACATTTGGTTTTCCTCATCTCTAAAGTTTACTGGAGATACCAATTAGGGAAACATATACAAAAAATTCATGTAACAAATTCAATTTGTAAGCTTCGACTTCTCTCTTGTATATGATTCCATGAACATCACACTAAATATTCATTTTTTTCTAAAATTTGAAAGTATTAGCTCAAAAATGAAGGAAATTAACAGAAAATTGCTGACTATTTTGCTTATGGTCATTTCGATGTTATATCAGCCAACAATACAGCCACCTCTTCTAGAAGTAGCTATAGTAGCACAGTAGTTAAGACAATAGCTTATACCTGAAATGTCCAGTTGTGAGACAAATCAATTGCTGTACAGAAGAAAGGTGTGGCAGTCAGCTTCCATAGACATGAAGAAACTAAAAAACAACATAAAATCTAACCCACTGCAGTCTAGCCAACTCCAACCCTCAATTTGTTTCCAGAGGCTGTAATCTTGATAGGAACAGACTCCCTCATCTTCCTCTCCTGGAATGGTTGGTGGATTTGAACTATCAATCTTTTGACATACAGTCTAACACAACACATAAGACACCACACCACCAAGACTTGTTAAGATTATACATCCACCCTCGTACATCCTATGGGACAGTTCTAGTTGGTTCACTACAACTAGAAGTCAACTTGAAGTCAATGTGTTTCGCTACTCAACACAACAAATAAGGCACTACACTATCAGAACTCTTAAGATTATATTTATAGTCTTAAGATTGAAGCCTTGGAAATCCTATGGGAAGTTCTACTTCATGAGAAAGTTCTAATAGATTTACTGCAAGAAGGAATCAGATTACTGCCAATCAGTTTCCCTGCCCCAGATTAAATAAATTTTGATTTGTTTTTAACCTAGGAACAAATACTTTAGTGTGCAAAGAGAAGAACAGAGGTATGAAATGAGTAAGTCTCATGTGGGGATAGAGTCTGACCTCTACTGACTCCACAAGGAGGAACTGCCTGCATTATCATCCACAGCACAAAACCAATTCCTATGATGTCAGACATGTGCCCTATGCTACTGTACCTCTTTCTATTAATTCCAACATCAATCTTACTGTTCTACTGGTTCTTAAATCAATTATAGTAGCTCACATAGAACATGGACCCATACTTATAATTATGAGGTTTATTAGGGAAGTTAACAGGATACAATTTTAGTCGGCAACAGGATTATAATTTCTCAGTCAGAACAGCTACCATCATTTTTCCATGAGAACAGTTACTGAAAAGTGCTCACAAACTACCTATAGTTTTATGCCAGTGTTATAAAGCTCTTAGTCCTGCCAAGTAGAGCTCTCCCCTCTAATCCTCCGACAAACTTGACTGAAAGTCCCTAGCTCTAGTTCCACGGAGTAGCAGCCCAAGGTCAGCTCTGCCACATGCCAGGTCTCTGGTTCTCTGTTGGAGCTGCTGCTACTCCCCTGCTGGTCTGGCTTGTGGAAGATTCTGACTCCAAAGGGTGTGTACTGCATTATCCATTTCTTCTTTGCTGGTGGTGAAATAATCAAATTCTACTGCTGAATCCACTCAATCTCTCTGTGGATAGACTAACACGGTCTATTTTCATATCCCCATACATTCACAGGGCAAAGTCAAAGCCAATGTCTTGGAAAGCCATTTTGAAAAACAAATTCTTAATATCACAAACGGTCAAATGGTTCAAAGCAACTTTGTATCCTCTAAAAGTCCCTACCAAATGATATCTATACATCATTATTTCTTTTTCAGCCTTTAAATAGAAATTGCGAAATCTTTGTACAAATATTTCTGAGCTCTGAAGCCACTATAGTTGAAAACTATCTGCAACTTACATTTTTCTTACAAGAACACTAATCTTCCCTAATCTGTTTGTTGACTCAGGAATTTCATGAAATAGGTAAGATTTCTAGCCAAGATTATTTCAGGCTCAGGGTTTTGGTGATTAATAATGGCATCCCAAACAAATACTGGATAACTTATCCAGAGGTGTTGGGGTTCTTCCCTTCAAATCAGCTATTTTAACATAGTTCTTCCATATTATCCTTACTGATATGTACTGTTAAATCAGAACTGATTCATAGTTCATTCTCCAGTGAGTTTTCAGAGGCAACAATTTATTAGAGGAGATTGCCCATCATTCGTCATGGAAATAGCTGATGGATTTGAACCACACCCCTTCTTCAGGTTGGCAGTACAGCTCGTTATCATTGGGCCATCGGAGCTCCCTCAAATAATCCTTAGAAGGAGGGAATCAAATGTTTACTAGAGGTCTTGGACCTGTTTGGAGATTCACCAAATACCTCTACTAAAAATATGTATGAATTTAAAACTAAGTACTGTAAAATTAAATACTAATCAATGTGTTCAGCCTATAACTGAAAACCTGTTGATAAAATAATTTAATTTTATCTGATTATATCATTACATTTACCATATCTGCTTAACCCATAGGTTCTATTTGAAGAAATTTCTTTGAAACAGTAAAAGCATATTGTGAATGTTATCCAGAGATCTTTGCTTAAGGATGGAAAAATATTAAATTGATTGACTACTAATTGAGTGTAAACATTGTTTTAAATAGCAATCACAGGCTTTGGGAGAATAAAAGTTGAATATATTTATTCAGTAATAATATTACTTCATTTAGCTTAAAAATTAGTCAAATTTTAGTTCATATCGATACTGTAATTGTGTGTACCATTATCTTTGACATAATATTACTATATCAGATATATAATACAAACCAAACTCATTGCCCTCAAGTAGATTTCAACTCATACGAGGTAACGGATACCTTCTCTGATCTTTATTTTGTATTGCTGGTCAAATTTTTAATGCCTTGTGCAATATCTTACAGGAAATTATAGTGTCTAATGGTGATGATGTTAAATGATGTTTCCTACAGAATCACAAACTACATATCTGGACTATGGTTTTGTCATTGTCAAGCACAAAACATTGCTTTCTATTAGCAGTGTATAAATGTATCTTTTTTGGAACTGAAATGTCTGAGGGTGTGTTTACAAGACAGCTTTCTTTTATGTAAAATTAGATATTTACTAGAAAATATGTACCTTCTTTGTTCCCCTTTTTTTTTATATGTGCTATTACAACCTTGGGGAACTCTAGTGGATTAGTGCTAAGGAGTTTTGTTGCCAACTCAAAGGCATGCAGTTTGAAATAATCAGCTGCATCATGGGAAAAAGACACACAACTTCCTTCTGTGAAATTTACTGCCTCTGAAAACCTCCTGGAGGATCAGCTATGAGTTGATTTTGACTTGATGGTACACAACAACAACAATACATAACCATGGGAACTAAAGATATGTTTTTTCAGTTCGATTAATTTTCTTCCTCAATGTTAATCACCATGGTGTAATAAATGAAAGTAATTATTTTAAAGAAAAAAGTATTTGCAAACTTGAATATTAAAGAAACAGGAGAAAGGATCTATGTACATTATTGTGCTACATTACTATGGATAGATTTTGTGCATTGAGCTCAGTATGACAATGTGCTGATCATCTCTGAATTTGGTACTTGTTTTTGTAATTTGCTTTGCTAAAAATAACAACAGGCCAATTATAAGAAGTGTTGAGTTAACTTGGTCCTAAGTTCTTGATTTGATGTATAAGTCCATGATTTCTGTCTTCAATTGATCCTCCTTTGTTCAGTTCCCTTGTTTCTTTTTGTCTCTTGGGATTGCTGGTTCACTGGAACGTCATACTCAACTCCACGGCACCTAACAAAAACAACAACAACAACAACTTTTGGAGGGTCTAGATCTTGAAAAAAAATACATCAGATAAGGAAAAGGAGAAAGTCAATAAGTGGAAGAGAGATCCCTCAAGGAGTTGTAGTAGAACAGTGACTGTAACAATAAGTTTAAGCAAGGTAGAGATTGTGAAACCAGCACAGAATTAAGCTGAGTTTCATTCTGTTGTAAATAAAGTCTATAAATTGGGTCCACTGGGCACCTAACAGCAGTATATGTCTTTATTTCTTTATGGTTTTTAGTTCCTAGGATGGCTTTGTTGAATCAAAACAAAAGAATGTATAACTCTGTTCACTTTGTGATTATCCGATTCACATTCAATGTGGTATACTATGCATGGAATAAAAAAAAAAAAAAAGAAAACAACAGAAGAATGGTGCTTTATCCATAGTCACAAAGTAAATTTCAAGCTCTATATGAAGTATGGTTGCTAGCTGGCATCTTGACGGTGGACTTGTCTTGATGGCATTCACATAAGAGAATTTTTTGGGTTGTGTTTGATGTTTATTACTGCTCTTTCTCCCCACCCCCTAAAGCGGGTGGCCATTGAGCCTTTCACCATCGTTGGAGGCCTGCTGGAGGGGGTAGCTTTAAAATCTCTCAGGGCCCTTGGGCCAAATTTATTGATTTTAGAATAAATATTCTTTAAAGACACAGAAATCTTTTGTCTATTTACTGTACTGAACAACTTGGAGTTGCTGTGATGCGGAAAACAGTTCCATAGTTGTGTTAAATACCATGAAGGTTACCCATTATGTACAATGTTTGGATAAGCTTCCAGATTGAACAAGAATGACATCTACTTCCTAACCAGATGTCTCTGGTAACTCTCTAAACTCTATAGAAATGATGTTACTTATAGAACAGAGTTCAGGTCTTTTGTGCAAAGCTTACTCTGAATAGTATTCAACTTGATGACACTTAACCTCTGCTAAATGAAACTAGTGCTGTTATATCTGGAGGAACACTCTTCCACTTCGCTCATAACTATTTGTCATGTGCTGTATGAATTAACCTGGGTTTGCTACGATTCTGAACCTTGTGCCATTGGGTATCAAATACCAGAATGGTTTCCAATTGTAAACAGTGTTTGATGGAGCTCCTAGTTGTAGAACAGGTTTGGAAGCAGGAATGGCATCATCTTCCTAAACCACATGCCTCTGGAAACTCGATGAACTTGGAGAAATGACTATAGTTACGGAAAGGCATTAGGTCTTTTGTTCATAGAGTCACTATGAGTCGTGCTCGACTTGACAGCAATCAACAACAGTAAGAAGAATAATGTGAGTGATAGGATATTATCAATACACATACAAGGAAGACATGTTAATACAACTGCTATGCAAATATACATTCCTATAGCTCCATAGTTTTTCAAATTGTATGCAGAACAGATAATCTGGAAAGCAGGACTTTATGAAGTAGAATGTGGCATCAAAACTGGAGGAAGACTCATCAACAGTCTATGATATGCAGATGACACAACCTTCTTTGCTGAAACTGAAGAAGACCTGAAGACCTGCTGCAGAAAGTGATGGGATCTAGTTTTTAATATGGATTGAAGCACAACATCAAGATAATAAAGATTCTCACAATTGGGATAATTGACAACACCATGATGGATGATGAAGAAGTGATTGAGGTGGCTAACAATTACCACTTGCTTAACAGCACAATCAACATTCTTAACACCAGTGATCAGGAAATCAGAAGACAAATTGCATCAGAAAAAAATCTCTCCACAGTGCTGAAAAGCAACAATGTCAGTCTCAAGACTTAGGTGTGTCTAATTCAGTCCATGATCTTTGCAATTACATATCATGCTTTAAAGAGCAAGACAATGACTAAGGATGACAGAAAAAGAATAGCTGCATTTTAGATGTGATACTAGAGAAGAATACTGAACATATCATGGACTGGAAAAAAAACCACCACAAAACCACAAATATATTTTTCTTGTAGAAGGTGAAACCAAGTTTCTCCCTGGAAGCTAGGATTTTGAAACTCCATCTCACATACTCTGAGCATGTGGCCAGGAGAAACTGGTCCTTGGAGACAGAAATCATGCTCAGAAGGATGGAGGGAAAGCACAGGAGAGGAAGATCCCAGATGAAATGGATTGATACAGTAACTATGGCAATGGAGGTTGGTGTGTCAGTATTAGTAAGACTAGCTCAGGACAGGGTGGGGTTTAGAGAAGCTGTACATAGGGTTTCTATGGTCACAGGCAACTTGAGGGCACATAACAACAACATAGCAAGAGCCAAAGAGGAGAAAATTGAAAATTTTTACTAAACCTGCAGTCTGAAATTGACCAAACTTGCAATCAACATAGAGCAATGTTAATTGGTAACTGGAATGCAAAAGTTGGAAACCATGAAGAAGGAAGAGTATTTGGAAAATAATTGGTAAAAAAAAAAGTGATGCTTTGAATATAATGATGTAATTTTGTAGTTTCAATGATTTATTCACTGCAAATACCTTTTATAAAATAGACATTAACTTTACACATGGATCTCACTTCATGGGCTGCATAGCAATCAGACAGACTACATCTGTGCAATAAATTGTTGGAGAAACTCGGTATCATCAGTCAAACTAGGCTAGGGGTGAACTGTGTGTCCAATCATCAATTACTCATGCTAGTTTAAACTGAGACTAATGAAAATTAAAACAAGTCCATGAGAACCAAAATAAGATCTTCAATCTACCCCACCTGAAATTAAAAATCATCTTAAGAGTAAATTTGAAGCATTGAATACCAATGATTTAAGACCAGATAAGTTGTGGGACGATATCAAAGATATCAAGAAGACAGCAAAAGGTCATTGCAAAGACAGAGGACAAAGAAAAAAGCAAAATATATGTTAGAAGATACTTTGAAACTTGTACTGGAGCATCTAGAAACCAAAACAAAGGGAAAACATGCCAAAAATAAAACAGCTGAACAGAAGATTTAAAAGGGTAGCTTGAGAAGACAAAGCAAAGAAGTAGCATAATGGAATGTGCAGAGAGCTGGAACTGGAGAATATAAAGGGCAGAACTTAATCTACATTTCTCAAGCTGAGAGAACTGAAAAACAAATTTAAGCCTCAATTCACAATATTGAAAGACGCTAGAGGCAATGTGGAATGACCTAGGAAGTATTAAAAGAAAATGGAGACCATTATTCATAGCAGCATTATTCACCATCGCAAGAACATGGAAACAGCCCAGGTGTCCAACTACAATCAAATGAATTGAGAAATTATGGTACATTCATACAATGGAATACTATGCAGGATGCAGGAGCAATGATTTTGTAAATAATAGTCTAACTTGGGAGGGACTGGAGTGCATTATGTTGAGTGAGCTAATTCAGTCCCACAAGGGCACATATTGTATAAAACCATTATTGTTGAATAAGTATGAGGATCTCAGGGGTAGGGGGAGTGTGAAAGTAGAGGGATGAGGACCTGTGGGAGTGGGGAGAGGATTAATCATGAGGTTGTACAATACGATGGCTGGGAGATAAGAGAGATTGGAAGAATCTCATCTGAAAAGCAATAGATATGAACTTTATAAATAATACAAAAAAAAAGGGCAAAAAAAAAGACGATGATGGAGAGACTACACAGAGTCACTGTACAAAAAAGAACTGACTGGCACTGAAAATTTCAAGAAGCACTATATGAGTAGGAACCAACAGTACTGAATAAGGAAGTTGAAGCTACAATGAAGGCAAAAAAATAAGGCCCCAAGAATTGATGTGATCGCCAATTGACCCATTTTAATTAACAGATGCACCCTGGACGGTCTCATAGTCTATGCCAGAAAATTTGGAGCACATCTGTCTGGCCAAGATTGGACCAAGAAAGGTGATCCAATGTAATGTGGAAACTATTGAACAATATCATTAATATAATATCACATGCAAGCAAAATACTGCTGAAGAACATTCAAAACTGGCTAGAACAGTTTACATATAGGGAACTGCCAGAAGTTTAAGCAGAATCTAGAAGAAGCCATGGCACCAGGGATATCATTGCTAATGCTAGATGGATCCTGGCTGAAAGTAAAGAATTTCAGAAGAATGTATATTTACATTTTATTGAGTATGCAAAGGCATTTAAATGTGTGTGTCAAAACAAGTTATGGTTAATACTAAGTCTTAATAATGAATTAGTGATGGCATTAACTAATAACTAATATTGAGAAGAATTGGAATCCCAGAACACTTAAATTGTGCTCATGTGATAATTGATACCGTTGAGCTGTGGTGTTAGAGTACTGAACATTCTATTGATTGCCAAAAGAACAAACAAATATATCTTAGAGAAAGTACAGTCAGAAGACTCCTTGGAGGTAAAGAAGATAAAGCTTCACCACACATACTTCAGGCATGTTGCTAGGAGAGGCTATTCCTTGAAGAGGCACGTCATGCACAGAAATACAGAGGATCAGCAAAGGGGAAATCCCTAAACCAATTGGATTGCCGCAATGGCCTCCTGTGTCAGGAAGTGTAAAGCGGGCACAGGATAGGGCAGGATTCACATCTCTTGTTCACAGGTTGCTATAGGTCATACTTGACTCGATGATACATAACAACGACTATGACTTAACTTAGTTTGATTGTTTGAATTATTTTTATGTTTTGATCCTCTTATGTGAAACAAAAAAAAATCACAAATAGTAAATATTTAAACTTTGTTTGATATTAAGTGAGATTTTGATATAACATTTATAACTTACAAAGTTTAGATTTCGTTTCTTCCTGATATATTAAGGTATCTTCAATAATTTAGTGCCAAATGAAAAGAAAACAAATTTCTGACTAATTCTTGTATCTTAAAGGCAGAGGTTTTATTTATATTTTGCTTATTTCTTTGATTAGCACTTGGCCTTGCTTTACCTTATACCTTTATCTCATTGAGGGTGTTCCTCTCTTGTACTGACCCTCTACAATCCCAAGCATGATGTCTCTCTCCAAAGATTGGTCCCTCTTTGAAACATGCTCAAAGGATGTCAGATGAAGCTTCAGAATCCTTGCTTCAAAGGAGGAGCCTCATCTTATCCTTTCTAGGACAAACTTGTTTGTTCTCCTAGCGGTTCGTGGTATATTCAATACTCTTCTCCAGCACGAAAGCTCAAAGGTATCAATTCTCCTTCTATCATCCCTAGTCACTGTACAGCTTTCTGATGTATAGCATGTAATTGCAAAGATTCTGGCCTTGATCAGGTGCAGCTTAGTCTGTAGACTAATATGGTTGTTAGTAATCTTTAAATTAAGAAGTTTTAAAATTTCATATTTTCTCCATATAATCTGAATTATTAATAAAAATGAAAAGACTTTATATGGAAGAATGCATTCCCAACTAATATACATACAAGGACATACATCAAGAAACCCTGTCATTGGATTTTCTGGCAGCCCAAGCCTGAATTGAGAAATTGAAATGACAATTTACAGCATTGAAATGTGTCAAAATGATCATAAAATGAGACCTTAGAAGGTAGAAACTAGCTTAAAGTTTGGATAATTATATCTTCCTTTCCAAAAGATATGTATCCCAATATAATATCTGTGACCAGTGTTCATCCAAGGTCAGCTAGACAAACACTTCCAGTGACAGGAGCCTACTACATTGAGAGACAGCCCAGTCCTTTCCTGGAGCTCTAATTGTTAGAGAAGAGTACTACTTCCTATTTAACTGAAATATGTCTCCTAATAACTCCCATCCATTGAAATTGATTTGTCACCTAAAACAACATAATTGACTCTAGTCTCTATCCCTCATGACAAGACATAAAATATTTGAAAGTTAATTCTGAATTTCTTGAGTTTTGCCTCATAGAATTATAATGCTCATTCTTCTCAATATTCATTTAGCTCTTTAACTCTCAAGGCTAGTCTTCTGTTTTATAAATTTTAGCTTGTGAATATCACACTTTAAAATGAAGGCTAAAAATTCAAATGAGAAATTTCACATTTGATTGAATCAATCAGAAGTATCATGTAGCTAATAACTATTTGGACTAGAACATTATTTTCTATTAATCTTTATTTCTATTGAATTAAATTAGTTTTTTTCAATAAACATATTATCGTTTCCAATTCATAGAAACTCTAAAAGAATTTCTTTTTCTTCTGTTTCAGTAGCATCATTAGGGTGGTATCAGGAGTGCATACTAAGATTTTTGTCTAGCTTACAAAGAATTCAACACACCTATAAGACTAAAATCCTATGTTAATTTACTTTTTGAACCATTTCCTACCATCTGGCTAGACTGATCCTTATTATCCAATTATAGCGATGCATCAAATCACATGGTTTTCTCTGCATATGCCACAAGCATATGCTGTTGTTTTCATTGTTGCTGGTGTTTTTATAGTTGCTGATTTTATTCAATTTTCTGCTGTTTTAGTAACAATATTGTGGTAATTAGCATTTGTGAACCTGTATCAAATTTTTAAATGATGTAATAATTTAAAGAAAAGGAGAAAAAAAATTAAGTTTCCCTTCTGTTACAAAGAATGCAGTATTAATTATGCTGTAATTCAACCTTGAAAAAGGCACAATTTTGTTGCTAGTACTTACATAAAATAAGAAATTGTAGGTAGCTCTGGTGGCCTAGTGGAAGAAGCAATCCCGAAGGCATGTGTTTTGTGTCCACTAGCTGGTCTGCAGGAGAGGGGTGAGTAATCTTCCTTGCCATTGACTGCTTCTGAAAACCCACCTGAGGGCCAGCTATCGGTAGGCTCCGACTCAATGGTACACAACAACAAAGTAGCCTCATTGGTAAGGAATTGCAGTGTCAATCCAAAGGCAAGTTATTTGAATCCATCAGCTGCTATGCAAGAGAAAACTGGACAATCTCTTCCTGGTTTATTTACAACCTCTGAAAATCCACTGGAAGATCAGCTGTGAGTAGATTCTTACTTGATGGCAATGAATTTGAGTTAGTTTTCTGTTTATTTTTGAGACGTTAAAGAATGAAAATACGTTTACAACTATTTCTCACATATTCTTAAATGATGACCAAATGTCTTTACCTTCAACAAAAATTAAACCTCAACATCAACAAAATAAAAGTTCTCACCTCTATACCAATAGGGAACGTCATGATAGATGGAGAAAAGATGGAGAATGATTTCATTTTAACTTGGATGCACAATCAACATCCATAGTATCACAGTTAAGAAATCAAGTATTAAAATGGGTAAATCTTCTGTCAAGGACCTCTTTAAAGTGCGAAAAAAGGAAGAGTATAAACTTAAAGACTGAACTATGCCTGACTCAAGCTTTATTTCACATTTGCGTGTGAAAGTTTGACAATAAATAAGGAAAACTGTATAAAAAATCATGCCTTTGAATTGTGATCTTGTTGAGGAGTTACGAATATCCCATTAACTGGCAAAAGACCAAACAAAGCTGTATTGGAGGAAATTCAACCATAATGTAGCTTCATCTCACATATTTTGGGCATGTTGTCATGAGTAACTAGTCTTTGGGAAAAGCAGAAGGTCAGAGAAAGAGAGCAAGACCCTCAGTGAGACAAATTGACACAATGACACCCACGAGTAGCTTAAGAATTGAAATGTTGAGATGGTTCAGCTAGGGCAGGATTCCAATCTATTGTTCTCAGCATGCTTATGAGTTGCAGTCATTCAACACACCACAACCACCACCAATAACACTATCAATGACTAACAGCAGTACCACTATTCTAAGATTTTTTAAAAACCTAATAAACATTACTAAGAATCTATATCATCTTGAAATGAGAAAAAGTCTGCATGTCGGTGATAAAGTGCTGGTGACATCATAACTTGCCATACAGAATGACAGGAAAAAAACAAGTGTTCTCTCTGATTGATCGGTATTGTATATCATGCTTCTTGTTAAAGACATATATTTTATGCTGTTACTCTTGCTCAAAATAAATACAGACATAAAATTTCATATTTAACTGGGAGGCACTAACGGAAGAGTTGAGTAACATATTAAAATATTGATATATTCAATAATAAAAATAAAATACATTGATATATTCAACAAAAATTTTTATATCTCCATATTTTGCAAATCATACCAGCATCTAAAGATTTTTCATGTACAAAACATTTCATTCTTCCCTGAGAAAAAAAATGTTTCCAATGGCCTCGATGAAAACTATGCTTTTGCTAGGACATTCTTCTGAGCTGAAGATTGGGCTTCAGTTCCACCTAACAGCTCTATGGAAAAAAGATTCAGCAATTGGCTTCAACAAAAACGAAAATCAAGAAAACCTTGTTGGGCAGTTTTATCCTGTGATATGCAGTAACTGTATTGGAGTTGACTTGACATCATTTAACAACAAAACAGAGCTCTGGAGGCCTAGTGACAAGAAGCTGCACTACAATCCCGAAGGCCTATGATTCAAGGCCACCAGCTACTTCTCAGGAGAAAAATGGGCAATCTGCCCCGTGTGATTAACTGCCTCTGTATGGCAAGTTATGATGTCACCAGCACTTTACCACCGACATGCAGACTTTTTCTCATTTCAAGATGATATAGATTATCATTAATATCACATGCAAGCAAAATCTTTAAAATTATCCAAAAACAGCTAAAACAGTTCATTAACACAGAACTACCAGAAGTACAAACTGGATTTAGAAGAGACCTTGGCACTAGAGATACTATTGCGAATGTTATATGGATCTTAGCTAAAAGCAGAGAATACCAGAAGGATGTCCATACATGTTTTATCGACTATGAAAAGGCATATGAATGTGGATCACAATCAATTGTAGCTAACATTGAGAAGAATGGGAATCCCACAACATTTGAACATGTGAAACTTATAAATAGACCAAGAAGCTGTTGTCTGAACAGAGCAAGGGACACTGTGTGGTTAATATAAGGAAATGATTACATCAGGGAAGTATCTTTTCTCCATACATTTTCAATCTATATACTGAACATATAATTTAGGAGTCTAGATTTTATGAAGACTGAGAATTGGAGAAAGAGTCATCAACCACCTGTGTTGTGTAGATAACAGAACTTTGCTTGTCAAAACTGAGGCATACTTGAGGTACTTGTAGATCAAGGACTGTAGCTTCAATATGGAAGCTTAACATCAGGAAAACAAAAATCCTTAACACCGGGCAATAGGCAACATTATGACAGATGGAAAAAGGACTATAGTTGTTAACAATTTCATCTTGCCTGGAGTCACAGTTAGCACCCTTGGCACCAGCAGTCAGGAAATCAAAAGACATGTTGCATTGAAAAAAAATCTGTTAACAAGAACCTCTCCAGACTTCCAGAGAGCAACAATGTAAGCAGAGACTAAGAAGGGCCTTTTAAATTAAGGTGCTCTTTTAAATTGCTTGCTATACACCCAAAAGTTAGACAATGACGAAGTTTGACAGAGGAAAAGCCAATGCCTTTGGCTCACAGTCTTGAAGAAGAGTATTTAACATATCATGGACTGCTAAGAGAACAAACAGGTCTGTACTGGACTGAAACCAGGTTATTATTTGGGGGCAAGGACTTTTAGCCTCCTCTGGCATACTTCAGGCATGTTGTCAGAAGGAGCCCGTCTTTAGAAAAGGACATCATGCTTGAAAGAGTGGAGGGTCAGTGTAGGAGAAGATGACCCTGGATGAAATGGGTTGACAGTGACTGTGCAATGAGGCCAGGTGTTTTAGAGATGAAGTTGGCTCAAGTTAGGGCAAGGTGCAGAGCCATTGTTCAGGTTACTATGAGTCATACAATTATGTTTATTTACTACTATGAAACACTATATAATGCCCTCTTAGAAGCCATGTCTTAAGTTAAAAAAAAAAATCAACTCCTATAGCCTTATAGAAATGTTTCTGTATTATGTAGCACCCAAATACTTAGCTGAATTCCATAGGAGCAATCTTAGCCACATGTCACCACATTTACAATTCAGTCCCTGGCCTAAAGAGTCTATCAAATAATGGGACCATTATGTATCCTCCAGAGATTTTAAATTGCCTGTGAAATGTTTCTCACTGTTTTCAGTTATGCCTGAGACCTAGACTGCCCTCTCTTTCATGCTAACATGCTAAACAATCTTCTGAGGGTTTAATTCATATAGACTTGCTATGATATAATATTTTCATGGAAGTGTTCACATTTGTTTTCTGAAAAATATTTTATGGTTTGAAATAGTTACAAAACCTTGAGGAATAAAATTCAAGTGACAGATCATATTCAATTTAGCCTCCTTTTTTTGCTGTATACTGTATAATGTTGTTCCTGGTCGGGCTGGCACCTTCACAGGCTCGTGGGAAACTCTCCTTGCCAGAAGGCAGGAGCATGGTGGTAGGGAGTGCAGGAATTGTGGCAAGCTTTGGAGTGGACTACTTTTCTGGGAATGTGTTTGACATGCAGGTTTGCTCTGTCCCTGGAGTGAGGCTAGCCAGCCAATCGTGGAAATGGGCACCCATGGTGAGGCTAGCCAGCCAATCATGGAAATGGGCACCCATGGTGGACAGTGTTGGCTGGAGCTTCCCAACTAAATCAAGTCTGGAAGCAGGAGCGGCATCCACTTCCAAAATGGCTTGCCTCTGGAAACTCTATGTATGAACAGTGCTCAGGCTGTTCGTTCATAGGCTCGCTATGAGTCGTCTACGACTCGACAGCATTAAACAACAACAACATACTCTAAAATAAAAAATAGGTGTTGTTTTAATTTTTTATAATTGTAATACTATTTTATTACTTAAATTGAGCAAAATTATTCACAATAAAAGGTTGATCAATTTATAAAAATATGCAATAATTAAAGTTAAGAAATTTGGTATCCTTTATAAATTCTGTCCCTGAGGCCTTACTTATGTTCTTGGCTTCTGGACTTAATGGTTAAAAATGCCTAGATAATTATTGTGATCATGTAGAAATCAGCAGGCTTTATACCATTAATAAGCAAGTGAAACAATAGGTAAATAGAAATGAAATTTATGAGCCAGTGTAAAAAAAAAAAAAAAAAAAAACCGAAACATGTATCCAAGTTAAAATCATCATTAAACATTAAAGTAATTGTTTGCCTTTTAATTTAGAATCTTGATAATCATAGATAATATTTTTATAAATATTTTAGTGACCTGAATACAAAATAGATTTGAGATAATCTCATATGTTCTTATCTTTACTGCAGGTGGTTCCTACAGGAATGTTATTGTTAGGTGCTGTTGAGTCAATCACAGCTCCTAATGGTCCCATGAACATGAGCTCTGCCCTATCCTGTACCATCATCATCTCTGATATACTCGAGTCCATTACAGTCACTGTGGCAATTCATCTTGTTCGTGGTCTCCTGCTCTTTCATTGACAATCTACCTTCCCCACTCTGATGTGTTTTTCCAAGGACTGATGTTGCCTAATAGCATACTCAATGGGAGATAAAGTTTCACCTTCTTTGCCTCTAAGGAATACCCTGGTTGTACTTTCTCTAAGGCATATCTATTTATTCCTTTGGAAGGTAATAGGATATTCAGCTCTCTTCTCCAACACCACAACTCATCACTTCTCCTGTCATTCTTATTCGTTGCCCAACATTCAGATGCACAGAAAGTCATGGAAACGACCGTAGCTTGAATCAGGTGAACTTTAATCTTTAAATTGATGTAATTCTTTCTGAGCACATTAGAGAAGTCCATGACAGCAAGATTAAATCATTTCTCTCCATATATCATAATGTTGCCTATTAATCCATTAGTAATTATTGCTTTATTAATAGTGAAATGTAGTCTGTATTGAAGACTATAGTCCTTGATCTTCTATAGCAAGTACTTCAAGTCTTGCTTACTTTCAGCAATCAAGGTTGTGTCTTCTGCATAAATCTGCAGGTTGCTAATGAGTCTTCCTCCAATTTATGTTCCTTTACATAAAGTTCACTTTCTTGAATCATTTGTAACATATAAATTGGACAGAAATGGAGAAAGGCTATAACTCTGACAAACACTGTTCTTGATTTTAAAACATGCAATGTTCTCTTACTCTCTTCAAACAACTTCTTGGCCTAATTAAAGGTTTCATAGGAGTGCAATTAAAAGTTCCAGGATTCTCATTCTTCTCAATGTTAACCATAATTAGTTATAATCTCTATAGACAGGTTCTACAAATCTTTATAAAAACCCAAGATCCCAAGAATTTATATAGACAGGTAAAAATGGGTACCTGAATCTAAGGCAATTAACCCATCGAAAAAGAACCCAGATGCACACATATTTATTGCTACTGATTTAATTGGTGGAAGATCTATTGACAATCTGTGATATGCGGATGACACAACCCTGCTTGCTGAAACTGAGGAGGACCTGAAATGCTTGCTGCAAAGGGTCAAGGACTGCAGCCTTCAGTGTGGATTGAGGCTCAATGTCAAGAAGACAAAGACTCTCATCACGGGACCAATTGGCAGCATCCGGATGGATGGTGAAGAGATTGAGATTGTTAATAACTTTAGTCTGCTTAGCTCCACAGTCAACCCTCTTGGAACCAGTAGCCAGGAAATAAAAAATAAAAATAAAAAAACCCCAAAACAAAAAAACCAACCATATTGCAATGGAAAAGTCTGCTGTTAGGGACCTCTCCAAAGTACTGAAGAGTAATAGTGTCACTCTGGAGACTAAGGTGCACCTGATACAGACCATGGTCTTTTCAATCACTTGTTATGCATCTGACAGTTGGACAATGACCAAGGAGGATAGAAGGAGAATTGATGTCTTTGAGCTGTGGTGCTGGAGAAGAGTATTGAATGTACCATGGACTGCTAAGAAAACAAACAGATTCATCCTAGAGAGGGATAAACTGGGCTTCTCCTTGGAGGCAAGGTTTCTGGGGCTTCATCTGACATACTTTGGACATGTTGTAAGGAGGGACCAGTCCTTGGAGAGGGACATTATGCTTGGGAGATGGTGGAGGGCAGGCTCTATGAGGTGGATTGATTCAGGGACGGAGGTAATCAGGATGGGTGTGTCAGAGACAGTGCGATTGGCACAGGATAGAGCAAGGTTTAGGGCTGTTGTACATAGGGTCACTATGAGTCGCAAGCGACTAGATGGCACATAACAACAACAACATTATATAAAAATAGAATATTTCATAACTAATTTAATAAGTGAAGTAAAAAAGTTATATGCTGAAAAGTTACAAAACAATGATAAAATAAACCAAAGTAAATAAAATAAATGGAAGGATATATCATTAATTTTTTAGAATATTCATTTATTAAGATGTATACTTTCTCCACACTGATCAATATTTTACTGACACCTTAATCAACATCTTAGCAAGTTTCTTTCGTTAAACAATTAGCAAGCTGTTATTCATATTTATACACAATGAATCCAGCATAGTCAATATGCTCTTTTTTTTTTTCTTATGAAACGCATTGTTTATTTTCCGTCAACCTTATTTCCACTTTTTAAAAGACAGTTTAAGACCATTCCGTGGTGCTACCCACCCACTCAGTGGCCTGAGCAGTGGAGGCTGCAGACCAGTCTTCAGTTGCAGGCTGAGCACTCCAGTCTTCAGTAGGGAACTGCTGAATCGGCACAGAGGGCACCTGGACGCCTTCGGACCAGTCTGTCACTTCAGGCTGAGTAGCAGTGAATTCAGGAGCAGGGGCGGTCCATTCTCCCTGAAACTCCTCCTTGGTCACAGCCTTTTCAGCAGCAGTCTGTTCTTCCTTTTCAATCTCTTCCGGATCTCTGTAGAAGTACAGATCGGGCATGACCTCCCACGGGTGCTCCCTGGAGATCGTGCCACGCATGCGCAGGACTTCCCGGGCCAGCATCCACCACATCAGACCCACAGAGTGAGCTCCCTTGTTGTTGCACGGGATAGCAATGTCTACATAACGCAGAGGAGAATCTGTGTTACACAGGGCAATGGTGGGCAAGTTAACGTAAGATGCTTCTGTCAGAGGATGGTGGTCAGCCCTGGGATCAGTAACCACCAGAAGACGAGGCTAGGCTCCCGGAAGGCTGCCTGGATCTGGTTAGTGAAGGTTCCAGGAGTGAAGCGCCTGACAATAGGAGTGGCCCCAGTAGCAGCAGCAAACTTCAGAACAGCTCTCTGGCCTGTATTTCTGGAGGAAATGACACTGACATCAGCTGGATTTTCAATGGCAACAATGGCGCGAGCAGCCAAGAGCAGCTTCTCCCAGGTCCTCTTCAGGTTTTTGATGTAAGATGCCATCACTTTTCCTTTTGTAGATGTACTGTTCCATTTGGAAGTCAAGGTTGGTGCAGCCCCAATGCGTTCCTGCTGCAAGGAATTTGAGCACCTCCTCCTCCTTCATCTGCAGGACATCAAGGGCTCCGGACATTGTGGAAGTTTCCCTCTTAAGTTACGATGGGAACCAGAACAACGCCGTATGGACCCTTGTGCGGGTAGCGCGGAAAAAGCGTCAATATGCTCTTTAAAAAGCAAGGGTTAAAGCTTAAACTTCTCAATGCTAAAACATAATTGTAGCTAGTAATCAATGCATATAAATACTGACATAGAGATTGACATATAGATAAATGGAATAAAATTGAGAATGAAGGTAAAATTTTACATTTGATCAATTAATTTTTGATAAAGATCATTTTCAGCAGGTCTTTATTATAGCTGCTGGTGTTATTGGTAGATATCACACGTAGAATTGACCATAGACTAAATGTAAGCTCAATTAAAAGAAAGCATAGATGTGAATACATTTTCATAACAAAAGGTTAAACAATGGATTCTTAAATGTGACAGCAAAAGTACAAATAATTTTAAAAAAAGACAGGCATTTCATGAAAAGTAAATAAAAAGTTAAAAAAAAACCCTAAATACAGCAAACATATATGGTTTATGATACTATTAAGTAAGTGAAAAGATAACCCATTAAAAAAGAGAAGCTGCACTGAAATCCTGATGGCCATCAGTGGCTCTGTGGGAGGGTGTGTAATCTTCTTCCATGTGATTAACTAACTCTGAAAACCCTCTGGAGAGTCAGCTATAGATTGGTTCCAATGGTATGGTACACAACAACATATGTATTTTGGATAAAGAACACCTATGTGTATACAAAGGGAGCTCTAGTGGCTTATTGGAAAGGAGTTGCACTGCCTCCTTAAAAAGTACTTATTTCAAATACAAAAGCTGTTTGCAGGAGAGTAGTAGGCAATCTCTTGATTCACAGTCTCTAAAAATCTAATGGAGTTTGTGAGTCATTCTGACATAACAGCACATAACAACAAATATATGAATATATATAATGTATGTGTGTGTGTGTGTGTGTGTGTTGTTATGTACTGGTCTGTCAATTATTTGTACTGAAGTAACTTGGGGTTGCTGTGATACTGAACGCTGTGCCACTGGGTGTGTCAAATGCCATAATGTTTACTCATGGTGGACAATGTTTGGTGGAGCTCCCAGATTGAGAAAGGTTTGGAAACAAGAGTGGCATCTGCTTTCTAAACAACACGCCTCTGGAAACTCTCTGAATTTAGAGAAACAACAACAGTTATAGAACAGGTTCCGGTTCTCTGTTTAGATAGATAGATGATAGGTAGGTAGATAGATAGATAGATAGATAGATAGATAGATAGATAGATAGATAGATAGATAGATATTTGATAGATAGATAGATAGATAGATAGATAGATAGATAGATAGATAGATAATATGATGTATCATTCTCACCATCTCCAGTGGTATGAAGTCTGTTGTTACAATAACTGTGTCAATCCATCTTGAACGTCATCATCTCCTTCACCTCTCTAAGCATGAAGTCTATTTCCAAAGAATATTCCCTCCTGATAGTTTAACTGTTATTGTTGTTGTTATCTGCCATTGAGCCGCTTGCAACTCATAGTGCCCCTTTGTACAACAGCCCTAAACTCTGCTCTGTCCTGTGCCAATCTCACTGTCTCCGACACACCCAACCCATTTACCCCAGTTACTCAATCAATCCACCTCGTAGAGAGTCTTCGCTTTCTGTGCTGTCTCTCCACCATCTCAAGCATGATGTCCCTCTCCAAGGACCAGTCCATACTTGCAACATGTCCGAAGTATGTCAGATGAAGCCCTAGAAACCTTGCCTCCAAGGAGAATCCCAGTTTAACTCTCTCCAGGCTGAATCTGTTTTCTTAGCAGTCCATGGTACATGCAATATTCTTCCCTAGCACCAGAGCTCAAAGGGATCAATTCTCCTTCAATCGTCCCTAGTCATTGTACAGCTCTCTGATGCATAGCAAATGATTGCAAAGACCATGGCCTGTATCATGTATACCTTAGTGTCCAGAGTGACACCATTGCTCTTCAGTACTTTGGGGAAGTACCTAACAGCAGACTTTCCCATTGCAACACTTCTTTTGATTTCCTGGCTGCTGGTGCCAACGGTGTTGACTGTGGAGACAAGCAAACTACAGCTGTGAACAATCTCAATCTCTTCACCATCCATCCTGACAGTTATCAGAAAAACAAAAATTGTAATACTGCCTTCACTTGACCAGAAATTCATAATATACAAACAGACAATGTCAAAGATTTTGTAGAGAAACTGAAACTCATACATTGTTGGTGGCAGTGTAAAATGTAGCACCATTTTAAAAAACAATGTGTCAATTTCTTAATAGAAATGTAAAATTTGAGTCAGCAATTTGTACTTAATACTACCCAAAAGAATTGTAAGCATATCTCTGTATAAAGATTTGCACATAAAAGTCTACAGAAGCCCATATTAAGAATAGCCAAAAAGTGGAAAAACGCCAGATTCACATAGATTTTTACATACACACACACAAAAAGAGGATGCATGTTGTATAATTCCATTTACAGAAAATATCTAGAAAAAATAAGATCTTTATTACCAGAAAATAAATTAATGGTTTCCTAGGGCTGGGGATATAAATAAGTATTGGTTATGATCTTCATAATTCTTTCTGTAAGTTTAGTAGCAGATCAGTTACAAGAAGTGTGGAGTCAACCTAGTCCCAAATGTTTGATTTGCTGTATAAGTCCATGTTTACCAACATCAGTAATCCCTCCTTTGATCAGTGTCCTCACTTCTCTGTGCCCCTTGGGTTCGGTTTGCTGGAAATTCTCCCATAGACTCAGATCAAATCATTCAGGAGAATGAATCATGCAACTACAGGCATGCAGGCTGGTTTTTCAGAAACTGGTAAGTGTTGTAGACTATCAGTTACTGAGCAGCTGAAAAGCCAGCATCTCCTCAAGAGGCCCTTAAGCTTATACAGCTTCCAATTGTAGGGTGGAGCTTCTATATCCCACCCTAATCCTATCTCTTTAATACAGTAGATACTTCAGCAATAATACACACTCAATGGATAGAGAAAAGATTTTGAACAATAAATTTTTGATGCCACAGTTGTTGTATTTGCCCTCTAGGGATAGATTTGGCATGATGGAGATATTCTAAAGCTGGATGCCACAAACACATAAATTGAATAAAAATAATGAATTGTACATATGAATGTGCAAATTTTATGGGAGGTTAATTAAATTTCAACAGATCCTTTGGCATATTTAGAGTTCCCTCAAATCAATAATTTTAAAGATGAACACACCAGTTTAAAAATAAGGATAATTAAAAATTGAGGTTTTTGCATATAAAAACATATTCAATCTCAAATAATGTTAATTAAAATATATACTTTATTTTACTTCAATTTATACTTGCTGCTCTAGTAATAAATATAGAGTGAGTTATTTAGTAGTCTGGGGCAGGGAAAGCTTTGGTATAGTGGTTGGCAAACTTTTTGTTAAAATAGTAAATAGTTTAGAGTATTCTAAACATAGTACACATAGCATATGGTCTCTGTCACACTATTCAGATCTGCTGTTGTACTGAAAACAACCATAAACAATAAATGCATAGATGTATAACACTGTGTTCCAAAGAAACTTTATACATAAAAATTAAAATTTGGCGGACCACAAATGACACGTGTACTATATTTGGTTCACACTTATTCTCTTAAAAATTGTTATTGCTAGATGCCATCAAGTTGACAGTAATTCACAATAACCCAGTGAACAAATATGACCTTGACCTACCCACACTACCTCATGATTTCTGTCCATATGATTGCTGCCCATATGCTCAAGCCCATATGGTTGTTGGTATGCCAATTGATCTTGTTGAGGATCTTCCTTCCCTTCACTGGCCCACTACCTTTCCCAGCACAATCTCTCTCTCAAAGAATTGGTTCCTCCTGAAAATATGACCAAAATGAGTGAGACTAATTTTCACTGTCTTGTCTCTAAGGAGCATTCTGGTTGAACTTCCTTCAGGATAGTATTGTTTGTTCTTTTGGCAGCCAAGAAGTATTCAATACTCTGTTAGCACCATAATTCAAAGGTGTTGATTGTTCTTCTGTCATCCTTATTCATTGTCTAAAGATCTGGTGCTTAGGAAGCAATTTAAAATGTCATGGCTTGAATGAGGTGTGCCTTTGTCTCTAGAGTGATATTCTTACTCTTTATCACATTAGAGAGGTCCTTGACAGTAGATTTCCCAAATGTAGCACATGTATTGATTTCTTCCTTATTTTTTTTTTTTTTAGTAAACCAGTATTTTTTTTAAAACTTTATTTTTTTTAAAAAAAAAAAAGAGTACAGGAGAGAGAAACATTAATCAAATAGTAAGTTATGCATTTAGTACAATTTAACAGCAACATGATCTGTTTTAGAAAGGGGAAGGCATTCTTCTTCCACCCTGCAGACCTCTTAAGCTGTACTTTTCATGAGTGTCATAGGCCGGTAAATGCATTTATTATTTTAAACCACTGTACTATACTAAAATTTTCAATACAAAGATTTTTTACATATTTTTAAATTTTTTAAATTTTATACCTATTTATTTACCAAGTTTGATTACATTGTTTTTCCCACAAGATTCTTCCCATTTGTGCTGCTGCTGTAGGCGTTGGTTATGAATCCATGTAAAATTAAAGTACTGATGGATTCAGTCTTTCTCCATCTATCATGATGTGACCTATTGGTCCAGTGACGAGGAGTTTTAATTTCCTGACGCAGAGATGTAACTCATATTGAAGGCTGCAGTTTTTTATCTACTTTAGTAAGTGCTTCGTCTTTTCTACTTTCTACAAGCATGTTCTATCATATGCATTAACACAGGTTGTTGATGGCTCTTCTTCCAATGTTGGTATTTGCTCAGTACACAAATTGAATGGGTATAAAGAAAGGATACAATGCTGATACACACTTTCCCTGATATTAAACCACTGTTCTATTTAGACAACTGCTTAAGGATCTTCTTGGTCTGTGTATAGTTTTCACAAGAGCATAATTAATTTTGTCAATAATAGCTAAAATTGGTTATGATCCACTCAGTTAAATGTCTTTTCAAAATCAATAAAACACATATCTTTTATGTATTCTTTCACTTCAGCCAAGATACACCTGACATTATCAATGTTATCTTTTGCCATAGCCTCTTCTGAATCCTGTTTGGCTTTCTGTCCATTTCCTCCAAAGTACTGCTTCATTTTGGATAATCTTCAGCAAGATTTACTTGTGTGTGATCTTAGTGATATTGTTCAATAATTTCCATATTCTGTTTGATCACTTATTTTGGGAATGGAAATTAACATGGATATCTTTTCCAGTCAGTTTACCAGTTCTCTGTCTTCCATATTTGTTGATAGAAACTGATGAGCACATCTGAAACACTTCATTGGGGATTCCCATCCATTCTATGGGCCTTATTTTGTGCCAGTGCCTTAAGTGAAGCTTGCATTTTTTTTCTGTACTATTGGTTCTTGACCTTATGGTAATTTTGGAAATGTTTCTGTGTTGACCAGTTCTGTTAGGTACAGTGACTGTATTTTTTTCTGTTTTATTCGATGCTTCCTGCATCATTTGAGATTTTGACTAAAAAATCTTTAAGTATTGCAAATTGAGGCTTGACCTTTTTTTTCCCAGTTCTTTTAGTCTGAGAAATGCTGAGCATATTATTCCTTTTTTTGTTTTCTAACTCAAGTGCCTTTTATATTTCATTATAATACTTTGCTTTGTCTTCTCAAGATGTCCTTTGAAAATTTTCTATTCAGCCATCTTACATCAGCAATTTTTGCCCTCGTTTTGTGTGAAATAAAACCTGAAGGTTTATGACCTTTCATGAGATATTAAAAAGGCCTTTCTTAAAACATATTAACTACTAACCCCCCAAAAAAACCATATTAACTATTGTGATCTTTTAAAAATGTGTTTAAAAGTGCATAAAAACTCCCTCATTGGAATCCCAAAATCTCTGTAGAGGTTCATTGAAATGAAAAATAAACAACCTAAATTTAAAAATAAATAAATAAATAAATAAAAATAAAAGTGCATAAAGTGTGTGATTCTGTGTGTATGTATCTATGATTATGTGTGAAGGAGCTCTGGTGGCTCAGTGGAAAGGAATTGTGCTGCTAACCCGAAGGCATCTGGTTCAAGTCCACCAGCTGCTCTGTGGAAGAAAGGTAGGACATTTCCTCCAATGTTATGTATTGCCCCTGAAACCCCCCTGATGGGTCAGCAATGGATTAATTCCCACTCAATGGTACTACACAACAATAGATAGATAGATAGGTAGGTAGGTAGGTAGATAGATAGATAGATAGATAGACAGACAGAAAATAGGTAGAGAGAGAGGTAAAGATAGAGATATATATGGATATTTATGGATATCATATATATAAAAGCACTCTGCTGCTAACCAAAAGCCTGGTTTGAACCTATCATCCCCTAAGAGAATACTTTGACAGTGTGGTTTCATAATAATTTTAGTTCTGAAAGCCCTTGTAATGTTCCTGTAGGCTCACTGAGTTGGAATGCATTCAATGGCAATGAGTTTCTGCTTGTTGGCTAAAAGCAGTAATTAAAGAATGCTCTGGAAAAATATCTGCAAAAGACTCAAGCAAGACCCACACCTCACTCCATACACAAAAACCAACTCAAGGTGGATCATGGACCTAGGACTAAAACCAAGGACTATAAA
>NW_006399751.1:29965964-30005610 GCF_000299155.1 Elephantulus edwardii | reverse complement strand
TGAATGAGTGGAAGCCCAAAATCTCTGTAAATGTTTATGAAAATTAATAAAATATAATTATAGAAAAAAAAAGAATGCTCACAATCTTATTAAAGATTATTCAGAATTGTCTAGAACAGTACATCAACAGAGAATTTCCAGAGATTCAGGCCATGGCACCAGGGCTAGCATTGTTGATCTCTGATGGACCTTGGCTGAAAGTAAAGGGTACTAGAAGGATGCCTACTTCTAGGCATCCTTTCTTTATTGACATTTTTATAGTTTTATTGGCTATGCAGAGCCTTTTGACAATGTGGATTATAAAATTTTGGCTAAAATTTAAAACAACTACATATTAATGCAGAGACCATGATATATTCAGTGAAATAAGTTATTGTTATAACCTCTTACCACTAGACTGTTGGAATTCCCTTTGGATATTGTGAGAGCCCCATACTAAAACATTTAGGACCAGATTCTGATCGTATCATGGTCACTGCTCCCATCACTGCTGTTGTGGATGTGGGTAGTAGAAGCTGGAGCAGATCTAGAGGAAGTAAGAAGGTAAGGAGCATTTCGGCCCTATATGCTGTACCACTCATCTGATCAGGAAAAGCCTACTGTTATGATGGCCATCATTTGCCCAAGAAAGTCCCACAGCCATGTGTCCTTTCACCTGCCTACATCCCATCGGGGGGCCAATGCTCAGGACTCCGGATTTGAGGTTTTAAAAATCATGAGGGAAAAACAATAAACGGAAGGATACCTATTTTTTCCCTTTAAAAACAAAAAGTATACACATTTTTAAGTCAAATGCCACTTCTTAAATAACTAACACTGAGAAAAACTAAAAGGCTAAAAAGAGAGTGATAAAATAAATTCTATTACTATCATATGATTACCTACAATATAACCACATATGTATATATCTGCAAATTAGTATTTATGGAGTGGAAATATATTCCACATGCAGCAATAAGAAAGCACTATTACACAGATTTTCATGATTCTATTTTGTTAAATTGTCTTAATACTGTGTGAGATTAATACATCTACAGTTCCATAGTCTCAAATCTAGAAATATGTTCCTATTTTAAACAATATTATTGTCCATTGGTATAAATTCTGATAATTATTATTTTTAATATTTTATATCTTGTATCACTTGTTCTCCTTTGTGACTAGGTAGGGTATAATAAAAAAATAGGTAAAACAAAATCTACATAGACAAGTTTTCATTAAAAATTAAAAGCATTCAAAATCTGCATTTAATATACTGATTTCAAGTTCCTAGTTAATTAAATTTTTATGAATACACACTATAGCTCGACAACAAAAATGTATTTATCAACTACATGAAATGAAGTGCATAACAGTACTTCAAATCAACTAATTAAATATTTAAGTCTACGGGTGAAAATGAAGTGTGACAATCTATTTTTTAAAGCTATTTTTGAGAACCACGTCTGGTTTATTCTTTTTAAAAATTGACCTGGGCCACTAAGCTGTACACATTTAATTATATCACCAAACATATTTTGCTACTTATTATTTTGTACAATCATTTATAAATTTCCCTACATGTTTTAAATGTCATTTGAACTGCTATATAAGCAGCACCATCTAAATCATTTTAATTGCTAAATTTCCTTCTCAGGACTACTTAAAAATGAAAAGGCAATTCAGGCAATTAATCTGTCAGTGAGAAAACAACATAGATAAAAGCCTGATTAGCTGCAAGCCACCTTATCAGAGGCTTCAGTTAGCTATAATTTTTGGAGCACATTAACTTGAGAGAAAAAAACAAACCCTCAAACTTTAGGTTTAAAAACAAATAAAATCCTCCATAACACTTGGAAAATACATGTATTGTTACTTTTTTTAATATCCATTTATTGTTGCACATTTTCCTCCCCCACTTCCCATCCTCCTCCCGCAGTTCACTTCTTATTGCTATTGTCATACATATAATGCCTAATTAAATATTCCTTTTAAAAGCAAAGGTTATTGGTAAGAGTTTTTGTTTTCTTGATGTTGAGATACAAATCGTATTGTAAGCTATATTGTTGACCTTCTGCAACAAGTGCTTCCAGTTCTCCCGTAGAGCAAGCAAGGTTGTGTCATCTGCATAACACACAGGATACCATGCTTGCTGAAGTAGATGGTCAGCAAAGTGGGCTGAAGCATATTGACTATTGTGAGGATAGTGCAAGAGAGTGCGGTTAATTTTTCTGTTGTACATAAAATCTCAGAGTTAAGATCAACTCAACTGACTGCGCCTAAGAACAGCAAACAGCAAATTACTTATTAACGGGCACATTCAACTGAAAAGCATGGGTTCTGTAATCCAAAACACTAAACAAAACAAACAAAGGAATCATTTATCCACTCCTAAATACTCATGTTTTGGTGGCTTAGTAAGCAGGACTTGCCCTGCTAATTCACTAGCTACCCTGTGGAAGAAAGTTGGGCAATCACCTCTCCCACAATTTACAGCCTCTGAAGGCCACTGGCGGGTCAGCTCAGAGCCATTTCCCCACTTGATCATGCATAAAAACAACTAACTGCTAATAGTTAAATGAAAACAATCATGCCACTTAACCTCTCTCAGCATTAGTTTCATCATCTTTGGAAAATCAATGTGAGGTAACAATTCAACAATTTGATATTTTTACAGCAGATGAAATAGATAAAAAAAGATATAATACGATGTATTATTTTAATCATGTTAAATTCATTACAATCTGCGGTGGGCTGTATTAACTACTATACACTTAAATAATTTCATACTCATTCTTCTTAATTATATAGTTTAATATCAGATTGTGACAATAAAGACCTGCAAATAATTATTGAATTGATTCTATTTTTCCCAAAGATCTTCCATTGCTTATTATCGAGTTCAGTCTTCTAGTTTATCTCTAAGCTTCTAATTTGATCCCAACAGTGCTATCTATATTTGCTTTCAATATTTTCACCTTAAAATTTGCATTTTATAATGCACCTCTTTTCTACTTAAGATGCACCCTACTCCTTCCCCAGCAAAAAATAAAACACAACACAGCCATTATTTTAAAAACCAAAAACTTGCCTATTAATTTTCTAATTCCAGAATCTCTGACATTATCCCACAATAATTGCTGAACTGTTCTACTAATAATAATCCAGCATCCATACCTTAGGACTACTACATGGAAGCAGGGCTACTTTACTTTCCTCCTAAAGAGTGTATGTTAACATTTCTTTCCCCTTTGTCTCCCTTTTCTCTTTATCTCTCACTAGCTCCCTGCTGTTCTACCTAGCTTTAAAATTTAGTTTAGCTATTACTTCAATTGCAAAGCCTTTCCTAAATCTATAGGTTAGTTTATTATTCACTTTACATTGCAACTTGAATATATTTTATTTTGCATACTATATTTAAATACCCACTTCCTAAACAACGTGCCTCCAGAAACTCTATGAACTTCGATAAATATAGATAGTTGTAAAGGGGCTTCAGGCCTTCTGATCATAGGGTCACTATGAGTAGTGCTCGACCTAAAGGCACTCAGGAACAACAATAAGCCCTTCCCTCTCAAAACATCAATATGTTGCTCTTTTGTCATATCTTGTCCATGGCTGATAGCACAGAAGAAGTAACCATCATGTGTCTACTGAAAAAAAGTAAGGATCAAACACTTTATACTGTATTATATGCCTTGATGGTGTGAGTATGACACTGTAATATTAAAAAAAAGTTTTTTATCTTTATGATGACAGATTTTCTTAGCTCCAGCTGTTCATAGTAATCAGAAGATTGAAGTTTCAAAATATTAGAAATAAGGTTACTAATAGATATCCCTGAAAATGATGCAATAAGGATGATAAAATCATTAAAGAATCAGTAATGTATAACTTTCATTTTAGGCTCAAGAAAAATCCAAGAATTCTAATTTCCTAATGTTTTAAAATGGATTCAAAGAAATGGTGACAATTTTGGGATCATCTTTTTCTTTTTTTCTGTAATTTCTTAAGTGTTTAAAATCACAACATACCGATAGGAAAAATTTGGTGGGAGAGGATGTTAAAATTGAAAGAGAGCAAGAATGAGAACAATGCTCTCGTAAGTGACTTCAATCAACCCAATAAAATGTAACTGCTGTGCTCCTTGTCAAGATCGGATTATACTAATCTTATCAAATTCTAATAAAAATACAAGAAATTATTGCTTTCTGTTAAGTGAGTTCATCTTGTAGATGCAATGTAATCTCTGTGTCTTTGTAATGCATGAAACAAACAAGAGTTAAAACATGTTACAGAGGAGCAATACAAGCACAATTTCCAGTACAAAGAAATCAATATATGTGTAAAGACCAATAGTGATTATTTATATAGCTGAAAATTATTCAAAAAGACAGAGAACTGCCACATATGCAGGCTGAGTTTAGAAGAGGCTGTGGTATGGCGATATTATAGCTAATGTTAGACGGATCTTGACTGAAAGTAGAGAGAACCACTATGCAAAGATATTTGACTCTGTGGATCACAGTAAACTGTGGCTAACTCTGAGATGAATGGGAATCCCGGAACATTTAATTGTACTAATGGGAAACCCATATTTGCACTAAGGGAGCTCTGGTGACCTAATGTAAAGAAGCTGTGTTGCAATCCTTGAAGGCACATTGTTCCAGGCCACCAGCCGCTCTGCTGGAGAAGGATGGGCATTTTCCTCCGATGTAATTAACTGCCTCTGAAAACCTGTCAGAGGGTCAGTTACTAGTCAATTCTGACTCTATGATACACAGGTACACAATAACAACATACTTGGGCCAGGAGGCAGTCATCAGGATGGTGTAAAGAAACACTGCATGATTCAAAATCAGGAAATGTGTAAGCCAGTTATGCATCCTATCTCTATACCTTTTTAATATATATGTAAACATCATCTGGGAAGCTGAGCTCTATGAGGAGGAATGTGACATCAAAAGTGGGGAATACTCAACAACATGTCCTATGCAGATGACACGACTTTGCCGAAACTGAGAAGGAACTAAGGCATTTGCTGCAGAATGGCAAGGACTACATCTTTCAATATGGATTGAAGCTCAACATAAAAAAAAAAACCAACAGATTCTCACCTCTGGGCCAATTGGCAGCATCATAATAGATGGTGAAGAGATTGACATTATTAACAGCTTTAGTTTGTTTGGCTCCATACTCAACACTCTTGGTACCAGCAACCAGGAAATAAAAAAATAAACTGTATTGTGAAAATCTACTGCCAGGAACCTCTCTGGAGTAATGAAGAGCAACAATTTCACTTTGGAGACTAAGGAGTGCCTGATCCATGCTGAGGTCTTCCTAATTACTTCAGAGAGCTAAGCTTGATAGGATAATTAATTGATACCTTTTAACTGTGTTGCAGAAGAAGAGTATTGTGCATACTATGGACTGCTAGGAGAACAAATAGGTTTGTCCTGGAAAGGCTGCTTCTTGGAAGCAAGGATTTTAAGCTCCTTCTGACATCCTCCAGACACATTGCAAGGAGGAACCAGTTCTTGGAGAGGCACATCATGCTTGAGAGGCTGGAGGGACAGCACAAGAGAGGAAGATGCTTGATGAGATGGATTGACTCAGTGACTTGGGTCTTATGAGTAGATGTGTGGGAGACAATGTGGTTGACTCAGTATAGAGCAGGATTCAGAGCTATTGCACATAGGGTTGCTATGAGTCTCAAGTGACTCAAAGGCACTTAATAATAATATGATACAATTACTTTGAGAAAAAGAATTCTGATAATAGAATATACCTTTTAAATGGAGAGAAGGAAGGAGAAAGAAAGGGACATTTACAAGGAAGTATAGTCCTAAGGGTCTCAGGAATTCATTCTGTTTGGGCCAGTTGTTTTGTGTTTGATTTTTTTTTTGTGGGTTTTTTGTTTTGTTTTGTTTTACTTTGCTTTAACTACTTCTTTCTGTAGTATAAATTGATGGTTTTACTCACCTAGCTAAAAGCTTTCAGGGGCTTTTCATTGTTCTTTCTTTAAGTGAAGACAGATTTTTTCCCCCTAATAAGGCTCATATGGCCTTTCCTTGTAATTAATATGACACTGCTCTATTACCCATTCATGCAAGCTACTCTTTTTTGTTGTTCTAATTTCTGTTGGTAGATCTTTCCATGGGAATGCCACTGAATGACAACTTCTCCTTAGGCTTATAACTCTTTTTCTTCTTTTGGAAAACAAAGGTTCAGCCTAACCACTCTGGTAAAGACAAATCAATCACAGATTCTCAGAGTCTGGTTTCTCTCCTCCATGTTACTTGTTATCATTGTTTTTGTGATTATTTGATGGATGTTTCTCTTTCTCATCTCACTGTTACATCCATTAGATTGTGTCTCTTTTTACTCAGTTGCCTATGTATTCAAATCAGTTGCATTGGCATTAAATTTCTACTCATGGTAGAAATAAGAGCAGAACTGTGCAAGTGTTTTTAATGGCTGAATTTTTGGAAATAGATGGCCAGGCTTTTCATCTGAGACACCACCAGGTGGGCTCAACTGCTAGACTTTTGGTTCTCTTTAAGCACATTAATCTTGCGCTCTCCCCAAACCAAAACAAACCCATTTCCATTGAGTTGATTCCAATTCACAGTGACCTTGTACAAAGGTCAAAGGAGGACAAAGTAAAGATGCACCATGAGGTGCCCAAGATTACGACCTTTACAAAAGCAGACTGGCACATCCTTTCCCTGGAGAGCAAGTGTTCATTTAGCAGTTTAGGGCTTAATCTGCACCAACAGGCAATTTTGAAATAAAGTTTCTAAAAATTAATGTTGTCAAGCTCACTCTCATTGTCTCTAGTGAGAGGCTTCCAGTCTACAGCTCATTGTGAGCCAAACCCATCCAATCCAATCAGATCACACAGAATTGTGAACAAAATAAGACCAACCACACAGCCCACAGCCAACTTTCATCTAAGACAAGAAGAAGTCACCTTTCTAAAGCCAAGGGCTACACACATGCACCATCAACTGAAGACTCAGTTCCAAATAAATTAAAAAGAAAAAAAAAAACACCAAAAAACACCCATACAAACAAAAACCACCCAGGCCTGGCACCTGGCTCTCATTGGTTCTAATAAGAGGCTTCCTGCCTACAGTTCATTGCTAGCCAAATCCATCCAATCCAATCAGCTCACACAGGGTTGTGAAGAAAATAAAACCACTGTTGTCAACTTAATTCTAATTCATAGTGATTCTGTTCCAGGTGCCCTAGGATAGAAATTATAATGGAAAGAGACTGTGTATCTTTCCCCCACAGAGAAGCTGGAGTGATTGTACCACTGGCCTTTCAGTTAACAGCCTGACATGTTAACACCAGGATCCTTGATACAGGGAATAAATGTACACAATTTGTTAATATTTCAAATTTATGACTTTAAAAGCCAAAGGGCCTATGATCATCTGGAAGTAGTCTTGTGTTAGTAGACCTGAACTTTCCTGAAAACTCTCAGACCTTGAGAAGTAAACATTATAAATTCTAGCCACAAGTGACATGGTTGCTGTGATGCTAAACACTGTGACACTGATGTGTCAAATGCAATAATGGTTACCCATGGTGAACCATGTTTGGTGGATTAAAACTAGCTTGGACGCAGGAGTGGCATCCACTTCCTTAATAGCTTGTCTCAAGAAACTCTATGAACTTGGAGAAATGATGAAAGTTATACAAGTGTTCAAGTCATCCATTCAGAGGATTGCTATGAGTCATCTACAACTCAACAGCACTTAATAACAACAGGCACAAGTGGAACTGTATTTTTAAATTGTTTCTAATGTAAAATGTTGCCCTGAATTCTAGTCTTTCAAACTAAATTCCTACTGCTCCTCAATCCTAAATAAATTTATCAATTCCTTTACCTAATATCCTAGTTCTATAAACAACAGTCCACCATTTGTCTGTAATTTATGTATTTATTGTCTTTTTTCTTTACACAGTCCAAGATTATTATTCTACCCTGACAAATTTATATTATACTGAGTTTTCATGTGTAACTGTTTTCTAAAAAGTATTTTATTCCCTGATATATAGTAGGCACTCAATAAGTCATTGATTACAGTATAATGTGTTTGATATTAAATTCTGTTGCCACTGGTTTATATGATCTATTACTCTACACTGACCCTTTAAAACCAGTAACATGTCTGTAACTCCTATCAGTACCTATTTTGCATTCTAGGATATTGTATTCTTACAATAGATCTAAGTTTCTTCCAGGGAAACAGCTGCCAATGGGTCAACAACATTGAAGTTTGCCCTATGCTACTAGATCTATTAGGTTCAGATCCCTTACATCTGTGCTGGAGTGAGTTGTAACTGGTTGTCTCAAGACATGTTATATTCTCTGAACCTAATCTCCTGAAGACATTTTAAAATTATCTTCTCAGCATCAACATAAGATAGCAGATGGGTAATCTGCTTGAGGCATCTAAGGTCATATATCATTAGGCATCTGGGAAATTCTATATGTAACCAAACATCTGCATTTGCAAAACAGAATTGAAAACTTTCCAAAAATAATCTCAAACTCTAATTCCTTGCCAATTTAACATCTGAAAAATGTAGAAAAAGGTAATAATGAAAACAGAGTCGGTGAGTTTTTGGGCAGAAAGAGCCCTTCGAGATCATGTTTTCCAAATCGATAATTTCACAGATGGAAAACTGGAGCCAAGAGTGCTTAAATATTTCACCTAGGTTCACATAACGAGTTACTGAAAAAGTTGAACTAAAAAGCACATCTTTTTCCAGTGCTTCATTTCCATGTTGCTATCTTCAGCTTCCTCAATTTATTAACTGCTACATATTTATTGTAGACGTCAAGACTACACTCTGTAATACCAAAGTTCCTAATCATTTTTAACAAAGTTTCTGTAATCATATTGGAGAAATGGCAGTCAATATTGTATTTTTTTATATGCCCACAGAAAGCTTTCTCCTGAAGGAAATACTCACTATCAAATTAGGATAACTTGATCTTTTCAAAACGATGTTTCCATTTGCAAAATTAAATATTTAGAGTTTCCCAGAAATGCAATGGCTTGAGTTCACATGTCTGAATATTTTCTTTCTCATTTTATACAAAGTATCAAAAAAGTTTAGGGAAAAAATGAAAAAGGGGTTAATCTGCATCATCACCAGAAGTTAAAGTTTTTTTTTCCCTCCTTTCCATATCCCAGAAACTATGAAGAATGATAGATACAGTCTAGATAAGGCTCAGGACAGATCAAGAAATGAAAGTAAAGCTTAATGGGAAAACAGTAAAGATGATGAGCTCTGAGAATTAAGTAAAATGGAGCAAGCACTGAAAACTGGCTTGGTAAATTGATTAAAGTTCCTTAGTTCATTGCTCTTTAACAGGGCCAGAATGGAGGAATGTTGATTGGCAGATGCTGTTGATGATGATTTGGTTTATACCAGGAATACTGCAAATCTAATGTTGTTGTTGGTTGTCATTAAGTTGCGTTTGACTCATAAAAACCCTATGAACAACCAACCTTAACGTTTACTTATCCTGCACCATCCTCATCATCTTTGACACACTGGAGCCCACTGCTGAAGTCACCATATCAATCTATCTAAGTGGGGGTCTCCCTCTTCTTTACTGAATCTTCCATATTTTCAAGTATGATGCTCCTTTCTAAGGAATAGTTTTTACCTATCCGTCCAAAGTATAAAAGATGAAGCTTTGCCGTCATTGCTTCCAAGGAGCACTCTGGCTGAGATTTTCTAAGACATATCTGTTCTTTTGGCAGTCCATGAGACACACTGCATTCTTCTCCAACACCATGACTCAAAGAAATCAATTCTGCTCTCTCATCCTTATTCATTGTCAAGCTCTCTGGTACACAGCAGGTGATTAAGAAGACCATAGCCTGAATCAGGTGCACCTTAGCCTTCAAACTAACATCATTACTCCTCAGCATTTTGGAAAGTAAACCTGATAGTGCTCCCAAAAGTCCTACAGGAAAAAGTTGCCTCAATTTGTTACAATCATCGTTTATTTCTAGAGAGAAAGATTTACTGGTAATTGAGGCTAAAAACTTAAATCCATTTTACATGTTGACTGCCTTCAAGTCTAGCACTAATAATCATAGTGACCCTATGAACAAAAGGCCTGAATCCCCTTGACAACTATAGACATTTATCAAAGTTCATAGAGTTTCCAAAGGCATGTTGTTTAGGAAGTGGATGCCACTCCTCCTTTCATTTTACATTGCATACAAAATCTTTTTAACAGGTTTTATGTTCATTTATTTTTATTCATTTTAATGAAAGTTTACAGAGACTTAGAGTGTACAATTATTCATTGTTGCACTTTTCTCCCTGTCCACATACCAAATTCACTCTTCTCCTTGAGAAGTAAAAGAAACCCTTTTTTCATTGTTATGTAGTGCCTCCCGGAAAGTCCACTTCACTATGGAGCCTTCATTCCGGACTTCTGTAATGACAATAATACCCCAAAATTATGTCCCTTTTAAACAGTTATCTCCCTCATTTGTTTCAATGCAGTTACACAATATTCCTCCCTTCCTTTTCTGTCTTCCCTTAACCCCAATGTCAGTCCCGTTTTACAACAGTGGCCCTATGTAGTATTTGTCCTTTTGTAGCTGGGATATTTCACTCAACATAACGTCCTCCAGGGTCATCCATTTGTATAATATTTCATGAGTTCCTTGTTTTTCAATGCTTCATAGAATTCCATTATGTGAATATATCAGAGATTCTCTATCCATTTGTTTGTTAATGGGCACTTGAGTTGTTTCCAGCTCTTTGTTACGACGAACAAAGCCACAATAAACATGGGTGTGCATATATCTGCTTGGGTGGCAGTTATGATTTCTTTAGGGTAAATTCCCAATAGTGGAATTTCTGGATCAAATGGTATTTCTACTTGCAACTTTTTGAGAAAGTGCTATACAGACTTCCATTGTGGTTGCACCATTTTACACTCCCACCAAAAGTGAATAAGGGTTCCAGTTAATCCACAACCTTGCCAGCATTTGAATTTTGCTTTTCTGTTAAATTTTGCTATTCTTACTGGAGTGAAATGATATCTCATGGTTGTTTTGATTTGCATCTCTCTTAGAGCTAAGAATTTTGAACATTTCTTCATGTGTTTGTGTGCCATCTGAATGTCTTCTTTGGTGAAGTGTCTGTTCATATCCTGTGCCCATTTTTCAATTGGATTATTTTCCTTTATCTCGCTCGAGTATTTTATAAATTCTACATATAAGTCCCTTGTCAGATATCAAAACAATTGGATTTATCTACAGTGACAAAGAGAATATAGAACTGGAGCTGAGAAAAACAATACCTTTACAATAACTTGTCACAAGATTAAATATTTAGGAATAAACCTAACCAGAAGCACAAAGAATCTATTCAAAGAAAATTACAAAACATTATTACAAGAAACAAAAAGAGAACAAGAGAGGTGGAAGAATATCCCTTGTTCATGGATGGGAAGACCCAATATTATGAAAATGACGATACTACCAAAGGCAATTTATATGTTCGATGCAATCCCAGTACAAATACCAATTCCATTCTTCAACGAGATGGAAAAGGCAATCTTCATTTCATTTGGAATGTAAAAAGACCCAGAATAAGCAAAGCACTCCTTAAAAAGAGAAGCAAGGTAGGAGGCGTCTCACTCCCTGATTTCAAATCCTAAGACACTGCAGTGGTGGTCAAGACAGTGTGGTACTGGTACAATGACAAACACATAGATCAATGGAATAATTTGAGAATCCAGAAATCAGCCCATCTATCTATGTTCAACTGATTTTTGACAAGGAAATGAAATCAATTAAGCAGGGAAACAAATAGTGTTGTCAAAATTGTAAAACTATCTGCAGAAAAGTCAAGCAAGATCCATAACTCACCCCATTCACAAAAACCAATTCAGACCAGTTTAGGTGCTCTCAAGTTTCTCAGGAAGTGATCAAGCTTGCGGGTGGTGGGGAAACTGCCATATTCTTCGTTCAACATGTATGTTCAATTTTTTAAAATGTGATTACTGGCTATGTGAGACTGTGTATCCCCCTCATCTTCTTTGATGTTTTCTATATCATTCAATATTCTGCCCCTAGTATTTTTGTATAAAAAGCAAAGATGCCACAGAGAAGGCCGAGTCTGACTTCTTTAACTCCACAAATAGGGACAGTCCCCATCAACAATATCCACAGTATTAAATGAATTATATAAGGTCATATATAGTCTTCCAGAGTCCTATATCTACTTCCACTAATTCGAATACCAATCTTATAACCTTCTCTAGTAGGTAAAACATTTACTGCAATAACACATAGACTTTACACACCCATACTCACAATTATGGGGTTTACTAGGGAAGTTAATAGGCTATAATTCATGTTGGCAGCAGGATACACCCCCATAGATTAGAGAGCCTCTTGTTGTTTCAAGTCTCTTGACTTTCAGCATCATGGCTTAGATCAGTGTTACAAAGTTCCCTTAGTTTTGCCAGTTTTGATATCTTTGCTTAGTCTTCCATAAACTTTAGATTGAAGACCTCTGGTCCTAGTTCTCAGTCCCAAGCCAGCTCTGTCTCATGTTGGTCTTTGGTTCTCCACTGAGGTATCTGTTGCTCTTGGGTAAGTTTCAGTCTGACTAATGCAGACTTGCTAATCCTGAAAGATATAACTGCTTCAACTTGTGGCTATTGAAATTAATAATTTATGCCTTTGGATTTGCTCAGTTTAATGGCAAGACTAGCCAATCCCCTTGTGGGAAGCTTAACACATCCTATTCATATAATCTCACTCTATCCATGTGGCAAAGTCAAAGTCAATGGATAAGAAATCTATTTCAACCCTTGACACTATAATAAAAACTATAATGAAACCTTGACACTATAATTTCTTAGTATTACAACTCAAGGCTTGAATCTATTTTTCAATTCTTTTAGCTGTACCAAAAGAATTAGTCTATACTGAAATGATTCAGGAACCACATATCAATAAGAGCCAAATATAATGAAGGAAGTTTAGCCTGCAGTTAAGGTATTGGCAAAAAATAGGGTCCTAATAATTGGTGGATGCCAACTGATATGTTTCAACTAACATATGCAGACTTGGATGTACTCACTAGTCTGTTCAAGGAAATTTGGACGATAACTATTTAGCCAACTGATTGAAATAGTTTCCCATTTGTACCTATTCCCAAGGAAGGTGATACAACAGAATGTAGAAATTATTCAACAATATCATTAATATCACATCCAAGTAAAATAATGCTGAAGATTATTCAAAACCAGCTAGAAGAGAGAACTGACAGACATTCAAGCTGGCTTAAAAAGAGGTCTTGGCACCAATGATATTATTGCTATCAGAGAGAAATTGGCTGAAAGCATGTAATACCAGAAGAATATCTTTTTGTTGCTTTTATTATTTTGTTGACTGTGCAAAGACATTTGACTATGTGCATAATCACAAGCCATGGCTAACATTGAGAAGAATTGGAATCCCAGAATATTTATTCATGTTGTTGTTGTTGTTATGTGCCACCGAGTCGCCTGCGACTCATAGCGACCCTATGTACAACAGCCCTAAACTCCGCTCTGTCCTGTGCCAATCGCACTGTCTCTGACACTCCCATCCCAATTATCCCAGTCACTGAATCAATCCACCTCATAGAGGGCCTTCCTCTCCTGCGCCGTCCCTCCACCCTCCCAAGCATGATGTCCCTCTCCAAAGACCGGTCTCTCCTCACTACATGTCCGAAGTAAGTTAGACGGAGCCTCAGAATCCTTGCCTCCAAGGAGCCACCCGGTTTAACCCACTCCAGGACAAATCTATTTGTTTTCCTAGCAGTCCATGGTATTCTCAATACTCTTCTCCAGCACCACAGCTCAAAGGCATCAGTTCTCCTTCTATCTTCCTTGGTCATTGTCCAACTCTCTGATGCATAACAGGTGATTGCGAAGACCATGGCCTGTATCAGACGCACCTTAGTCTCCAGAGAGACACCACTGCTCTTCAGCACTTTGGAGAGGTCCCAGCAGCAGACTTTCCCATGGCAATGCGCCTTTTCATTTCCTGGCTGCTGGTGCCAAGAATGTTGACTGTGGAGCCAAGCAAACTAAAGCTGTGTACAATCTCAATCTCTTCACCATCCATCCTGATGCTGCCGATTGGTCCAGTGGTGAGAATCTTTGTCCTCTTGACGTTGAGCCTCAATCCATATTGCAGGCTGCAGTCCTTGACACTCTGCAGCAGGCGCTTCAGGTCCTCCTCAGTTTCAGCAAGCAGGGTTGTGTCATCCGCATAACGCAGATTGTTGATAAATCGTCCACCAATCCTGACCCCACATTTCTCCTCATAGAGCCCAGCCTCCCGGATAATCTGTTCTGCATATAGGTTGAAGAGGTATATCAGAGACACCAGGAGCACGTGACATCCGTTCCGGTAGGAAGGTCAAAAGGAGGCTGGGATCTGACTGGCTGGAGACCTCCCCATCTTCCCAGGTAATCGGAGACACCAGGAGCATGTGACATCCGTTCCGGTAAGAAGGTCAAAAGGAGGCTGGGATCTGACTGGCTGGAGACCTCCCCATCTTCCCAGGTAATCGGAGACCGGTAATCATTTACTCATACTCATATGAAATCTATATTTAGATCAAGATGATATGTGAACAGAACAAGGGAACACTGTACGCATTAAAATCAAGAAAGATGTGTGTCAAGGATGTATCTTTGTTCCATACCTACTCAATCTGTATGCTGAGCAGATCATTCAAGGAGCTGTAATTTATGAAGAATGTGGCATCAGAATTACAGGAAGAAGACTCTTTGGCAACCTGCGTTATGCAAATGATACTTTCTGAACCCTTACTTTCGGAAAGTGAAGAGGATTTGAACTGCTTATTGCAGAAAATTAAAGACTATAGCTTTCAATATGGACTACAAATCAACAAGAAGAAAACAAAAATCCTCACTACTGATTCAATAAGTGACATTATGGCAGAGAAAAGATTGACATTTTCAATGATGACTTCTAACTTAGATCCACAATCAACATGCTTACTATCAGCATCAAGAAGTCAAGAAATTTATTGCATTGAGAAAGCCCACGGTCACATACCTCTCCAAAGTATGAAGAAGTAATGATCAGTTTAAAGATTAAGATGCTTCTGACAGGTCTTTCCCATTAATTGCTATGCATCTGAGAGCTGGACAATGAATTTGGATGGCTGGACAATGAATAATAATAAGAATCAATATCTGAGCTGTTCTTTTGGAGAAGAGTACTGAATATTCCACAGATTGCCAAAAGATCAAACAGATTATGTCTTAGATGATGAGACAATATCTCATGGACATTTGGCATGTTGTTAGGAATGTCTATTCCTTATAAAGGAATATCCTGCCTGGAAAGGTAGACAGTAAACTAACGTGAGGAAGACTCACAATGAGATAAAATGACACAGTAATGACAGAAATGGGCTCAAACATGTGAGAGATAATGAGGCTAGCACAAAATAGAACAGGATGAGATCTATTGTTCAGAGAGTCACTGAGTCAGACGATTTAAGACCAAACAGTACTGTAATTAAGATAAAAAGGAATACATTTTTGGAGGAGAGAATACATTTTTCCTTGTTGTTGTTATGTGCCATCAAGTCACCTACAACTAATAGTGACCTTTTATACAACAGCCCTACACTCTGCTCTATCTTACACCAATCTCACCATCTCCAACATACCTACCTCCATTACCCCAGTCACTGAATCAATCCACGTCATCCAGGTTCTTCCTCTCTTGCACTGTCCCTCCATCTTCCTAAGCATGACATCCCCCTCCAAGGACTGGTCCTTCCTTGCAACATGTCTAAAGTATGTCAGATGAAGCTTCAGAATCCTTGCCTTCAAGGAGGAGCCTGGTTTAACCCTCTCCAGGACAAAATTGTTCGTTCCTGTACATGGTTTATTCAATATTCTTCTCCAGCACCAAAACTCAAAGGCATCAGCTCTCCTTCTGTCATCCCTAGTCATTGTCCAGCTCTCTGATGCATAGCAAGTAATTTCAAAGTACATGGCCTGTATCAGGCACAACTTAGTCTCCAAACTGACATCATTGCTCTTCAGTTACTTTGGAGAGGTCTCTGACAGCAGACTTTCCCAATGCAATGTGGCAATATGTCTTTTAATTTCCTGGCTGCTGGTACCAAGAGTGTTGATTGTGGACCCAATGAAACTAAAGCTGTCAACAATTTCAATTTCTTTACCATCCATTACAATGCTGTCAATTGGACCAGTGGTGAGAATCTTTGTTTTCTTGATGTTGAGCTTTGATCCTTACCAATAGCTGCAGTCTTTGATCTTCTGCAGCAAGTGCTTTAGGTCCTCCTCAGTTTTAGCAAGCAGGGCTGTGTCATCTGCATAATGCAGATTGCTAATGAGTTTTCCTCCAATCCTGATGTCACATTTCTCCTCATAGAGCCCAGCCTCCTGGATAATTTGTTCTGTATATAGATTGAAAAAGTATGGAGATAGGACACATATCTGGCATATACCTTTCCCAATTTTGAACCATGCAGTGTTCCCTTGCTCTGTTATGACATCTTGAAATACAATATTGTGAGTGACAGGATAATATGTATATGCACACAAGGAAGTCCTGGGAACACCACTATCATTCAGATATATGCACCGACAACCAGAGCCAAAGAAGAGGAAATAGACGACTTCTACTAACTTTTGCAGTCAGAGACCGATCAAAAATGCAACCAAGAGGCATTAATAATAATGGGTGACTGGAATGCAAATGTTGGAAACAGAGAAGAAGGATCGGTAGTTGCAAAACATGGACTTGGCTACAGAAATTAAACTGGAGATAGGATAAAAGAACTTTGCACAACCAATGATTTATTCATTGCAAATATGTTTGTAAGAAACATAAACATAGACTATACACATGGATTTCACCTACTAGTATGCATATGAATCAGATAGATTACATCTGTGGAAAGAATTGCTGAAGTCGCTCAGTATCAGCTGTGAAAACCAGGCCAGGTGTTGATTGTGGAGCAGACCACCAACTAGTCATATGCAAGTTCAAGCTGAAGCTAAGGAAAATTAAATTAAATCCACAGGAACCAAAATATGACCTTGAGTATATCCCACCTGAATTTCAAAACTATCTCAGGAACAAGTTTGAGGCCTTGACAACTAATGAATGAAGACATTATTCCTTACTTTGGGGGGAAAATGCTTCTTTGAATGACTAAGTAACCATCACTCAATGATTTCAATACTAATTTGTAGCCATTGCATTTAGTATGTTTCCACATTCAGACGCAAGCACCTGACTATTCTTTCTATTGACATAGTCATCTCCAACTTTTTACATATTAAAAATATATTATTGTAGCATATATTCTTTCCTATATTTTTCATTTTTAAATTATACCTAGGCCATAATATTTGGTTCTTAAATATGTAGTATTAAAAATTCTGGATTTTATTTTATTATCAAGGGATGGCGCAAATTATTTGATGTAAAAGTAGGGCATTGAGACTGGATAAAATCTCTGCTTCCATTACTTTCAACTACAGAACTTAAGGACATCAGAGTTGGCAAAAATCAGGAGGCTATGAGACATTGAAGAAGAGAAATGACTGCTGGAGAGGGTCAACCTCGCATCAGGAGGTATAGTTTTAGGGCAAGGATCAATGGATCTAATACTCAGAAGCCAAATCACTGACAGGGCTGTTACTTGGGCAAGTGAGAAGTTATAGAAATGCAGGCCCTTCCATATGGAGGTAGTCACTTCCTATCTGCAGTCGATTACTGCCTGATACTCTTTTACATGACCCATTTATGACTTAAAGACAGGTCATGATACCAGGACCTAGAAATAAACTTGTCAGTCCATTTCAAAGATTGCCTCCCCTGTAGACAGCTGTGTCTCCAAGATAATCTCATCATAGAAATCACATATTCAATGGCTGCTTATTGTTTTTCTTCACTGTTTTCAAGTTGGCTCCAAAGACAGTAAAGCAATGAAAAACAAATTCTACCAGTCCAGTGCCATTCTCACAATTTCTGCTGTACCTAAAACTATTCCTTCTGTTACTTTGTCAATCCATCCTATTAAGGGAGTTCCTTTTGCCAAGGACTAGCCCTACCTATTGTCCAATTGGCAAGAAGCTGTGCTGCAATCGCAGAGGTTCTTGGGTGAAGCCATCAGCTGCTCCTGGGGAGAAGGATATGAAATCTCAAGTGTGAATATCTACTTCTGAAAACCAGTCAGAGGGTCAGAGGGTCTGGGAGAGAATAAGAGCTATGTCTTGGATGGATGGACACTCATTAGCTGAATTCTTATTTTCTTTTTGCCCAGAGAAGTTAGTCTTTAACTTTTGTCAGCACTAATCTAAAAGCAATATTTCTGCAAAGAAAAGAGTCTATCAAAGTGTTTTGTCCATTAGAGCTAATCTTAAAACTTGCTTCCCACATTTGCATTAAAACATCTAATAAGGAAATATATCTTACTATTTAACTAAGACAGGAAGTTCAAATCTACCAACTGCTCTGTGGAGAAAGATAATCTTCTCCCAGGACATTTATAGTCTCTGAAGCTGGAGGATCAGTTACAAGCAGGTTCCAATTTGATGTCTGTGATGTTAAGGGTTTAGTGTTCAAGATGGCTCTCTAGCCACTGAATTATATTTTCCCATGTGGATGAGCAGAAATACTCAAATAGGACACATTAACCTATCCACAAGAAAATTAGTCTTATTACTAAATTGAACCAAATCAGTGACAGATTTTGAAAATCTTACTAGCAGCAAAGAAGCAGGTATGCAGTGTAAGTCCTTCAGGCCAGAGATGCTTGCACTAGCTAGACCTAGAGCAGCAGCAGCCATGGCCAAAATAGAATATCAGAGACTGACATGAGTCAGAGCTTACCTTGGGACTGCTACCGATCATGGAACCAAAACTAACAACCTTTACTTAAGTTTGTTGGAAGACTAAGGTAGAGAGAGCACCATGATTTGCAGGACTTAGAGCTCTGTGACACTGGCCTAAGGACACAAGGCTCAGGTTGAGATGCCTATGAGCACATTTTAACAGCTGTCCAGATTGAATGGTTGTATATTGCTGGCAGCCTTCCCTGAAATCACTCTGTGTGCTCTGTGAGATATCAAAATGGATCTTGGACCCAGTAGAAATATAAATTGGTATTGAGATGAGAAGAAAGGTATGAGCAAGTGTGGTGGACATATCTGACCTGATAGATATTGACTTTGTGTTGTTGATGGGGGCAGCTCTCCTTCGGGGCATTAATAAAGGTTAGATATGGCTATCACTATGTGGCCTGTGTTCTTTTTACAGTGTCGCACACACATACACACACACAAATGTTTATCCTATCATCTCAATTCACTGATTGATCTAAGAAGTGTTGATTCTTAACTGAATGAGCATTTTTCTTTTACCCATGATTTAAACTTTTAAATTATTTTGTTATTGTTGTTGAGATCACATACAGAAAACATTTATCAGTCCAACAATTTTTACATATTTCATTCAGTGACACTGATGACTTTTCTTCAAGTTGTGCAACCCTCTTTCTTTTCTAAGTTAATACTCTTCCATTAACATAAATTTACTGCTCATTAAGATTTCTGTCTAGTCTTTGGAGCCACTGTTATAAATTTGATACCATATCAATAATTTTAAGGAAGCTTTGGTGGCCTAGTGGTAAGAAGCTGCATTTGTAACACAAAGGAATGTGATTCTAATCCACCAGTTTCTCTATGGAAACTGATGGGCAATCTCCTCCCATGTGATTTACTGCCTCTCAATACATGCTAGAGGATCTGTGATCACATCAGCTGTGATCTGGCTCTGACCTGACAGCACATATCAACAACAGTGCCTAACATAAGCATTTTTTACCTGTCATGTCAAATTACTGGTTGCCTTATGGGGACTTTAGGGGTTATTTAAGACCTTTTTTCTTGTAAGAATGATACTAATAACTTGTAAGTTCTTTATATATATTAGAATAGAAACTGGAATTGATACTCTAGCTTTTAAAAACTAAATTTCTAGTCTACCTTTCAAAAATTATATTACTTATGTATACCTTTATCAGTTAAATGTACAGTTTTGTGTTCTGCTTTATTTCACACATTATGTATTCATGATTTCTTTCGTTAAAAAAGAATTCTTAAAGGACTCAAATAGCTGATTTACTTAGTTCTTATACTAAAGATTACAACTCCAGTTTATACATTTGACAACTGGCATTTTTCAAGTCTTTGTGTTATTTCTTTCTCCTTTATTCCATACCTGGGTAAAAAGATTAAAAACCTTCCTTTGTAGTGAGTCATAGAATCTCTATTCACCAATAAAACATAAACTAATATCCTTTTCCTATTCATGTAAGTTTAGAACTTGAGTGTTTGTCCTGTTCAACGTAACAAGCCTTCTCAAGCCCCCTTGATGCCTGTGTGGTCTTACCAATCTTGATAACAGAAAAAAATTTTGTAAAAAGAAAAAAACTTATTTTGCCTCTTTGGATGACCATAACAATCTCCCAAAGCTTAGATGAATCCATATTCTCCTTATAGAGGAAAAAAATAAGTATTACTTTCAGTAAGTGTTCTTTGATATGATATTAATAGATATTACATTATATTCAAGATATAGAGAATAATTTTATAACTGTCTATAGTCTACTTTCATTGCATTACCACCAAGTCAGTGACACATGGGGATATTATCCCTTTCTCGGAAGGTAGAATTTATTTAATAGTACTTTTGTTTTCAATTTCTGATCCAATGTTTACCTTTCTAAAAACAGTGTCTAATTGCTTTATTTCCACCCCTAGAAATATTTCACAGGGATTACACAGATACACTGTTGTTGTTGTTATGTGCCGTCGAGTGGCTTGTGACTCACAGCGACCCTATGTACAACAGCCCTAAACTCTGCTCTGTCCTGTGCCAATCGCACCGTCTCTGACACTCCCATCCTGATTATCCCAGTCACTGAATCAATCCACCTCATAGAAGAAGGCCTTCCCTTCCTGTGCTGTCCCTCCACCCTCCCAAGCATGATGTCCTTCTCCAAGGACCAGTCTCTCCTCACAATATGTCCAAAGTATGTTAGACGGAGCCTCTATTTCTATTAAATCAAAGTCTTATTTTTTCTTGGGTCCAAACTGTCCATTTTTTGTTCTCTTGATTTTTTTACCAGATACAGATTTAGTTATGACTCAACTGAGGTTTTATCATGACTCAAATGACCTCATAAAATTAATCTGAACAGCATACTGTCAAAAATATTCTGCTTCATATTTATTCACTGTAAATTTTTCCATTATTAAATTCTCGCAAATAAATTAAAACTATGTGACCATAGGAAATTAAAAACCAGTGGGGTTGCCCTGGTTTTATTTTAAATATTTAATCTGAATAGGACCACATCAAGTCCTACTCTTATGACCATTTAAGACTATGAAAATATAAGAACAAATAACTTACAAAGATAACTAGAGATTAGAAGGATGATAAGCCAATATGGCAATTTGACAAAACTAAGAACATAGTGATTATTCCCTAGGGTGACATTATATCAGTGTGTCATGCTGATACTCTGACAGGCAACCCAGGGGAGGGTGAGCAATGTCTGTGTCTTAGGTAATGTCTTAGTTCATGTAACTTGGAGGACCTAAGCCTTATAAAGTTGATATAAACATTAAATCTTTAGAATAAATATTTGCTTCTATTATAAACTCAGGGTTGGTTTTTTTTGCTGAAAGAACCATTTTATAAAAATATGCCTTAATCTCCATGTTATATCAGTCTCCCTTCGAGATTTCAACAACTCCAAACTATAGATGGCATTTACCATTAAGGTCTCTCAAAAACAACGATACTTGGTTCAGAAATTACCCCAATGAAGGTGCTGCCAGTTTCCTTAGAATCATACAGATGCGACTTTACAGGTACTGGTTAACATTTTACCACTGCTTAACCACAGCACTAAAGCCTTGAGAAGACAGCACAGAAACACCCCTGAGCAGTTTCAGATTCAGTTTTGTTAGATTATAAAGTAAGAGTAGGTTTGGGGTCTATTGTCATAAACCATACACATATTCAAGGAGAAATGGAGGTGTGCATTCTTTTGTGTTTCATGTATGTGAGAGATAACTCTTTACTTCCTTGTAAATTAAAACTGTATCCAGAATAAAGATCCTTTAAATGGTTTGCTTTTCTCCTTCTGCAGTTAGTTATGCTAAAATTATCATCAGAAAAGAATTCTAAAATAAAGGGAATAAAAAAATCTTAGCTATGATCTGTTAGACTTGATCACAATGTAAATTCTTAAACTTGTAGCTGCAAACATTGTAACTTCTCATCTAATTGGATACGTTCTCTATTTTGTTGAAAAGATCTGTTTTCCTAAAATGATTAATAAAAAGACTATCCACATGGAGCTCTGGAGGACTAGTGAATAAGGAGTGACTCTTTCAATCAAAAGGCAAATAATTCAAACCCATCAGCTGTCCATCAGGAGGGAGATGAGCAACTTTCTCCTGTGCTACTTACAGCCTTTGAAAACCTGCTGCAGCATCAGCTGAGTTGATTCTGACTCAACAGTAATGAAGGAGAAAGTGATACGTCTCAAGTTATATTACACAAAGAGCGAAACAACATGATATGTTAAGGTAATACAACAGATTTTCATACTTTTCTAACAACATAATCATGCTTTATTATGAAGTCTCTAACTGTATATATTGTACATGTTTATTAAATAAATTTCCCTACTAAGCCACCAGGGCTCCCTAAATCTGTTTTGATATTGTTGTTAAGTGCCGTTGAGTCTTTGACGACTCCTAGCAACCTGTGAACGAAAGACCTGAACACTTGTACAACTATAACTTTGGTCGTTTCTCCATGTTCATTGAGTTTCTGGAGGCAAGGCATTTTGAAAGTGGTTACCACTCTTGTTTCCAAGCTTGTTTTGATCGGGAAGCTCCACCAAACACTGTCCACCATGAGTAACCATTATCACATTTGGCACATTAGTGTCACAGTGTTTAGCATCACAATAACCACGAGTTACCTCTGTACAGCAACGCACAGACCGGAACTATACCACTTAGAAGAATGTTCGACAAAAAACAATTAGGATGGTTGAGATCTATGCAGGAATGTAAATATTGCAATTGTAAATAATACTAATACAATAATGTTAAATAACTTCCTTTTCTGAGTTTACTTGCACACTTCTTTCCTATTTTAAAGGCTCACTGTGGGGAAAAGTCAACCACTATATCAGAATCCTGTGCTGAAAGTAAATAGCATCATAGCCAAAGCCTGTGCTGAGCTCATACTAATGATCTTCATCAATTGGCAACAGTGTAATTGGGCCTTCTTACAAAGTGTCTGCAGACAGACATCATTTAGACATGTGCAGCTCAGTAGTTCTCAAGTTTCTATCTCATAAAATTGTCAGCAAGTTAAAATCATTATTTTAAGCTACTGAATATTGGAGTTATTTTTTATATATCAATGACAACCAAAACACCTGGGCAACCTCTCTGCTTACTTTATCCAGATGAGGATATGACTAATGTTTAAGCAAATATTTTAATTTTTTTAAAAAAAGCTAAATTTTACGTGCAAATATTTTTGAGAAATATGAAGAATGCTGTTATGCAAAAGCAGATGTTATAGAGATTAAATTTTTTGAATGTTACCATAAGTAATTTTGTATAGATGGCATGGTTAGGAGTCTAATAGTGAACCACTTCTAAACCTATTTAGCTTTAATACTTACTCGATCATTCCAACAGAATCAAGTTCATAAAGTAGAGTTTCAGGTGAATAACTGAAGTCCAGTGATCAAGCTAACCAGGTCCCAATAGTACACTTCTCCTCTACAAATGATGTGACCTTGCTCCAGAATCCCAAAAACCTGGCTTGTGCTATTTTCATAAATCTCTCTTTAAATTTCCTGTTGTGTCTTTTCTTCGTTGTTGACTCTTGCACCCTGTTTAGTGGGTAGAAAATGGGACATGGGGGCACATGATAATGAGTGTCTCTCTAGCAAGGCCAAAGGGATTGAAGCTAGCACAACCCCTCACTCCTAGAGAAGAAAGCAGATAAAGGGCCTATAGTTGGGTTGGAAGCCATTGGGCATCGTTAGGAATAAAGATGCTCCACCTTCAGCATGAAGGAGGTTTCTAGACCGTGAAAGCTAATGTTTGTGTTTGCTTGTTCAGTCTGGAATGCATTCAAGTGTGTACAAATACCAGGCGGCACAAGACTCCTTAATATTGACTGGGCTCAGGCTAAAGAAGGATCCAAGGTTCTTTGCTAGTCTTAATCCAATGGTGTCATTAGTGTCTTCAGAGAGGATTCAAACTTCTATATTAACAGCAACGTGTTTGAGAACAGGATTCGCAGGAGTTTCCACAAGCATTAGTGGTGGCACAAGGTTTGCAGGGAAGCTTGCAGTCCTCGCTCTCCAGCAGCCCTCGGTACGTGTTGATCTCACACTCCAGCCGGGCTCTCACGTCCAGCAGCACCTGGTGCTCCAGGTCACAGCGGATCTCACCCAGCTGGGACTCCACGTTACTGATCATGCACTGCACCTGGGACAGCTGGGAGCTCTAATGCGCCTAGGTTCGGGTCAGGGTGTTTTCCAGAGACTCTCTCAGGTTGTGCTGGGCCTGAAGCTCGATGTCCAGGGCATTGACTGTGCATCTCAGCTCCATGACCTTTGCTTGGCAGGTCTGAAGATGCTCTGAGCTGGACACCACCTGCTTGTTCAGCTCTTCAGACTGATTTTTGTACCATTCTTCCATGTCCCTTCCGGTTGGTCTCCACCAGGGCCTCAAACTGGCACCTGGTCTCGTTCAGCACATGGTTCAGGTCCACAGAAGGTGCAGTGTCCACCTCGACGTTGAGCCGGTCTCCAATCTGGTCTAAGGGACTTGACTTCCTCCTCATGGTTCTTCTTGATGCAAAATAGCTCTTCCAGGTCGGACTTGCACAGGGTCCGCTCAGCCAGGATCCTGCGCAGGCTGTTGATGTTGGCCTCCACCACCTGCCTCAAGGACAGCTCCGTCTGATACTTTGTTCTGAAGTCATCAGAGGTCAGCTTGGCATCATCAGTCTGCACCACCAGCCTGGGATTCTCAGACTTGGTACACAGAATCTTCTGCTGGAGCTCCTCGATGGTTCAGAAGTAGGACTGGTAGTCTCGGCACGCCTAGGGCACCTGCTGCTGGCAGTGCTCACGATGCAGCACTCCAGCTCCGCATTCTCCCGCTCCAGTTCCCGCACCTTCTCCATGTTTTGATTTGCATCTCTCTTAGAGCTAGGGATTTCTTCATATGTTTGTTAGCCATCTGAATGTCTTCTTTGGTGAAGTGTTTGTTCATATCCTGTGACCATTTTTCAATTGTATTGTTTACCTTTATCTTGTTGTGGTGCTCTAGTATTTTATAAATTCTAGATAGAAGTCCCTTTTCTGACATGTCATTACATTTTTTCCCCCAATCTGTGGCTTCCTTCTTTTACCTTGTTGGAGAAATTTTTGGATGTGCATAAGGATTTGATTCTTTGAAGATCCTATTTATCTATTTTATCTTCTCCTAGTTGTAGATTGGTCAGGATGCTTGGAAGACTGTTTATGTTGTGAATTAGGACTTCTAGAGTTCTACCAAGCTTTTCTTGAATGGATTTTATAGTCCTTGGTTTTAGTCCTAGGTCCATAATCCACCTTGAGTTGTTTTTTGTGTATGGAGTGAGGTGTGGAACTTGAATGAGTTTTCTCCAGATAGTTTTCCAATTTTGCCAACACCATTTGTTAAAAAGGCTGTCATTTCACCACTTAACCGATTTCTTCTCCTTGTCTTTCTTCTCCTTGTAAAAAATCAGTCGACCATAGGTAGATGGGCTGATTTGTGGGTTCTCAATTCTATTCCATTGATCTATGTGTCTGTCATTATACCAGTTCCATGCTGTCTTGACCACCACAGCAGTGTAGTAGGATTTGAAATCAGGGATTGATATGACTCCTACCTTGTTTTTTTTTAAGGAGTGCTTTGCTTATTTGAGGCTTCTTTCCATTCCAAATGAAACTGGAGATTGCTCTCGAAGGAGCCCTGGCTGAGCCAACCGCAGTTGCCCACATTGGTGGGATGTTGCAGGCCCCAGGAAGGGTGCAACTGTGGCAGCTGGGGGGCATGCAGAGCTGAGAGGAGCAGCTGGTGTGGCAGCTCAGTTTGGGCAGGCAGCAGGAGTAAGACATGGTGATGAAAGAGGTGATGGAAGAGCCGGTGAACTGCTGGAGGTGGATGCAGATGAGGTGTCTAGAGACACATGTTATCTCTAGGGTCACACCAGCAGAAAGAAGTTCATTTATTTGTTGTTGACTCGCAGATTTTACTCACAGTTGTGGTACTGAGAATGGAGTTTATTATGAGGTAAGTCAGAGAGAGGGGAGACAAAGATTATCACCAAATGTAAGTCCAGGTTTTAGTCTAACAGTCCCAGGCACAGTTCCTCAATTAGTCCAGGTTTCAGTTTCAGTCCATCGTGGAGCTTTTTCTTCCATCATCTGGCAAGAATGGCAAAATAGATAACTGTGGGCTTTATCTCAGGGCTCCTCTGGTTACATCTTGCCACAGTTTAGCCATAGCAATGACAGTCTCTCCACAGCCATCACCAGGTTTTCGCTCACAGAAGAGTCCTACTCCAGTCTTGCTCACGTCTTGTTGCTCAGGGTGGGTATTGCTCTCTCTTACACTAGTCCCTCAGCTGATGATGATTTGCAAGATGATGAGTCTGCAGTTAAGTTAGCTGGAAACCAGAGGGGAATAATGTAATAGCTAAAAAAGCCAATTTTAAATGAACACTGCAGTTCACTTGCAAACTTTTCTACTTTTATAGCCATTATTTCTTAATATTTGACAAATTAGCATATATATATATGGAATCAGGATGGGTGTGTCAGAGGCAGTGCGGTTGGCGCAGGATAGAGCAGGGTTTAGGGCTGTTGTGCATAGGGTCGCTATGAGTCGCAAACGACTCAACGGCACACAACAACAACAACAACAACTATTATATCTATCTCTATCTCTATCATTTCTATCTCTATCTATCTATATATCTATATCTATTCTATATATCATTTATATCTATATCATCTATAACATCTATATCTATATCATCTATGTATGTATCTATCTATCTGTAAAATATGTAAGTCAGCTGTTCCACTACTTTTGTCTTAACCACCCCAATATAGATTGTTGTTGTTATGTGCTACCCAGTCACTTGCAACTCATAACGATACTATGCACAGCAGCTCTAAATCCTGCTCTTATTGCCAACCTTATTGCCTCTGACACACCTACCCTCATTACTCCAGTCATTTAGTTAATCCATCACATCCAGGGTTTCCTTTCTTGCACTGTCTCTCTACCATCCCAAGCGTGACATACCTCTCCAAGGACTGGTTCCTCCTTGCAACATGTCCAAAGTATGTCAAATAAAGCACAGCCTGGTTTCACCATTTCCAGAATGAACCTGTTTGTTCTTGTCCATGGTATATTCAATACTCTTCTCTGACTCTCAGCTCAAAGGCATCAATTCTTCTATCATCACTAGTCATTGTCTAGCTTTCTGATGCATAGCAAATAATTGTGAAGACCATGACCTGGATCAGGCATACCTTACTCTCCAGACTGGCATCATTGCTATTCAATACTCTGGAGAGGTCTCTGAAAGCAGACTTTCCCAATTCAATTAATCTTTTGATTACCTGGCTGCTGGTACCAATAGTGTTGATTGTGTAGCCAAGCAAACTAAAGCTGTTAACAATCTCAATCTCTTCACCATCTATCATGATGCTGCCAATCAGTGCAATGGTGAGAATTTTTGAGTGTTTTGGTTTTTGTTTTATTTTGTTTTGTTTTATGTTGCACTTCAATCCATATTGAAGGCTACAGTCCTTGACTTTGTGCAACAAATGCCTCAGATCCTCCTCAGTTTCAGCAAGTTGTATAATCTGCATAACACAAGTTGTTGATGAATCCTCCTCCAATCTTGATGCCACATTCCTCCTTGTAAAGCCCATATTCTTGGATGATCTATTCCACATACAGAGTGAAAGGTACGGAGATAGGACACCCTTATGGATTTTTGATCCATGCAGTGTTACCTTTCTCTCTTCTGACGCCAAGTATAGATTTCATATAAGCACAATCAAATGTTCTGGGATTCCCATTCTTCTCAGAGTCAGCCACAGTTTGTTGTGACTCACACAGTCAAATACATTTGCATAGCCAATGAAACACAGATAAACATTCCTATGATGCTCTCTGTTTTCAGCCAAGATCCATCTAACATTAGCTATAATAACCCTAGTACCATGACCTTTTCTAAATACAGTCTGCACATTTAGCAGATAGCCAATTGTTAATTTTCCCATTCCTACCAAACCAGTGCTCTGAGGAAACAAGCATGCATTTTTTTCCCCTTGAAGAATCTATTACAGTTGAAACTTTCAGCATCCACTTTCATAAACAAAAGTCTAATCCAGAGCAAACCATTAGGTAACAGTAATTAACACTGGCTCTTAGAATGAACCATTATCTCTTTGTTGGTTGGGTTCTGGTGAGCACATCCCCAGCCATCCTTGGCTAGGTCCATTTGGGAATCACCCACAAACTCAGGAGTCCACCCTTCTTCTTGTGTTTCAGACCACCTAGTTGCCTCACTCAACTTTGGACCCATATGAGCCAAGTAAACGCAGCAGGGATTTTCAGGAATCCCTGCTTTTCAAACCAGTGACCCTTCTTCATTTATCAATTCATCATGCTAGCTGGACAGTGCTCAAGGAAACAAGTCCAAACTCAGCTTGTCACTTCCTCACTGCATATCTCCTGCATCCACTCATCACGTAGACCCAGCTGGTCACCACAAGTTTCACATATTCACCAGCATACTTTAACTAAAGTAAGCTTCAGCCTTCTTCTCACCAAGTTGACCTAGCTGGTCAACATGAATTAAGCACATTCATCAGCTTTACCTAGCCTCTGTTTATTGGCAAAATATCTCTTTTTCTATTTGTCTTCTTTCAAATGATTCCTCCTCACAGTACTGGGTAGGGCTTAATTTTTCTTAGGCGAAGCTCCACGCTCTTTACCAAATTCTACTATTTGTTATAAACATTCTTTCAGGGAAAATTTTGAATTTTTAAATTTCCAATTAATAATCAACTGGCTTACATTTTTCTTCTAAAGTATACTATGTCCCATCAATATATTACTTTATATCTTAACATTAAATCAACAAAAACTTTATTTTTTCAATATATCTTAATATTGTTGTTATGTGCCATCAAGTCACTTGCGGCTCATAGGGATCCTATATACCAAAGCTCCAAATCTTGCTCTCCTCTGTGCCAACCCTGTTATCTCTAACACACCTAGCCCCATTGTGCCAGTCACTGAGTCAGTCCATCTCATCCAGGGTCTTCCACTCTTGCACTGTCCCTCCACAGTTCCAAGTATGATGTCCCTCTCCAAGGACTTTCTTGTAATATGCCAAAGTATGTCATACAAAGCTTCAGAATCTTTGCCTTCAAGGAGCAGCCTGATTTCACCCTCTTTACGTCAAACCTGTTTGTTCTTCTAGCAGTCCTTGGTATATAACACCACAGCTCAAAGGCAACAATTCTCCTTTAATCATCACTAGTCGTTGTTCAACTTTCTGATGCATAGCAAATAAAGACTGTAAAGATTATGGCTTGGATCTTAACATTACAAAACCTTAATATTTTTTCAATAGATCTTAGCATTAAATTTAACCAAAACCTTAATAATTTCTACAGTATATTTCAACATAGCATTATGGCTTACAATAGGGTAGGGAAGTATCATATCTAGACTTTTAAAGAAATTTTTCATTTCCAGTTCATTCATTTTCACACCTTTTTGTCTAAGGCCATAAAGAAGCTTCTCAAATTTTCTTTCCATCTTAGTAACAGCAAAAATAATCTATTTATAAAAATAAACAATACCCCTTTTTGTACATCTTCCTAAGACCTACATCCACTGAAACAAACCATGTTTCTGTGAGTCTGAAACAATGAATCTCACTTCTTCTGACACCAGTTGTGACAAGAACAGTTTTAACGTGAGGATGGAGTAGTCTGCCCTCTACCAGCTTCATAAAGGGTAACTGTCCCCATCAATAATATCCATAGCAGCAAACATATGGCTGCTTGTTCAGACAAGCCACCTCCCATGCTTCTGCATCTCTTTCCAGCAATCACTGGGTTTGATATCCAATGTTGACTCACAAATTTTTACTGATAGCTGTGGTACTGAGAGTGGGGTTTGTTAGGGAAGTAAGCCAGAGAGCTGGGGTAATGGCTTAAAAAGCCAACTTTAAGCTAATAGCTCACACCTTATATTGTTGTTATATGTTGTTGAGTTAGAACCAACCTATAGTTGACCCTCCAGCAGGTCTTCAGAGGCAGTTAATTTTAAGGGAGGAGATTGGCCATCCTCCTGTGGAGCAGCTGTTGGCCTTGAACCAAGTACCTTTGGGATTGCATGGTAGTTTCTTGCTATTAGGCCACCAGAGCTAGTTCTGATATATAATATACGGTCAAGTTGGAGTGCTACTTCTATTGATAACTTCTGCTGAGTTATTTCCTTTTCCAGATACAATTAATAGCCAATAATCTTTAATTTCACCCAGCATACAGACTCTTTTAACAATCTTTGCAGCTCCTTGTGGGTCAAGTCCCCTTGGAAATTCTTCTGAATCTGACAGTCATTTTTAACTTCTAGTTAGTACAGAAATCTGGCCTCTATTAAATAGGGGTCTTACTGTCCCTATGAATATTAATGACCTCAGTTCTGTGATGGCCTCTCTTATTGCTAGCTCTCTTCTACAGAAAAGAATCATGATTTAACTGTTAACTGACACTGCTGCCCCTCTTAACTGCACATTACTGAACTATTTGATACATGGCATGCACTTTACACCCTTCCGTGGTACATAATCTCCTGATTGGTCTTCTGGTACACACTATATCAACATCAGCATGCCCACTTTGCCCAATCTTTTTATTCATTCTCTGCAATATTCTAGAGAAACTTAGACATTTTCATATCTCTGATTATTGAACCTTCTTTTTCTCTGTTAAAACCTATCAGTAAAAGGGAGCTATGGTAGCCTAGTAGTAAGGAGTTGTGCTGTCAAACCAAAGGCATCCAGTTCAAATCTTCCAGCTGCTCCATGGGAGAAAGATGGGCAACTTCTTCCCATATAATGTACAGCTTCTGAAAAACTGCTTGAGGGTCAGTTATCAGCCGGTGCTGACTCAAGGGCACATAACAACATGAACTACAAAAGGGTGCTCTGGTGGCATAGCACGCTGCACTGCTAATCCACAGGCCATGCATCTCCTGGTGGCTCTAATGCACCAGTGACTCCAAAGGAGAAAAACGGATATTCTCCTCCCATAAAGATTTACAACTTTGGAAACCTGATTGTTGCTGCTATTGTATGCCATTGAATAGAGACCACCTCATAGCTGAATTTCTCGAAGATTTTCAGAGATGATTGTTGATGTTTCTATGGAGCATCTAGCAAATTTAAACTTCCTGCCTACGGATTAGCAGCACAACCCCTTCCCTACTAAGTCACCAAAGCTTCCTAGCAAAACAAGCAGAAGGTCTTTGTGTGGCAGAACTGATTGGATGATGGTGAGCTTGGGGTTATAAGTTACCAGAGCAATGTGTTTGCTCTCTCCCTGAGGTCTTTTCCTCTGTTGTTTTTGTGTACCATTGAGAGGAAGTGATCCACAGCTGACCCTCCAACAGGTTTTCAGAGGCAATAAATTTCATGCCCATCTTTCTCCCATGAAGCAGTTGGAAATTTGAACTGTGTGCCTTTAAGTTGATAATACAACTTCTTATTACTAAGCCATCAGATTTCCTTAAGTCTTTGCTTAGGTATTCATGAAATCTTCGAAGAAATCAGTGCATGAAAAACAATGCATTATTGCTTATCCACTATTATATTATACTTCTTTGATCAGGGACCCTCAACATCCAATTCCAGTTTTACTACTCTAGCTCTTATCAATATGTTGTTATTATTGTTATGTGCCATCGAGTCGCCTGCGACTCATAGCGATCCTATGTACAACAGCCCTAAACTCCGCTCTGTCCTGTGCCAATCGCACTGTCTCTGACCCTCCCATCCCAATTATCCCAGTCACTGAATCAATCCACCATATGTTGGATAATTCTTTTTCCTCTCTTGTAAGACTTAGCGTATACCAAGATGACTGCATGAGGTGAGATGGCAGCAACCCCTGGAAGGTTAGAGGTTGTCTTATGGAAATATGTTTGCATCTTCTAGCTAAGTAGACATTTCAACTTTATGTGGAGGCATCTCTGTAAGCCTAGAGCATCTGGGGAGGGGATATAAAGTCATCAATTTCAAAATACCTATTCAATTTCTATTCCATGTCTCAGTGCCCCAGGTTTTTTCCATTAAGATCCTGTTTTGGTTGGTTTTTTTGTTTTTTGGTTTTTTTTACATTCCAGGAATGCCTTACTTGAACATTCTAGATTATTTGGCTCACTACTCTTCTCAGTGAGTGGGTTAATGTAGGTTGTGTGACAGAGACAATGACGTTGGCACAGGAAGGATCAGGGTTCAGAGCTGTTGTACATAGGGTCACTATGTCAAGTGATTCAATGGCATTTAACAACAACAACTAATTATAAAAGCTATTATGCTTGTCAATCAAAGGAAGTCTGATTCTAAGAATTGGAATTTCTATTTACCTCTCAGCTGTGTATGCATTTCCACAGAAGATCATTTTTTAATGTACAACAAATGCTCTCTGACTTTTACATATATCACTTACTCGCTGCTGTCAAGCTGAGTTTATTACCTAAAGTCTCTCCATCTGATTTTGTAGGCTCTAAATCAAAACAGTAGGATATTTTCCTCCTTTCTCTTGTCCAATGCTCCCTAGATATCACATATTCACAATGCTGATTATCTTCAGTTTCTTAATTTCTTTTGGTATCAATTCACTTATACCCTAACCAACTCTGCTCTACTGATAGACTCTGATGTGTAAATTTTTTTGAAAGTTCTTATACCATTATACGAGCTCTGGTGGCTTAGTGGCAAGAAGATGTGCTGCAATCCCCAAAGCACATGGTTTGAGGCCACCAGCCACTCCTGAGGAGGATGAGCAATCCCTCTTATACAATTAACTGCTTCTGAAAACCCAACAGAGCTTCAGCTCTGGGTCGGTTCCAACTCAACAACACAACTACACAACAACAACATTATTTCATTATACCTCTCAATATTCACCTCCAATGATACTTTGAAGACATAACTAGTGAAACTCCCAAACATTGAGGTGTCATCTGTGTGAAAGTTTGTCTTACCTTTCAAGTAGCATGAGATCCTCATTATTGGATGATGCGTAGACCAGTGACACATAAATACCTGTTTACTAGGGTGATTGCCTATGAGAAAATATGAGAAGGGAATAGGGAGAGGTTGAGAGTGTGCCATAGACCCTTACAGAAGGGAAATGAGGATGAAAAGATGATTACAGCTTTTTGCTTTGCTTTTGTGGGTGTTTTCTGTTGTTGTTGTTTTCCAAATTTGAGTAGTCATGATCACAATACTGGCCACAATTTTCATTATTACACTATATTTTGTCCTGTGAGTATCCTTTTGAATGTATATATTTCCATGTCTTTCATGTTGTATTTGTACTTTGTACCATTGCATGCACAATGAGCCAATCTGTCTTGTGAGAAGTGTAGTTGGAATGATCTTTCGAAGCCAAGATTATGAGTCTTTGTCTGTGGGCATGATAAAGCACATAATGCTTGGAAAAGTGAGATATCAACAAAGGAGAAGGCAGCCCTTCATGAGCGGCTACAACTGTGGACTACAGCACAGCAGAGATTGTGAGGATGTAGCAGGATCAAGCATTGTTCTGCTGTTGCAGATTGGATTGTTATGAGTCAAAAACAATTTTATGGCACCTAATAACAACAGGATCATTCAAGATTATGCTCGTCTCAGCCCTTAGTATTGCAACTCAAGGCTTGAGTTTTCAGTTCATTCACCTTGAGAAAAGTGAGTTCTTCCAGTTTTATTCCAGTTTTATTCTCTGGCTCCAGCTCTTCGCACATTTCATTATAATACTTTGCTCTGTCTTTTCTAGCTGCCTTTTGAAATTTTCTGTTCAGTTCTCTTCAGCATCTCTTCCTTTTGTTTTGGCTTCTTGTTGCTCTAACTCCATTTTCATAGTTGCCTCTGACATTTATTTTTACTTTTCCTTTATCCTATTTAATTATCTTTTGCTCTCTTAATGGACGATATCTTTTATTTTACACCACAGTTACACTAGTCTTTTATAACTGGTCATCAATCCCTCAAATCTGTTATGAAGATAATTTTTGAATTCACAAGAATAGACCCCAGATAAGATTGATTGACGTAATGAGTAGAACAATTGGGGTAGGTGATTCAGCCAGTGAGTGAGGCGCGGGACAGGGCCAGGTTCAGCACAGTTGTACATAGTATAGTGTTGCAGTGAGTCATAGATGACTTGACAGCACACAACAACAGCATTATTTTTATTATTGTTGCTGGTGGTAATATTAGGTATATCATGTTTACTTGCGAACAAGGTGTGATAGACTCAAGATTATATTCTGGTTCTCATGGACATGTTTCCATTCTATTTGATCTCAGTTTGAACTTACACATTAGTAATTTAAGGTCCGTTCCGCAGTCTATTTCTGGTCTAGTTTTAATTGCTGATACTGACCTTCTCCAGTGATTCCTTTCACAGATTTAGCTAATCTGATGCCTATGCAGGCCACCAGGTGAGGTCAATGTATAAAGTGATAGTGTTTTTTTCTTAAAAAATGCATTTTCAATGAATAAATAATCAAACATACAAAAGCCAATCATTCTGTTTTCAGCCTCATTTTTAGCACCACATCCACAGTTTCTGACTACAATTACTTCTTCATTGTTTCCAATTTTTTTCCCCTACTCACAAATTGTCATTAACTCCTCTTGATTGCATGTTTGGTTAATTTCAGACTTCAAGATTTGATAAACATTTTCAACTTCCTCTGCTTTGGCTTTAGCTACAGAAGCATACATATGGATAATATCCTGTCACTCACAACATTATACTTCAAGGTAAAAATTGAAATTGTATTTTTAATTATGAATTGAATACCATTTTTCCTCTGTTTTTCAGCAAGTCTATACCACTTGAATTTAAAAATTATCTTAAGAATAAGTATAAAGCATTTAACACCAGTGATTGAAGATCAGATGAGTGATGGGATGAAATTAAGAATATCATCCATGAAGAAAGCAAAAATTCACTACAAACACAGAGGAGAAAGAAAAAAATCCAAAATAGGTGCCATAAGAGACTCGGAAAATTGCACTAGAGGTTCAAGAAGTCAAAATAAAGTGAAAACATGTTAAAGTAAAAGAGGTGAACAGAAGATTAAAAAAAGGCAGCTTGAGAAAACAAAGTATCATTCCAGAGAACTGTATTTGGAGAACAAGAAGGGGAGAATTTGCACTGTATTTTGCAAGTTAAGAGAATTGAAAAGCAAATTTAGTTCTCAAGTCACAACATTGAAAGACTCTATGAGCAATAAGTTGAATGACCCTGGAAGCATTAAAATAAAATGGATTATATTTTAAAGCATTGTGTTTATCGTAGGAGTATGCAATGAGGGTGGCAGAATGGATTATATTTGGGGTTGGAGGTGGGATTGGGGGAGGTGCGGGGGGATTGTGTATCAATGAGGGAGTTTTTCAAGGAGAGGAGCAAACGGGGGGGAGGGGGAGGGGGGGGGGCGGGGAGAACGGTACAACAATGAATAAATGGAATTACAAAATCTCTGTAGATGTTCATTGAAATGAAAAATAAATAAATTAAAATAAAATTTTAAAAAAAAGAAAATGGAAGGAATACAGAGTCACTGTACCAAAAAGAATTGACTGAAACTGAAAAATTTCAGGAAGTACCATGTGAGCAGGAGCCAGTAATGAAGGAGGAAGTTGAAACCGCACTGTAGGCATTGGCAAAAAATAAGGCCTCAGAAATAGATGACATGTTTCAATTAATAGATGCAACCCTGGATATCGATGTCCTCCAGAAAATCTGGAGGACAGCTATCTAGTGTATTTACTGGATGAGATCAATATTTATTCCTATTCCCAAGAAAGAGGATACAACAGAATGTAAAAATTATCAATCAATATCATTAGTATCACTTGTTTTCAAAATGAAGGCTGCATAGTGGAGTGGATTTGGGGGGAGGGATTGTATAACAATGAAAGAATTTTTCTTTTACTTCTCAAAGAAAAGAGCAAATTGGTGGGGGGAGGTTGGGCAGCAAGAAAAGTGCAACAATGAATGAACGGGAATGAAAAAAAAATCAATCCAAACACTTCAAAAGAGCATTCAAAAACAGCTTGAACTGTACATATATGGGGAAACTGCCTGAAGTCCAAGCAGGATTTAGAAGAGGCCATTGTGCCAGGGATATCAATGCTGATATCAGATGGATCTTGACTAAAAATAAAGAATACCAGCAGAATATCTAGTTATGCTTTATTGAGTATGCAAAGATAGTGGGCTGTGTGGATCATAACAAATTATGTCTAACACTGGGAAGAATGGGAATCCCAAAACACTTTATTGTACTCATGCAAAAGGTATACCTAGACTAAGAGGCTGTTGTGTAGAGAACAAAGGAAAACTACATGGTTTACAAGTCATAAGGGGTTATATCCTCTCTTCAAAACTATTCAATCTGTACGTTGAGCAAATTATTTGAAAAGTGGGGCTTTGTGAAGAAGACTGTGGCACCAGTATCGGAGGAAGAATCAACAATAACCTGTGTTACGCAGATGATACAACTTGGTTGATGGAAGTGAGAAGAACTTGAAGCACTTGGTGTAGAAGGTTAAACATTGCAGCCTTCAATATGCATTGTCTCTCAAAGTAAATAACAAACAAAAATTCTTACCACTGGATCTATAGGCATCATCAGGATAGATGAAGATTGAAAATGTCAGCAACTTCATCTTACTTGGATCCACAATCAACACACTTGTTACCACCAGTCAGAAGATCAGGAGATGTATTGCATTCAGAAGGTCTGAAGTCAGGAATCTCTCCAAATTAATGAAGTAATGACATCAGTCTGAAGACTAAGGTGTGCCTGATTCAGGCCATGGTCTTTTCAATCACTTGCTATGCATGTGAAAGCTGGATAATTAATAAGGATGACAGAAGAAGAACTGATACCTTTGAGATATGATATTAGAGAAGAGTGCTGAATGGATATCCCATGGTCTGTCAAAAGAAAAAACAAACAAACAAACCACAAACAAGTATGTCTTCGAGAAAGTATAGGCAGAGTGCTACTTGGAGGCAAAAATGATAAATCTTCCTCTCGCATACTCCAGGTGTGTTGTCAGGAGAGGCTATTCCTTGATGAGGGACTTCATGTCTGGAAAGGTGGAGGGTTGGCTACAGAAAGGAAGACTCTCAACCAGATGGATTCACACAATGCTGCAATGGGATCACATATGCCATAAAGTGTGAAGATGACAGAGGACAAGACAGGATTCAGATCTGTTGTTAGTAGGATCACTATGGACCATACTTGACTCATGGCACCTAACACCACCAACAACAACATGTTATCAAGAGGGAGTTCTGGTGGTATAATGATAAAAAGCAGTGCTGCAGTCCCCAAAGCACACAGTTTGACCCACCAGTTAGTTAGTGGGACCAAAGGGGAAATCACCTCCTGTGAAGTTTACTGTCTCTTAAAACCTACTGGAGAATCAGCTAAGAACAAGTTCTGACTTAACAGAATATAGCAACAATAAAGTGTTAGCAAAAAGATAAGGAAGTATACAAAGATACTGTGTTCACAACTTATGCTTAAAGGATTGTGTAGATTGCTATGATTCATCATTTCCCCCTGAATAACAGGTAAACCAAACTACCAAGTGATTTTTGTAAGTCTATTGCTTTTCTTTGTTTTTCAACTATCAGTTGAAAATACAATGTATTATAACAATTCATTATTTAACCTATATACTTTTATTGCTGTTATATGAAGCTGATTGAATCTAGGAAATTTTTGTTTGTCGAAGCTGTAAAACAATAAATCCAGTTATACGGTAATAAGCGTTTAAAATATACTTTGATGTTTTTGAAATTTGGAACTTTTATATCTACGTATCTTTGTGATTTCTTTCCATACTTTTTTTTAGATGTAGAGCATTAAAAAGATAAATAACGGATGAGTATAAATGAATGGTTTTAACATCATTTTTGTTATTGTTGTTGATAGGTGCTATCTTAGCATCATTAGCTTGAATTTTAGTTTATGTTTAGCTAAAATGTTAACTTTTCTAGTGATTTCTGATGCCATAGTCTGTAAGGAGTCACTATTAATTCAACAGTTGAGCCTATGTGATTGTTCAAATCTACCAGTGACTATGTAGGACAAAGAGAGGAAATCTCATCTCCTGTGGTTTACAGTTTCAGAAACCAAAACTGACTGGAAAGTCAACTATAAGTTAATTCTGATTCAACTACAATGAATGAGTGATTGAGCAAGTTATATATTATATGCTTTGTGGCTTATAATCTGGATCTATTTGTACTATTCCTATAACCACTACTGGAAAACACCATTACCATTGTTATCATAAAACTTACTAAGCACCATTGTTTCAAATGTAACTCATTGAATAATATTATTAATCAGTTATTAAACTAATAGCTATAGGAAATATCCTGTGAATATTATAACAACTGCTTGTAATCATTTACTCTGAAGAATACAGAAGTTAAAGACGTTGAATTCTTTTCTGAAGGTCATAAAGCTGGAAGTCATATATTTGGAATTTTTTACCATGAAGTCTGACAATAAAGTCTTTTTAATGCAAGTCAGCTAAAATACTATTTCTTTAAAATTATTTTATTAAATCATATATTATGCTTAAGCACTAAGAGAGCCAAAGAATAGGTTGTGGGTGAATCCCAGAAATTTAAATTTTATGCTAGTGCTTAATACAAACAGAATGCATATCTTAAGTCATTTGCTTATGCATTTATTCAGTAACTCAACAGATGAACTTTGGAGTATGGCATGAGCAAATAAGTAATACTCTCATTAAGCAAATAAAAAGAAACATTTCAACATGAAGATGTTTAGAATACATGTGCCAAGCACTTTATTTTGTGGATTACATATTTTAATTTGCATAAGAGTTTTAACACTCTTATGAATGAATTAATAAATCAAACCCTTTTAACTGGTTTAATGTACACAAAATTCAGTTATTGTTATGATAGCACAATGATACAGTTAGTCATAAGTCATAATTAATGGGTACTCTTATAAACCTAACCATACATATTTCTCTGTATATGTTCAAATACACATGCTAGAACATTATACATATTTTTTTTCTTGAGCAATATGCCTTAAATTACATTT
>NW_006399751.1:29944578-29965684 GCF_000299155.1 Elephantulus edwardii | reverse complement strand
AAAAATAATGCCCTAAAATATAATACTTTTAGACTATTCTCTCCCCCATAGACTTCAATGCCGTAAACATATTTTATCCAGTTTTTCTCAGTCTTACCCCCACCCCAATGCCAGCCTCATTCTACAGCAGTGGCACCATATAGCATTTGTCCCTTTGTGACTGAGATACCTCACCATTTTTGAGAAATGTTTATGGACTTTAGTAAGACAATAGATGTTCCTGTTTATGTGTATGAACTGTATATGGCTTTCCAATTTTTCAGACTCAAGTTTAGAGCTTATACTATGAATATCTTCTAAGGGATATTAAACACACACATGTATAAACTAGGAAGGAAGAAGAAAGTATTTTTATATAAGTTTTGCATAACAGCCAGTAGCTGATCGACTCGAGGCTTTGGGAAGAATTAGCTAAAATTAAATTAATTGGAAGTTTTATTTTAATTAGTACCCTGAGAAGATAGCTGCAGAAAATGAAAATTCAGGCTTTTTTGAAAATGAGAAAAATAGCTTAAGGCAAAACATTTTTAGTTTTAAGTACTAAAAGGATAAGCAAATCATAGAAAGTAAAAATCCATTTTTAATGAATCTGCTATCACTAAATATAAGTTTTTCAATATGTTTTCAAACTGTATTTGTTTTCTTGTGTCTTTATGGTTATATTGACTTTTTAGGTGGTTATTCTTAATTATTTAATATATATACAGTAATAGGTTACTTAAGATACAATTTTTCTAAGATAATTGTGAGTTATGATTTCAAGATGAAAAAATAGTCATTCATGTGTATGTTATTTTAAAGTTTTTGGATAATAGAGAAATGATCAGAGGGAGGGTGAGTTTTCTTTCAGATAAGCTCCCCAACCAAGGAGAACTTTCCCATAAGCCTTGGAATCAGAGAGGAAGGATCAAAGGCAGATAATTTCCTCTCATTGAGCTCCCCATCCAAGATGAACTTTCCTACCAGCTAGAAGACTAGAGAAGACTTCAGTAGGATGAATTATCCTCCCCTTCCCTGGAGTGTTCAGCTCCCAAACTAAGGCAATTCTTCTTGTGAACCAGTGAGATTGTCATACCAAGCCAGTTTTCCTCCTTTCCACTGGATCAATGAGCACCCAAGTAAAGGTCACCAGAACCAGGACCTGTGTATACTTAGGCAAGAAAACTCTATCACAACAATAACACAGAAGAAGCAGGCTACCCAATACCCTACACAAAACCAAAACAAGACAGCATTCTAAAAATGTGGCTAAAACACAGAATTAACGGATTTCTTGAAGGGAGGAAATGTGATCAAGCTTCTTGCCACAGAATTCAAAAGAATAATGGCCTAATATTTTCAGTGAGTGGAAGAAAAACTTGAATAATATCAGTAATCTACAAGCAAAAGCCAGTAATAGTAAAGCAGATAAAATCAATGAGACATGAGGGACCCTAGAAAAACAAAAAACAACAATCCAAAATATTAACACCAGCATATCAGAAGCTATCAACTTGTTGGATGCACAGATGAACAAAATTGAAGAGATAAAGCACACAATCAGTGCAATAGTACATAGAGTTCTCAGTACTTACCTGTTAAAACATAAAGATGGATCAAAAATAAAGGGAAGCAAAGAAAGCATAAAAATAATGTGGGACAACATCAAGAGGAATAACGTGAATAATTGAAATTCCAGATAGGAAGAAGCAAAAAAGAGACACTGGAAAAATTGTTGAAGGGTTACTAAGGGAAAAAGCCAAAACCAACACCAAAACCACAACAACTCCTAGTATCGTGATGAGTGAGAGAATATACATCCAAGAAGCTAAACAAAGTTCATATAGAATAGATCCCCTAAGAAAAACACCAAATTGTATCATCGTCAAATTTGCTAGAATCAAAGACAAGGAGAGAGTTCTGAAAGTAGCTAGAGAAAAGCTAAGAGTAAACTGAAAAGTGCAGTAAATAAAACTAAGTGCCAATTTGTGACCAGAAACCATGGGAATAATAAGACAGTGGAATGACATATATTAAACACTCACAAAGCATAACTGTCAACCTAGAATACCATACACAGAGAAACTATGCATCAAACCTGATGGAGAGATCAAGACATTCTCAGAAAAGCAGAAACTAGAAGTTGTGCAAACAAGATCAATTTTGAAAGATGTCACAGAAAAATAGATGGGTCAAAGTAACTAACAAAACACACAAAAAAAGAACCGAGCAAAATTATAGCAATAAGCCCTATCAGTAGGTTGCCTGTCAATATTTACACTAAATGTGGATATTTAAAGAATACGTGATTAGATTAAAAAAATAAAAAAGAAAACCCATCAATATACTGTCAATAAGGGACACACTTGAAAAGAAAAATAAAGCTGGACTAAAACTCAAAGGGTGGTGCGGCATGGGCGAGTGGGGAAGCTGGAAGCTGGGGAGGGTGGCCCCGACAGCCCGGGCCAGGTCACATGAACCGGTGGTTGTGGTCCACGGAGGTGGAGCCAGCAGTATATCCAAGGATCTGAAAGAGAAAGTGTGCCAGGGCATCATACGGGCCGCCACCGTGGGTTACAACATCCTCAAGGAGGGAGGAAGCACAGTGGATGCTGTTGAAGGAGCCGTGATCATTCTCGAAAACAACCCTGAATTCAACACAGGCTGTGGTTCTGTCTTGAATGTACATGGTGAAGTTGAAATGGACGAGAGTATCTGTCCACAGGAGCAGCATCTGCAGTTCGCTGTATAGCAAATCTCATCAAACTTGCATGTCTAGTTATGGAAAAAACACCCCACTGCTTTCTGACCAACCAAGGGGCAGCAAAGTTTGCAGCAGCCATGGGGATCCCACAGGTTCCCGAAGAGCATTTCATGACAGAGAGGAACACCAGACACCTGGAAAAGGAAAAATGCGCAAAGACACAGAAGCCAGCCCCAAAAAAGAATCTGGGGACCTTGGGTGCCATTGCCCTGACTGTAAAGGGAACGTAGCCTATGCAACCTCGACAGGCGGTATCATCAATAAAATGGCTGGCCGCGTTGGGGACTCCCCATGTGTTGGATCGGGACGGTATGCTGACAATAATATTGGAGCCGTTTCCACCATGGGGCATGGGGAGAGCATCCTGAAGGTGGACTTCGACAGGCTGACACTCTTCCACATAGAACTAGACAAGTCGTTAGAAGAGGCTGCTAACCTGTCCTTGGGTTACATGAAGTCGAGGCTTTAAGAACTAGGTGGCGTTATCCTGGTGGACAAAACAGGGGTCTGGGCAGTGAAGTGGACCTGCACGTCCATTACCCGGGCAGCCACGAAGGACTGCAAGCTGCACTCTGGAATCGATGTGGGCGAAGCCACCCTCATCCATCTGTTCTGAGCCCTCACCAGATTGGCTTCTAGATGCTAGCACAGAGGCAAAGTCCAGTGTCCCGGTGTGGAGACATAGTTTAATCAATTAGAAATGGAAAACTGATGTTGTCTTTCACTGATTTTGTTGCTTTGATCACTAAGTATCTTAATGATTGTATCACAATGCCTGTGTGGAGATAAAAATGAGGCCAGTGGAGAGGATACCTTCTGATGAGCTCTCCAGAATCATCCCAGTTACGTTAGGCTAGAAGGGCTTGGCAGAGCCACCTGGGGGATTGGGGGCCCCGGGGAGGCCATTGTCCCCAGGGCGTCCTCAGTCAGACTTGTCAGTAGATGGAAAGATGGGCAGGGGAGAGGTGTCAGCCAGTAAGACAGGAGCCATAGAGCCCACAGGAGGAGTCCCTGGGACCTCAAAAAGCCATGATCTTTACTCACAAGAGCACTGGGGACAGAAGGAATGTTCTTGAAGTGCGTGCCCCTCATCTGTGTGAGGATAAAGAGATTTTTCTTTCAAAGTGTAGATCTTCTTAAACTAACTAATGGAGACATGTCCCCATGTTGTTGTTGTTATGTGCTGTCGAGTCACTTGCTACTCATAGGGACCCTATGTACAATAGCCCTAAACTCTGCTCTGTCCTGTGACAATCGCACTGTCTCTGACACTCCCATCCTGATTACCCCAGTCACTGAACCAATCCACCTCATAGAGGGCCTTCCCCTCCTGCGCTGTCCTTCCACCCTACCAAGCATGATGTTCCTCTTCAAGGACTGGTTCCTCCTTACAACATGTCCAAAGTATGTTAGACGGAGCCTCAGAATCCTTGCCTCCAAGGAGCCGCCTGGTTTAACCCTCTCTAGGATGAATCTGTTTTCCTAGCAGTCCATGGTACCCTCAATACTCATCTCCAGCACCACAGCTCAAAGACATCAAGTCTCCTTCTATCCTCCTTAGTCATTGTCCAACTCTATGATGCATAACAAGTAATAGCATAGACCATGGCCTGTATCAGACATACCTTAGTCTCCAGAGAGGTACTATTGCTCTTCAGTACTTTGGAGAGGTCCCTAACAGCAGACTTTTCTATTGCAATATGTCTTTTAATTTCCTGGCTACTGGTGTCAAGAGTGTTGACTGTGGTGCCAAACAAACTTGGAAAGACTCTGGGAACCCAGAAGCTCCCTAGTCTGGAAACCCAGGATCCCAGTGGAAGCTGGCAGGCTCCATGAGCTCCCTTGGAGCCAGAGGGGCTTCTGGGTTCACAGATGAGTGTCCTCCCTCACGCCCATCCCAGTGTTCACCCTCTGGCCAGAACCCCTTGTCAGAGGCAGCCACATAATGTGAGTGGCCCGGGCTCTGGCCTCTGGACACTAAGTAGAGGCGAAAGAGCAGACTGCACGTACCGACATGAGTCCGTGGCTTTCCTCGCCCACAGGTCCACTGTCCAGTACCCTGGGTAGTCCTCCCACAGACCTGGGTGGGCATTAGGCATGGTCTCTTGGTGGGGAGCCCTCAGTCCTCTCTCTCTCTGTAATGGAAATGGTCCTGTTGTGGCCAGCTACTCAGTGCTTAAGTCTGTCAGGGCTGACTTCTCTCTGGGGAGAAACTGCTATCTCTTAAACTTCATTTGTCTCTAATAAAGCAAGTTTTGGAAGAAAGAAAGAAAGAAAAAAAAAACACCTCAAAGGGTGACAAAAATATATACCAAGCAATGACAACCATAAAAAAAAGAAAGAAAAAAAAACCAAACAAACCAAGACTAGCAATATTAATCCCTGATAATACAGACTTGAGGGTAAAAATCATTGTAAAGGAAAATGAAGCAAACCAAATAATACTTAAAGAGTAAATAGGAAAAGACTAAATAATCATAATACATATCTACATGCTGAATTATAGAGCTGAAAACCACACAAGCAAATGTTAACAGAACTGAAAAAAAGAAATAGACAATTACAGTATTAGCTCTCATTGTATGCCATGAAATCAAGAACTGACCCATAGCTGACACTATCAGTCGATTTTTGGATTCCTCATTCTTCTCCAGTGGAGCAGCTGGCAGCTGGTGGGTTTGAAGCATGTGCCCTTGGGATTACAGTGCAACCTCTTACAACTAGGCTACCAGAGTTCCCTACAATAGTAACAGGGCATTTCAATATACTACTTTTAAGGAAAGACAGGATGACCAGAAGTAAACTCAACAAGATACTGAAGAATTAAATTATACAATTAGCCAACTCAATCACATAATATACACGGGCCAATGAACCCTAAAAAAAGTCAGTGCACATTCTTCCCCAGTGCAACTGGAATGTTCTCCAGAATACATCATGTTTTAGGACACAAAGCAAGCCTCAATAAATCCAAAAAGCTGGAAAAAAATAAAGCATTCCTCATACTACTATGCTTTAAAATTAGAAATCAACAAAGGGATAAATCAGGGGGAGGGGAGAGGAAAAGGAAAAGTATCTGGAAGCTAAACAACACCCTACATAAATATAAATGGATAATAGAATAAATTTGAAAAATTAAATTTTCCCCTAAAACCAGAGAGGATGAAAGCACAAATTAGCAAAACCTCTGGTAAATGGCCAAAATAGTGCTTGAGGTTCATTCACAGCAACAAGCAAATGTATCAACAGTAAATGAAGAATGAAAATTGGCTAGTTAACCCAACATCTCCAACAAATACAAAAAGAACAGCAAGAACACCCAACAATCTCTTACTAAAAAAAAAGAAAATTCTAAAAATTAGGTTAGAAATAAATAGAAGAGAAAACAAATAATTGACTCTACCAACAAGATCAGGAATTTGGTTCTTCAAAAGGGTTAGTAGAATCAATAAGTAATTGTTAAAGCTAACAATGGAAAAGAAAGACACAGATAATGAGAGATGAAAGGAGCAATGTCACAAAAGAAACAACTGAAATAAAAAAGTTATAATAAAATTTTATGAGAAATGATACTCAGACAAATATAAAAACTGAGAGGAATGGACAAATACTTAGAAACTCACAACACACTCAAATTGGCATAAACTAAAGTAGAATGCCTGAAAAGACCTATTACAAAGAAGAAATTAAAAAGGTAATATAAAAACTTCCAACAACAAAAATAGTCCTAGGTCAGATGGTTTTACTAGTGAATTTTACTAAACATTTAGAGAAGCTCTGTCACCAATTCTAACATAAAGTATTTCAGAAAATAGAAAAAAAGGAATACTCCCAGATCTATTTTATGAAGCAAGTACAGCTTAGATAAAAAAGTCCAGTAAAAACATCACCTAAATAGAAAACTGTAGATCAATATCCCTCATAAACATAGATGCACACAGATAGGACAACAAAATCCTGGCCAATAGAATACCAAAAGTGTATGTCTTAAAAAAATAACAATTCATCATGAACAAATGGGATTCATAACAGGGATACAAATATGGTTTGACATAAGTAAAACAATGAATGTACTTCATTACATTAGCAAACAAGAGCCATAGAATCCTATCAATTAAGTAAGGCAGAAAAAGCTTTCAGCATAATCCAACACCTCTTCTGATGAAAACACTCAATAAAATCGGAACCGAGGGAAAGTTCCTCAACATAGTGAAACGTATATGTGTCAGCTCAAAACCAACATCATTCTCAGTAAAGAAAGATTAAAAGCATTCCCTTGAGACCAAGAACTAGGCAAGTATGCTCACTATCACCATCCCTATTCAACATTATATTGGAAGTCTTATTGAGCAATAAGGCAAGAGAAGGAAATAAGAGACATCAAATTGATAATGATTCTTATTAATGATAATATTGTAACTACTAATATCATCATTATCTTTATTGTAATAATCAGAATATCATAATTAATTGTAATTAAAATATAATACACTATTATTATTTTTAGAATTATCACTGTTGTTGTCATGTACCATAGGGTCAGAACCAGCGCATAGCTGAGCCTCTAGCAGGTTTTCAGAGGCAGTTAATCACATGGAAGGAGATTGTCTATCCTTCTTCTGCAGAGTGGTGGGTGGCCTCAAACCCCATGCCTTCAGGATTGCAGCGCAGCTTCTTGCCACTGGGCCACAAGAGATCTCTATTATTACTATTAATCACTATTATCATTAATCACAATAGTAATAACTAGTAATATATTGGCAAGGAGGAGGTTAAAATTATCTCTATATACAGATGATATGATAGCATACTTCAAAAAAACCTAAAGATTCAGCAAGAAAACTAACAGACATAGTCAATCAGTTTAACAAATAGAAAGCCATAATATAATCATACAAAAATCAGTTTAATTACTCTAGAATAACAAAGAGAATACAGAAAATGAGCTAAGAAAAATATTACCAATTATAATAGCTAATTGCAAGATGAAATACTTAGGAACAAAGCTAACTAGAGATACAAAAGACATATATAAAGAAAAGCACAAAACATTCCTGCAAGAAATAAAATGATTCTTAGAGAAATGGAAGTATATATCATGTTGATGTATGTTGTTGTAAAACGTCGTCGAGTCACTTGTGACTCATAGTGACCCGATGTACAACAGCTCTGAACCCTCCTTTAACCTGTTCCTAATTCATCATCTCCAACACACAATAATTCTACTAACAATAATCTACAAATCCAATGCAATCACAATACAGATACCAATTTCACTCATCAAAAAAGAGGGAAAAGACAATTTTCTATTTTTTTTTTTTCTGGAATGGAAAGAGACCCTGATTAAATAAAACACTGTTGAAAAACAAGAAAATCATCGTACTCCCTGCTCTCAAATCATAATACATAGCCATAGTAATCAAAACAGCATAATACTAGTACAGATACAGATATATAGATCAATGGAATAGAATTGAGAACTCAGAAATCAGCATATCTATCTATGATCAACTGATCTTTAGCAAGGAGATGAAATCAGTTAAGTGAGGAAACAACAGTCTCTTTAACAAATGGTACTGGTAGAATTGAAAAACTGCAGGAAAACTGTAGCAAGACCCACACCTCACACCATAGACAAATATAAATTCAAAGTGTATCAGGGACCTAGGAGTCTTTGGTTCAAACCTTCATCCAAACCAAAACCTAAAAAGTTCATCATATAAAAAACTAAGAACAACTAAAGAAGCCCTAATCTATAGCATAAACAGACTTCCAACCATAAAGAAAAACCTACAACCAGAAGAGGTTAAAACAGATGAATGAGACCTCCTAAAAATCAAATTCCTGTGCCTATCAAAAATCTTCTCCAACAGAGTAAATAGAAAACCCACAGACAGGGAAAAAATATTTGGCAATGACATACCTGATAAGGGACTCACGTCTAAAATTTGTAGAATTCTCTAAGATCTCAATAAAAGAATAAAAGAACCCCAATCCCAAAATAAGCACAAAATATAGATACTTCACCAAAGAAGAGATTCAGATGGCCAAGATAACATAAAAATGTTCAAAATCTCTAGATAACAGAGAGATACAGATCAAAACAACAATGATATATCATCTGGCCCCAGCAACAACAGTGACATTCAATGAGTCAGCAAACAACAAATGCTGGCAAGGATATGGAGAGATTGGAGCTCTCATTCACTGCTAGTCGATTGTAAAATGTTACAACCATTATAGAAAATGGTCTGACACTTTCTGAAAATTTGGCAAGAAAAACATTTGATCCAGCCATCCCACTACTGGAAATATACCCTGAAGAATCAGAGCAGTAATACAAACAGATGTATGCACACCCACATTTATTGTAGCATTATTCACAATAGCAAAGAGGTAGAAGCAGCTCTAATTACCATCAACAAATGAATGGATAGTAAAGCTGTGGTATATTCACACAGTGGAATATTATGCAATACTTAACATAATGAATTTGTAAAATACTATGCAACATGGATGAGTCTGGAAGTCATTATGTTGAATTAAATATCTGTCACAAACCAACAAATCTTGCATAAGACCTCTGTTATTAAATGAGATTGTCATGAAGCAGAAGGAAAACAAGAAAGAATGGATAGATAATCAACACCTTACTGGAGCAGAGAAGAAAAAGACAGTGTGACAAGTAGCAATTTAGAACAAGAAGTGTATTACAAAGTGAATTGAAGGAATGAAAGTGAGGGAGAGGGAGGGAAACAGATGTACCAATGAACAAATGAAAAACCAGCCTTTCTGTAAACTTTAATTAAAATCACTATTAAAAACAAATCATGGAAGGAACACCTACAAATAATTTAGTATTAAGAAGATACTATTAAAAGTTCAAATAGAAATTTGACAATACGTTTAGAAAGTTAGTAATAGAAAATTTAATGTAATCAATATATTTAAATCATTATAGTAATGAAATTGAAGTACAAATCAAAAGTATAGCTACCAGAATTCCAAAACTAGCACTCAAGTTTGCGGGTAGTTTGCTCTGAGCCTTTTTCAGCCAAAATAAAAAACCAGAAAAGTCAGCAATAATAATACTTACTGCCTAAAATGAAGTATTTACATTTTGTGGGACCTTTTAGAATAAAAATGCTATGTTTTGACACATTTCTCTTGCAAAATTATAATTAGTTTATACTTATAAACTTTCTCTATAATAAGACCTTTAGACTTGTGTGTTGCAATAGTGGTACAACACTTTTCTGTCAATATGGTGTACTGAGGTAATCTGGCGTGGCTGTCTGAACCTTGTGCCATTGGCGTGTCAGATGCAGTAGTGCCTAACCATGGTGGACAGTGTTTGGTGGAGCTCCCAGTCTAAGACAGGTTTGGAAGGAGGTGTGGCATCCACTTCCTAAACAACATGCCTCTGGAAACTCTATGAACATTGATAAAGAATGATAGTTTCAGAAAGGCTTTAGGCCTTTATATTCACAGGGTCGCTATGAGTTGTGCTTGACTAGACATCAATTAACTACAACATTAATGAATAGTCAAACCATAGTGGTTACTTATATGCCCCTTTCATAGGTCTTAAAACTATTTTGTCTGTACTAATTTTTCCTTAATGTTTTCTACACATTGATATATGCTGCAAGAAAAAATGGATAGCCGTATCCATGGGTGCAACTACCAGAGATTCCATTCTAAATTGACCTTGTTGTGATCAAAGTAAGCACAATGACTAAAACACACAGATAGCGATCAAAATATTAATGGTTCAAACCCACTGCCACTTTGTGGAAGAAAGATGCATGATTCTACCTCTGTAAAGATTTAAAGTTTTGGATATCATATGGGGTAGTTCTACTCTGTCTTTCAGTGTCACTAGGATAGGGCTAATTTTGAATCTCTTGTGCATAGGGTCACCATGAATTATACTAGATCTGATAGCACCTAAAAACAACATGAGTCAGAATCTACTTGAGAGCACTGGGGTTAGGTTTAAAGTTTTGAGGAGATGAGGTCAGGTTATTCCAAGGGTTTTAATATGCATTCATAGTTGTGAACTTGGGAAAAAATTTAACCTGCAAGACTCTATGTAGTATATTAGCCAAAAAGGCAAGTTTCATACTAGTGGCTCAAAATAAATGGACATAAATTCAGAATGTACTGATGGGTGACTCTCCAGCTGATTTTTTAAGGCTGCCTATCAAATGAGAGATCATCTATTTTTCCCCAGGGAGCTGCTGGTAGATTCGAACCACCAGAGAGGTGCCATCTTTGAGCTGGCAGCATTACTTCCTACCAACTATACCACCAGAACTCCTTCACAAATATGGGGAATCTAATTTGATATATGTGAATCATAAAAAAATAAAGGTCATCTCTGTTTATATAAGGAACTCTTGTGGTACAGTATAGAAAGTTACACAGCTAACCTAAAACCATATATCGTTGCTGGTTCAAATTCACCACTGTCTCTGTAGGATAGTGAACGGCAATCTTCATGTGCTGGAAAGTCTCACAAACTCAATGGAGGGTCAGACATGAGTTGCATTTGTCTCAATGACATTGAAAGAGAGCTATAACTTTCATGCTTGATATTCTGCATAAATGAGTGGACTGGTGATGAAATGGTGAAGAGAATAAAGTTTTATATTTGGCTCTAATTGTAGCCATTGACTAATAAACACTATGTTTTAAGTTTGAAAGTAAATTTATAACAGCTCATTATGTAAATAAATTATATCAATTTAAAAATCACAAAATTATCACAACTCATCAGACGTAATCTTTTCTTTTTATATCCTTGAAAACATAAAAGTTTATTTAATATATATTGGACCATTCAAGAGTAGGTTGTTGTTGTTTGTTGTTATGTGCCGTCGAGTCGCTTGCGACTCATAGCGACCCTATGTACAACAGCCCTAAACTCCACTCTATCCTGTGCCAATCGCACTGTCTCTGACACTCCCATCCCAATTATCCCAGTCACTGAATCAATCCACCTCATAGAGGGCCTTCCTCTCCTGCGCCGTCCCTCCACCCTCCCAAGCATGATGTCCCTCTCTAAGGACCGGTCTCTCCTCACAACATGTCCAAAATATGTTAGACGGAGCCTCAGAATCCTTGCCTCCAAGGAGCCACCCGGTTTAACCCTTTCCAGGACAAATCTGTTTGTTTTCCTAGCAGTCCATAGTATTCTCAATACTCTTCTCCAGCACCACAGCTCAAAGGCATCAATTCTCCATGTATCCTCCTTGGTCATTGTCCAACACTCCGATGCATAACAAGTGATTGCAAAGACTATGGCCTGTATCAGACACACCTTAGTCTCCAGAGAGACACAATTGCTCTTCAGTACTTTGGAGAGGTCCCTAACAGCAGACTTTTCAATGGCAATGCACCTTTTAATTTCCTGGCTGCTGGTGCCAAGACTGTTGACTATGGAGCCAAGCAAACAAAAGCTGGGTACAATCTCAATCTCTTCACCATCCATCCTGATGCTGCCAATTGGTCCAGTAGTGAGAATCTTTGTCTTCTTGACATTGAGCCTCAATCCATATTGTAGTCTGAAGTCCTTGACACTTTGCAGCAGGTGCTTCAGGTCCTCTTCAGTTTCAGCAAGCAGGGTTGTGTCATCCGCATAATGCAGATTGTTGATAAATCGTCCACCAATCTTAACCCCACATTTCTCCTCATAGAGCCCAGCCTCCCAGATAATCTGTTCTGCATATAGGTTGAAAAGGTATGGAGATAGGATGCATCCCTGGTGTATGCCCTTCCCAATTTTGAACCATGCAGTGTTCCCTTGCTCTGTTCTGACGACTGCCTCCTGGTTCAAGTGTAGGTTTCACATTAGAACGATCAAGTGTTCTTGGATTCCCATTTTCTCAGAATCAGCCACAGTTTGTTAGGATCTACACTGTCAAATGCCTTTGCATAGTCAATGAAACACAGATAGACATTCCTCTGTTATTCTCTGCTCTCAGCTAAGATCCATCTAACATCAGCTACAATATCCCTAGTATCAGGACCCCTTCTAAACCCAGCCTGGACTTCTGGTAGTTCTCTGCTGATGTGCTGTTCCAGTCGTTTTTGGATAATCTTCAGTAAAGTCTTGCTTGCACGTGAAATCAGTGAGATTGTTCTATAGTTTCCACACTCTGTTGGGTCACCTTTCTTTGGGATAGGAAGAAATATCGATCTCTTCCAGTCAGTTGGACAAGTGGTTGTTCTCCAGATTTCTTGGCACAACTTTAATCCTGGAAATATTTACTTTGTTTCTTACTCTTTTTCTTGTATGGTATATTTCCCTCAGCTTTCAGTTTTATTTTTATTTAGTATTGAAATGCTTTTTTAAAAATGCTGTCATTTTAAAATACTTTTATTCTGATTATATTGCATTTTAATAAAAGCCAAACAGTTATAATTATATAATATAATTTCATGTTGAATATTATCAATTCCTCTATATTGAATTTTATTCTTTCCGATTTTTTTTGGCTGAGCACAGTGTACTTTATTGATGGATATTCTTTCCTATTTTTATAATACACTTTAAACAGCCTCATATTGTCTGTTCTCATGTATGTATGAGCATACTCATATTTTATTGAGTCCAAGGTAGATTTTTCCTAAAATTTGTGTAAATTATCTTTTTTTCATTACTATTAAGCACCACATTTTTATCTGTATACTGAGAAAATCATTTGATAAATTGGACTAAGTGAAGAAGATTGTGGTATCTAGATTGAGGGAAGATTCATCAACAACTTGCACTATGCAGATAATAAAATCTTTCTTGCTGAAAGTGAAGAGGACTTGAAACATTTGCTGTGGAAGATTCAAGGCTACAACCTCCAATATAGATTACATCTCAATATCAAGAAAATTAAAGTCTGAATCCACAAGCAATATCCATGATAGCAACAGTTAAGGAATCAAAAGAAGTTGCACTGGAAATATCTACTATCAATGACCTCTCCCGTGTGCTAAAGAGCAGAGATGTCAGTTTAATTCAAGCAATGATCTTTTCAACTGCTTCTTACGCATCTTAAATTTGACAGTTATAAAGGATGACAGAAGAGGAATTAATGCCTTTGAATTGTGGTGTTAGAGAAAAATGCTGAATATTTCATAGACTACCAAAACAATGTGCAAGTCTGTCTTGGAAAGTGCAACCAGGGTACTCTTTATAGGAAAGGGTGGTGAATTGCTTCTCACATTGTATGTGCATAATATCAGGAGGGGCCAGTCCTTGGAAAAGGGACTCTACTGAGACAGGTCAGTGATAAGAGAAAGAGAGGAAGACTTTCAACAAGACGGATTGACACAATGACTGTAACAACGAGCTCAAACATGAAAGAGATGGTGAGGATGACACAGAATACGGCAAGGATGAGATCTGTTGTAATAGGAGTGCGGTGAGATATAGTTGTCTTGAAGACACCTAGCAACAACTTCTAAGATATTAAGACAAATCCTAGTTTATTCTATATCTTTATTTCTCCATTTACTAAACTATGAAATCTTACATATATTGTGTCATTTTCTTGAAAGTTATATCATTTATAACCCCTTATTATTTAATGAGTTTGCAAAACTTTCCTTAGTATATCAATATAAATCTGAAGGTAAAGCCTGAGATAAATATTGTTGTCAACAAGTATGCACTGACTCATTGTTGTTGTTATTGTTGTTAAGTGCTGTCGAGTTGTAGATGACTCATGGTGACCCTATGAATGAAAGACCTGAACACTTGTACAAATTTAATCATTTCTCCAAGTTCATAGAGTTTCCAGAAGCAAGCTATTTCAGGAATGGATGCCAGTCCTGCTTCCAAGCTTGTTTTAATCAGGGAGTTCCACCAAACACTGTCCACCATGTGTAACCATTATCACATTTAACGCATCAGTGTTACAATGTTCAGCATCACAGCAACTAAGACCTCTGCACATTGTACCCCAAATGGACAGACCAGTGTTATACCACTTAGAAGAATGTTTGACCAAAAGCAATTAGAACCAGGCCTGAGGGCTGCAGATTAAAATCACCCACCTTTGGCTTGGTAGCATCACTTTCTGTCCACTAGGCCAACTGAGCTCTCTCTATGTTGTGTTGTTGTTGTTAAGTACCATTGAGTTGTAGACAACTCATAGCAACCCTATGAATGAAAAGACCTGAATACTTGTATAACTTTCATTGTTTCTCCATGTATGTTGTTGTTGTTAGGTGTTGTCGAATCATAGACAACTCATAGTGACCTTATGAATGAAAGGCCTGAGCACTGTTCATACATAGAGTTTCCGGAGGAAAGCCATTTTGAAAGTGGATGCCACGCCTGCTTCCAGGCTTGTTTCAGTTGGGAAGCTCCAGCAAACACTGTCCACCATGGGTAACCATTACCACGTTTGACACATCGGTGTCCCAGTGTTCAGCATTACAGCAACCACTAGTTACCTCTGTACAGCAATGCACAGACAAGTGCTATACCACCTAGAGGAATGTTTGACAGGAAAACAACTTAAACTTGACCCGAGGGCCACAGATTAAAATCACCCAACTTCGGCTTGACAGCATAACGTTCTGTCCGCTAAGCCAATGTAGCTCTCTCTATGTCATCGGTGTTATTGCTATCAGGTGCCGTCTAGTTATAGACAACTCATAGTGACCCTATGAATAAAATGCCTGAGCACTATTCTCTTTTGAACTGTAGAAATTCATTGACTAATTTTAAGAAATACACTACCTAATTTGTCTTTATTTGGAAGCTCTGAGGAAGCCTGTGCACCATCAGTGACCCAACTTGTATTTGAAATGTTGGTGGTGTAACATCTGAACCACCACAGTACAACCAATAGTCCTGTGAAGAGAGGCAGGTACTGCATATATAGTTCATCATATTATGTGGAAGTCTTAAATTATCTTGATAAAATCAGGTTGTGACTTTAAAATTCTCAACAAGGGTTATATTTTGAGACATTATTGAAGTTTAAATTCTTGCTATATTCTTAGTCAAACATCTGCACTAAGTTGTTTATAACCTGCTTGCTCTTTTCATAATTTGATTGCATATGAATTAACAACCCTATTCAGGTCACAACCAGAAGTAAATAGTTTTATTTTAATTTAATCACACTTCCTTAAATTACTAAAGTAGTTTGGACTTCCTTTTCATCTTCAATGAAAGTTCTTCCTGTTGCTGGCATCAGTCTAAAGATCTTATCTATTTTAGTACAGGATATATATTTATTGACTAATAATATACGTAGAATAATGATGTCAGTAAGAAATGCTGTTAGCCTAGTGTTCAAAATTTGTTCTGCCAACCCAAATCCACCAATATTTCTCAGGAAAAAAATAAGTAATCTCTTTCCATTTGATTTACAGCCTCTGGAGACTCACTTGAGAGTCAGTTGTGAATTGGTTCAACTCAATGGCATAGTATAACAACAATAATGCTCTCAATGGAATTCTGGAGATTTTATGAGTCACTATCTGACTCAAGTAATGGTTCAATGTAGGTTTTATTGTTGGTGAGTAACATTCAGGATTACTGGTGCTATAGAGGCTGGTTTTAGTCATCGTGTACCATAGAGTTGGAACCAACGCATAGCTGACCCTCTACAAGGTTTTCAGAGGCCATTCATAGCACAGGAGACTACATCCTTCTTCTGCTGAACAGCTGTGGTTTCAAACCACATGTCTTCAGGATTCCAGCATAGCTTTTTGTCACTAGGTCATCAGAGAAGCGAACTTTGAGCCGCATAAATATTATAAATTAAATTACCTTCTAATTTTTAAAGAAACTCAAATTCAAACTCACTGTCTTTTAGTCACCCTCAACTTATATTGACTCTCCGTTGAGTTGAGGCTATAAATCAATCTTTAGCAGCGAAAATTTCCCATCTTTATCCTGGGAACTGCTGGTGAATTCCACTGCAGAAATGCAGCCTTTGGATTAGCAACACAACAGTGCTATAGATTATGCAAGAAATTTTCCCTTTACTTTAAATAATGAAACATTTGATGGAATCTAAATTGACATATTTCAACAAACATGCTGCCCTAGATGTGCTCTCCAACCAGGTTGTGCCACGAAATCTAGAGGAAAACTACCTGGCCAACTGACCGGAAGGGATCCATATTTATTCCCATTCCAAAAATAGGTGACCCAACAGAATGTGGAAATTATAGAACAATTTCATTTTTATCACATGCAAGCACAATCTTGCTGAAGATTATCCAAAGATTACTGGAATAGTACATTGACAGAGAACTGCCAGAATACAAGTTGGGTTTGGAAGCAGTCATGGCACTAGAGACATTATGACCAATGTCAAATGAATCTAGGCAGAAAGCAAAGAGTACCAGAAGAATTTCCATCTGTGTTTCATTGACTATATAAAGGTATTTGACTGTGCAGATCACAATAAATTTTGGCTAACCCTAAGGAGAATGGGAATCTCAGAACACTTGTTTCTGCTCACATGAAACCTATACTCAGACCAGGAAGAAGTCCTCAGAACACAGCGAGGAAACATTGCATGGTTCAAAATCAAGAAGGGAGTGCTTCAGAAATGTATCCTGTCTCCATACCATTTCAACTGAGATGCAGAACAGATCATTTGGAAGGCTAGGCTTTATGAGGAGGAATGTGGCATCAGGATTGGAGAAAGACACATCAACAACCTACGTTATAAAGACATCACGACCTGGCTTGCTGAAACTGAGGAGAACCTGAAGTGCTTACTGCAGAAGGTCAAAGACTACAGGCTTCAATATGGATTGAAGCTCAACATCAAGAAAACAAAGATTCTCACCATTAGGTCAATTGGTAGCACCATGACAGATGGAGAAGAGATTGAGGTTGTTAACAATTACAGCTTGCTCAGTTCCACAATCAACACTCTTAACACAAGCAGTCAGGAAATCAAAAGACAAATTGTACTGGGAACATTTGCTGTCAAGGACCCTTTCAGAGTACTGAGAAGAAACAATGTCAGTCTAGAGACTAAGATGGGCCTGATCCAGTCCATGGTCCTCATAATTACTTGTTATGCATCAGAGAGCTGAATAATGACATGGACAGAAGAGGAAAGGATGCCTTTGAGATGTGGTGCTGGAGAAGTCTTGGACATACCATGGACCACTAAGAAAACAAATAGGTCTGTCTTGGAGAGGTTAAAACAACTTTTCTCACTGAGGGCTAGGATTTTTGAAGCTCTGTCTCACATACTTTCACATGTGGCCAGGAGGGGCCTGCTCTTGGAGAAGGACATCATGCTTGTAATGGTGGAGGCACAGCATTGGAAAGGCAGACCCTGGATGAAATGGATTTATACTAACTCAGGTAATGGGGATAGATATGCCAGAGTCAGTGTGGCTGTCTCAAAATATAGTGGGCTTCAAAGCTGTTGTACATAAGGTCGTTAAGAGTTTCAGGTGACTCAATAGCCCATAAGAACAGCAACATTGTAAAGTCCATACTATAGGATTACATAAATTAAATTACATAAGTTCATGCATTTTAAGAATACCTGTTACTTTTCTTCTTTCTTTTTTTGTTGTTGTATCTACTATGGCATAATACATGTTGTTGTTACTACGTACTATCGAGTCAGAAATGATTCATAGCTGAAAATCCAGTGGTTTTTCAGAGGCAGTAAATCACATAGGAAGAGATTGTCCATTTTTCTCTCATGGATCAGTTTTTGGATTCAGGCCATGTGCCTTTTGATTGACAGCACAAATATTTATCACTAACCTATCAGAGTTCCTTGGTATTGTCATGGAATTTGTTGTATTTGAAATACATTTTTTAAAGTATCTGAAATATTGCTCATCATGAACATGGCTAATCATCATGAATATCAATAATTTTAAATTATTTTACTTATTATAATAATATTTCCTAGAAAAAAATCCACTTTAATTTGCCTGTAGCATTATTTCTCCAGTAGTTGTTTTGGTTTTTTTTTTTGGCTTAAAAAGAATTTTATTGTTGATAGGTGTTGGCCAGTTAACTCCAACTCACAGGAACCCTATGAAAAATATAGCAAAACCTTGCCCTATCTCTCCTCACAGTCTTCATCTTACTGAAATCTATTCAGGCAGTCACTATGCCAATCCATCCTCCCAAGTCTTCATCTGTTTCTATGGTTATCTACATTTCTTAGCATGATGTCTTCCCTAGACAAGTCTCTCTTGATAACATGCTCAAAGTATGTGATTAAGTATGTGATCATAGTCTCTAAGGAACACTCTGGTTAAATTTCCTCTAAGACAGATCTCTTGTTCTTTTACCAGTTAATATATTCAATATAACTTAAGGAGCAACTTCAATATGGAAGTGGCTGACTCTGACTTCTTGCTTTATAAAAAGGAACATTCGCCATCATTAATATCCATAGGAACAAAATAGCTATAAATGAGTCATGCCATTCTCACATGCCCCCGAACCTTTATCCTACCAATAATTGTGTCCAATATTCATTGCAAGACTCACAGACTTTACTCACAATTGCGGGGTTTATTATGGAAATAGGTTTGAGAGGGGGGAGACAAAGAATATTATATGATGGAAGTCTAGGTTTAGTCCACCAGTCTCAAGCCAGATTAACAACAAGACCTAATTCACCAAATAGTGAAAGACAACTTCTCAGTCAACCACTGAAAGTCTAGGTTCAGTTCAGCAGCACAAATGCAAGAAGCCACTGTCTGGTTTCCTCAATCAAACTTTATTTAGTCAGAGCAGTTATAAGTCAGTTTTTCATTCAATCATCCAGTAAACAAAACCTTTACTGTGCCCTTTATCTCCAGGGTTCCTCTGGATACACCTCGCCATAGTCTCCTCATAGCAGTGCTTCTTCACTGCTCTTCACACTCTCTTCACCACTGTCTCTCACAGTGTCTTCACAGACCCTCCACCACTGTAGTCACTGTTTCTCACAGTAAGGAAAGCATCCTCTTATATTGGCCCCACAGCTGTTGATTTACAAGATAGCGTGCTTGCAGTTAAAATAGCTGGAGACCAACACAATGGCTAAAAAAGCCAATTGTAAAAGGTTCTGACACTCCAAATATTCTTTACCAACACCATACTATGAAGGCATAATTTCTTCTTTAGTTATCTTCACTCCTTATTAAAATTTCAGGTGTGTCTGAAACAATTAAAAATATCATGACCTGAGACAGGCACTTTGTGATTGAGTGACATAAGCAACCATTAAAGGTAACTATTTTATGACCTCACTGGCTGAAACTGAGGAGGACCTGAAACACTTGCTGTAGAAGGTCAAAGACTGCAATCTTCAATACAGATTGAAGTGCAACATCAAGACAACAACGATTCTCACCACTGGGCCAATTGGCAGCATCAGTATGGATGGTGAAGAAATTGAGATAGTTAACAGGTTTAGTTTGCTTGGCTCCACAATCAATACTCTTGGTAAAAGCAGCCAGGAAATCAAGAGACGAATCGAATTGGGAAAGTCAGCTATGAGAGCCCTCTCAAGAGTACTGAAGAGCAACGACATCAGGCTGGAGACTAAGGTGTGCCTGATCTGGTCTTTGCAATTACATGCTATGCATCAGAGAGTTGGACAGTGAATAGGAATGATAGAAAGAGAATTGATGCCTTTGAGCTGTGGTGCTGGGGAAGAGTGTTGAATATACCATGGACTGCTAGGAGAACAAACAATTTTGTCCTTGAGAAGGTGAAGCCAGAATGCTCCCTGGAATCAAGGATTCTGAAGCTTCATTTGACATACTTTGGGCATGTTGCAAGGAGGGACTGGTCCTTGGAGAGGGACATCATGTTTGCAGAGTGGAGGAACGGAGCAGGAGAGGAAGACCCTCGATGAGATGGATCAATTCTGTGAGTGGAGTGGTGGTAATGAGTGTGTCTGAGACGGTGAGATTGGCACAGGATAGAATAGCATTTAGGGCTCTTGTACATAGGGTCGTTATGAGTCGCAAGCGACTCAATGGCACATAACAACACCACCACTTATAAAAAATAGACAAGAAAAGGCTATATAGAGCAAAGTTTATTATTTGTTATGAGGGACAGGAAAGAGGAAGTCAACTGTGATAAGAAAAAAATTCCATTGATTGAATGTAGTATTGTTCCCATTATAATTGCTGTTATTAACTGTACCTTATAAAAAAGTTGAATTTGCGAGATTGAGCAATTCACATATTCAAAAAGATAGGCTGTGAAGGGAGGGTCGTTGCTGATTCTGCTTATGTACAACCTAAATGCTTCAATACCAGAAGAATGTCTATCTGTGTTTCATTGATTATGCAAAGGCATTTGACTGTGTAGATCATAACAAACTATGGCTGACTCTGAGAAGAATG
>NW_006399751.1:29942842-29943713 GCF_000299155.1 Elephantulus edwardii | reverse complement strand
CGCAGGATAGAGCAGGGTTTAGGGCTGTTGTGCATAGGGTCGCTATGAGTCGGAAACGACTCGACGGCACATAACAACAACAACAACAACTGCTGTGAAACAGAATTTGGCAGTGTTCAGTTAGTATTATTGAAAACTTTGGTTAAATGTGTTATAGACAACTCCTGATTTTAAAGTAAAAGGAGGAGAGGAGGAATACATAATAAAATTTTTAATCATTAATTCCAAATTTTCTTAAGGTACAACAGCTAAATAGACCCCTGAAACTATTTTCTTTAAATAATCAATAAAACTTTAACCAAAAAATATTCCTTCAAGTTATATTAACAATGAAAAGTACACCAAGCAATAACAAGGAGCTTAACTATTGCAGTATTAGTCTTAAGATGGCTTTTTCTAAGCATTATCTTAGCCCTCTCTGGTCTCCAGCTACCTTAACTGCAGACATGGTCTTGCAAATCCTCAACAACTGTGAGACTAAAAGAAAAGAGAAAGTGAGAGTTCTTCCTATCCATTGAGTAGCAATTTGATGGAAACTAGAACAAGACCCTGTTGAGAGTGAGACCCTGGTGAGGAGACTCTGGTTGTGGGGGTAAAGAGACTGTGACACAGTTGTGGAGAAACTGTTGCAATGTATAACCAAATGAGCCTTGAGATAAAGGCCACAGTTAGAAGTTTTATTGTGCCTACCAGATAATTACGCTTGCTATGCATCAGAGAGTTGGACAATGACTAGGGAGGACAGAAGGAGTGTTGATGCCTTTGAGCTGTGGTGTTGGAGAAGAGTACTGAATGTACCATGGACTGCCAGGAAAACAAACAGGTTCATCTTGGAGAGGATTAAACCAAGCTACTCCTTGGAGGCAAGGAT
>NW_006399751.1:29941089-29941777 GCF_000299155.1 Elephantulus edwardii | reverse complement strand
AATTGGCTGACACAGAAGAATTTCATGAAATGACATATGAGCAAGAGCCTATGGTGATGAAGGAGGAAATTCAAATTGCTCTGAAGGAATTGGCAAAAAACAAGGCGCCAGGAGTTGACGGCATACCAACTGACATATTTCAAAAGGCACTGCCCTGGATGTGCTCACTAAGTTGTGCCAAGAAATCTGGAGAATAGCCAGCTGGCCCACTGACTGGAAAAGATTGATATTGTTCCCATTCCAAAGAAAGGTGACCCAACAGAGCGTGGAAATTACCAAACAATATCATTAAAATCACATACAAGCAAGATTCTGCTGAAAATAATCCAAAAGCGTTTGGAACAATACATCAACAGAGAACTGCCAGATATACAGGCTGGATTTAGAAGAGGTCGTGGTACTAGGGATATTATAGCAAATGTTAGGTGGATCTTGGCAGAAACAAAGAATACCAGAAGAATGTCTATCTGTGCTTCGTTGACTATGCAAAGTCTTTTGCCTGTGTGGATCACAATAAGTTGTGGCTGACTCTGAGAAGAATGGGAATCCCAGAACATTTGATTGTGCTAAAGCTAAACCAAACATACAGGTACATCCTGGAAGTATTAAAAGAAGATGGAAGGAATATACTGAGTCACTGTATCTAAAAGAATTGGAAGACACAGAAGAATTTCATGAAACAACATAT
>NW_006399751.1:29936831-29939779 GCF_000299155.1 Elephantulus edwardii | reverse complement strand
CTTAGAGAGGGACATCATGCTTGGGAGGGTGGAGGGATAGCGCAGGAGAGGAAGGCCCTCTATGAGGTGGATTGATTCAGTGACTGGGATAATTGGGATAGCAGTGTCAGAGACAGTGCGACTGGCACAGGACAGAGCGGAATTTAGGGCTGTTGTACATAGGGTCGCTATGAGTCACAAGCGACTCGACGGCACATAACAACAGTAACAACAAAGCTAAACCTATTCTTGGAGCAAGAGGCAGTCATCAGAACAGAGCAAGGATACACTACAAGGTTCAAAATCAGGGATGTATTCTGTCTCCATACCTTTTCAATCTGTATGCAGAACAGATCATCCAAGATGCTGGGCTGTATGAAGAGGAACGTGACATGAGGATTGGTGGAAGTGTCATCAACAACCTGCGTTATGAAGATGACACAACCTTGCTTGCTAAAACTGAGGAGGACCTAAAGCTCTTGCTGCAGAAGATCAAGGACTGCAACCTCCTATATGGATTGAAGCTCAACATCAAGAAAACAAAGATTCTCACACTGGGTCAATTGCCCGCATCAGTATCGATGGTGAAGAGATTGAGTTAGTTAACAGTTTTAGTTTGCTTGGTCCACAACCAACACTCTTGGTAACAGTAGCCAGGAAATCAGAAGATGAACTGCATTGGGAAAGTCGGCTTTAAGGGCCCTCTCAAGAGTACTGAAGTGCAAAGACGTTAGGCTGGAGACTAAGGTGCACCTGATCTGGGCTATAGTCTTCACAATTAGGCGCTAATGCATCAGAGAGTTGGACAGTGAACAGGAATGATAGAAAGAGAATTGATGCCTTTAAGCTGTGGTGCTGGAGAAAGGTGTTGAATATACCATGGACTGCTAGGAGAACAAACAGGTTTGTCCTGGAGAAAGTAAAGTCGGAGTGCTCCTTGGAGCCAAGAATTCTGAAGCTTCATCTGACATACTTTGGGCATGTTGCAAGGAGGGACTGGTCCTTGGAGAGGGACATCATGTTTGGCAGAGTGGAGGGGTGAAGGAGAGGAACACCCTCAATGAGATGGATTGATTCTGTGACTGGAGCAGTGGGAATAATTGTGTTTGAGATGGCTAGGTTAGCACAGGATAGAACAGCGTTCAGAGCTCTTGTACATAGGGTCGCTATGGGTCAAAAATGACTTGATGGCACATAACAACAACAACAACAACCAAATAATTAAGGAGAAGCTGACTTAAAACTGCTCTGAGGCAAACCTTGCTTCATCTTTTAGGAAACCAGAGGCTTCTTCAATTTTTACTGCTGAACTGAAATCATAGCTTGGACTAATTGATGAATTGTGCATTGGGACTGCTGGGTTAAAACCTGGATTTGCATTGGGTGATAGTCTTTACCTCCTCCACCCTCCAACTTACTTCCCTAATAAACCTCATTCTCAGTACCACAACTGTGAGTCAGCAACAAATAAATGAGCCTCTTGTTGTTGATGTGACTCTAGAGTCATCATGGGCCTGGGCTACAGGATCTTTATCTGCTTTCTACTCTGGGGTGGTGAGGAGCTGTGCTATTCTCACTATTTAATATTTTATTTTCATTTAATTGAAACTTCCATTCCTATTTAAAGATCCCATTTCTTTCTCTTTATTTTTTTCATCATATACGCACATCTTCAGAATATAGATTTTACTGACTCCATTTATAAAGAGTTATATTCAATCAACAAGGTAAACATTCATACAGAAATTATTGCAAATTAGCCACTTTGATGCTAATCATTCTTATTTGTGCTTTTCACATTTGGTTTCCTTATGTCTTCAAAAGAGGTAACTTTACTCTTCCCATAAGAAGCTACATTTTAGCTCATCAACATCCTTTATAAATAAAGGGGATCACCTTGAGCTCTAAAAATGCAAATCAACTGGAAAAACACCAGCTGGCCTTAATCTTTCAACATTGCAGTTTAGTCTGCCTCATGTCAGCAGGCTAGCAGGTAGGCTTTTTATAGAAACAGAAACTTAGCAGATGTAGCTGTTGTTTCTTTTCTTGTCAAAAGTGATTTTTTATTCACTTCCCTAGATGTGTATACACACGTACACACACACACACACACACACACACACACACACACACACTCACATTTGAAGAATAGCAATATGTTAGTGAAAGTACTAACCAGTACAGGAACAATAAATGAAGGACTACTTCTCAGTTCTATTCTAATATAACTTGAAATCCAAATGTGCTTTGCTACGTTTTCATTGAATTAGTACTGGAAAGCCAAGTATAAAAGACAAACACCAGATACTAATTATATACTCTCGCTTTAAGAGAAATGAATGCCAGGTAAAGGTTATGAATGCTAGCTGAGTTTATGCCCCAGTTTGAAAATATTCAGTTGCAATTCATTCTGGTGAAACCTCAATACGTTCTCATTCAGTCTCCTTTCCATTCTTTTTTTGTCTTTATTTTTAAAGCATATAATAATTCACTGTCTCCTTTCTATGCTACTGTGTCCCAAAAAAAGATAAAGAGGTAAAATATGCAACTCAAAATAACCATTTCTTATAATAAGTAAAGGTTAAATCCATTTATACAGTGACTCACATAGACATCAAGTGCTGCAAATGTATTAAGCATGCGATTTTGTCCACATTCAGTCAGTCTGGATTATATGAGAACAATGTGCTCACACCTAAATGTAGGAAATAAAACTACTGTATTTTCATCCATGTGCTAGGGCATTACACAAAATTAATACTTCTGTTTCATGTTTACCAAGTTATTTCATTTTTGCTGGTTTAAACCCTGACCATTTTATATTATCAGAGGTCATAAATTGGATAATAAATCACATTGTTATACAATGTGATCCACTTCACCATTATTCAGAATTCCCTGATTTTATGCTATAATAAATCAAATAAATTATTTTGACTAGTTACTCGAAAATTTTAATTTATAAAAGA
>NW_006399751.1:29935920-29936731 GCF_000299155.1 Elephantulus edwardii | reverse complement strand
TTAATTTATAAAAGAAAAATATTTAAATAAAAATCTCTATACAATTTGAGCCATTTTGAAATGATTGTGTGTGTGTGTGTGTGTGTGTGTGTGTTGGAGTACACCTCCTAGTGACCCAATTATCAACAGATCTAAACCCTGCCACAGCTTGTTGTCATGATCCATGACACACTCAAGCCCATTGCTACAGTCACTGTGTCAACCCATCCACTTGAAGGTCGTCCTCTTCTTCATGTTCCCCCTCCTTTCCAAGAATGATGGATGCTCTCTCCAAGGAACAGCCTCTCCTGGTAACATGCGCAAAGAATATGAGAGATAATGTTTTATTATCTTTGCTTCAAAGGAACATTCCAGATGAACGTTTTCCAAAATATTTGGCTGTTCTACTGGCGGTGTAGGCATTATTCAGGACTCTTCTCTAACACAAAAGTTAAAGTATAAATTCTTTTGTCATACTATTCATTGTCCAGCTCTCAGATGCATAACAAATGACTGAAAGGACCATGAATCAGGCATGCCTTAGTTCTCAAACAGACAGACATCATTGTTCTTCAATAGTTTGGAGAGATCCCTAAGTACAGTCTTTCCCAGTGAAATAGGCATCATGATTTCCGTATTGCTGGTACAAGTGTATTGAGATAGATAGATAGATAGATAGTTAGATAGATAGATAGATAATAGATGATAGATAGATAGAAGCATATAGATAGAGGCATATATTGAGATATGTATGTGTATATATATTGAGATATAGAGATATAATATATTGTATATATTATATAATACTGATATATTTCTATATAATACTCTA
>NW_006399751.1:29931725-29935820 GCF_000299155.1 Elephantulus edwardii | reverse complement strand
ATATATTTTTTTGGTATTGATCTGTAACCCATATTGAAGGTTGTAGTCCTTGATCTGCTGCAGCAAGTATAGTGTATGTGGAGCTCTGAACTCCTAGTGGGTAAGGACTAGTCCTGTAAAACCAAAGAAAGGCAGGTGGCTCAAATCCACCAGCTGCTCCAAGGGAGAAAAATAGTTCTCCTTCTGTGTGATTCACTGCCTATAAAAGCCCACTAAAAGGTCACTCATGAGCAGATTCTGACTCAAAAGCAATGAGTAGACTTGTATACATAGCCAGAGATAGAATTAGAGTTGGTTCCAACTATACAGCACATAACAAACAACAGAGATAGAGAGATAAAGATATATTTCTATACATTACACCATACATGTATATAGAGATGGATACACATACATTTGAAAGGTGACAATGAATAAGGATTGCAGTAGAAGGATCAATGGCTTTTAGTTGTCATGCTAGAGAAGACAACTGAATGGATTGTCTAAAGTACAGATAAATAAATATGTGTTAGAAAGTGCAACCATGGTGCTCCTGAGAGGCAAGAATGATAAAACTTCATTTCACATACTCTGGGCATATTGTTAGGAGGGGTTAATGCTTTGAAAAGATATTATACTTGGAAAGGTGAAAGAAGGGAAGACTCTCAATGAAATGGTTTGTCACAGTGACTGTAAGATTGACTTAATTATATCTGAGGCATTGAGGATAGCACCTGACAGGGCAGAGTATACAGTTCTACATTCATAAAATCACTGTGGATCGCAGTCAATTCGACATCACCTAACAACCTATATCTCATTCACTTATGTATAGAGAGTTAGCTAGAGAGAGAAACATCTACAACCCCAAAGGTAAGCAGTGGGAATATACCAGCTGCTCCACAGGGAGAGAGATGCGCAGTTTCTTCTGACACGGAAACATTTTGCCACACTAAATTCTTATTAATATACCTACTAATATAACAGCGTAAAAGTATGTTCACATATTCTTAAATGCAAAGGGGAAAACTGCAATGTAAGCATTTTCTGTTTATGTAGGAAATAAACAATCAAAAGTTAATGCTTTTGACTTAGCTTTGTATAAAAAATTAGTAAACTAAGAAATAAAAGATATATACATTGTAAATATCACATCATTATAATAGCTGTATAGACTACAAAAAGACATATTCTAAAGTATAGACTGTGAATAAGAAATGCTCCTGAAGATATCTATCTAAAATTTATTACAATGGTGTTATATTACTATGTTTATAGCAGGTAATTATGAAATAAAAAATGAAGAATTTAATTGAGAAATGTAACAGAAATACATATGGTTAGTGTGATTAGTTTAGGTCATCATTTTAACATATGTAATATATTTTTTGTATGCAAGTTCAAACTAAAGCTAAAGAAAATAAAATTCACAGGAACCAAAGTCCAACCTAGAGTCTTTCCCTCCTGAATTTAAAGACCATCTTAGGAACAAGTTTGAGGCCTGGAATACTAACGAGTGAAGACCAGATGATATGTGGGGGGATAATAAGAATATCATCCACGAAGAATGCAAAAGGTCATTATAAAAATGGAGGAAGAAGAAAAGACCAAAATGAATATCAGAAAAGACTCTCAATATTGCACTAGAACACTGAAAAGTCAAAGCAAAGGAAAGGAATCAAGATATTAAAGAACCGAACAGAAGATTTCAAGGGAAAGCTCGGAAGATAAAGCAAAATATTATAATGAATGTGCAAACAGCCAGAGTTGGAAAATGAATAGGAAAAACTCACTCAGTATGTCTTAGAAATTGATAAAGGAAAAAAAAAGAAAAAAATCAGCTAGTCCTTACTCTGCTAGTCTTTACCTAGATGTTCATACAAGTCCAATAAAGAATTCCCTGAGTCCAGGAATTTATTTTAATTTTATTTTATATTAGTTTGCATACAAAATTCATATACATTGTATTTCACATCAGCCTTCATTCACATTGTGTTTGATATAATTACTCTCATTTATTGTGTTTATAATATTAATCACCATTTTACTATGTCCACCGTTACCTGTTGTTTCAGATCTCCACCATATCTTTCCTGTTTCCTTTACCCACTCCGTCCACGTACCAAATTGTGGGACCCAATGATTTCTCCATATATATATATAGACTCCAGTGAGCTGCTGGTCTCATATTTACAGAAGAGGAAGACTAGTTTTTCGGGTAGCCGTGAGAACTCAACTACAAAATAGACAAAAGACATGGAAAGAATCTTCACAGAGGAAGATATTCAAATGTCAAACAGACACATGAAGAAATGTTCCAAATCACTGTCAGTAAGAGAGATGCAAATCAAAAACACTCCTTCTCACTCCAGTTTACAGTGGCAAAGTTTAATAGGGCAGCAAGTAATGAATGTTGGAGAGGATGTGGCGAGAAAGGAACTCTTATACATTGCTGGTGGGATTATAAAGTGGCACAACCACTCTGGAAGGCAGTTTGGTGCTTCCTTAAAAAACTGAACATAAATTCCATATGACTCATCTATTCCACTACTTGGAATATACTCTGAGAATATGAGAACTGAGGCACAAACTGAGATTTGTATACCAATGTTCATAGCAGCATTATTCACCATCTCAGGAACATAGAAACAGCCCAAATGTCCAACCACAAATGAATGGATTGAGAAATTATGGTATACTATGCGGCACGCAGGAGGATTGATTTTGTAAATTATTACCTAATTTGGTGGGAACTGGAGAGCATTATGCTGAGTGAACTAACTCAGTCCCACAAGGATTAATATTGTTTAAAACCATTATTGTAGAATGAGTATAAGGATCCAAGAGTGGTGGGAGAGGTTGGAAGCAGAGGGGTGAGGATGTGTGTGACGGGGGGTGGGGAGGCGGATTAATAACGGGGTTGTAAAATTTGATGGGTGAAAAGGTGAGGGAAATTGAAAGAATTTGTTCTTTAAAACAATGTATTCGAATTTTGTAAATAAACTAGTAGAAAATTTAAAAAAAAAAGAGATGAATGGGGGGAAAGATTCAATGCTGCTTTTAGGAAGAATCAGCATTTTTCTTGACCAAATATTTCTTAGGTGTCTCGTAATTTTGATTAATTGGCATAAGTCTGAAAAAATACAATTTATAATTTTTGTTAGTGCATGGCTTGTTTTTTTCTTTTACAGAAAGATATGTTTGGGTAGCACTTGCATCATTATCCTGGACTTTAGTAACTTCACCTCATTCTAATTTATTTGCTTTGCTTCAGCTGGCTTACTGCCAACAATGATTTACTCATTTCCTAAGTTCCTAGGAGAATAGGAAAAAACTATTAAATAGTTAATGATGGCTACTAAATACCTAGTTGTTAGTATGGCAGTATAATTAAAGAAATTGGGATCCTGCAGTAATTAAACTCTAGAGGAGAGGACAGCTCTAATTTCTGGGTTACATATGTGCCTTAGTCTCAATAATCTGAGCCATTATCCAATCATGCACTAGTGAACAGTGTTTTTAAAATAAATGAGAGATTCAGCATTAAGATTTCATGTCAATTCAGATTTTAAAATTATCTACTTTGATTTGTATTTAATATAAATGATAAATTGACAGCGGAAATAACAAAAAGTGAAGACGAAGAGTATAATAAAATCTCTGTCAGAAACTAAAAATGTATCTATTTTACTCACTTAATCCCTAATCTCTCTCAAGTCAGAACCAACTCACAATTGACCATCCAGCAGTGTTTTGAAGACTGTAAATCCCACAGTAGAAAGATTGACCATCTTTCCCACCTTGTGGATATGAATAAACTGAAAGGTATCACTCTGGGCAAGCAACACAATTCCCTAAAGACTAGACTACTAGAGAGATTTTAGATGATCTCTCTCAAACTAGCACATCATTTATTTATCTTACTATGTCCTGAATTGTTATGTTGTTGCTGTTATGTGCCATCGCAAGCGACTCCTAGCGACCCTATGTAAAACAGCTCTAAACTCCGCTCTGTCCTGTGCCAATCGCACTGTCTCCGACACTCCCATGCTGATTATCCTAGTCACTGAATCAATCCACATCATAGAGGGCCTTCCCCTCCTGCGCCGTCCCTCC
>NW_006399751.1:29914017-29929817 GCF_000299155.1 Elephantulus edwardii | reverse complement strand
CTGTTAGGGACCTCTCCAAAGTACTGAAGAGCAATGGTGTCTCTCTGGAGACTAAGGTGTGTCTGATACAGGCTATGGTCTTCGCAATCACTTGTTATGCATCATAGTTGGACAATGACCGAGGAGGATAGAAGGAGAATTGATGCCTTTGAGCTGTGGTGCTGGAGAAGAGTGTTGAGAATACCATGGACTGCTAGGAAAACAAACAGATTAGTCCTGGAAAGGGTTAAACCGGGTGGCTCCTTGGAGGCAAGGATTCTGAGGCTCCGTCTAACATACGTTGGACATGTTGTGAGGAGAGACCGGTCCTTGGAGAGGGACATCATGCTTGGGAGGGTGGAGGGACAGCACAGGAAAGGAAGGTCCTCTATGAGGTGGATTGTTTCAGTGACTGGGATAATTGGAATGGGAGTGTCAGAGACAGTGCGATTGGCACAGGACAGAACAGAGTTTAGGGCTGTTGTACATAGGGTCGCTATGAGTCGCAAGCGACTCGACGGTACATAACAACAACAACATCTCAAACGAGAGCATTATAACAAAAATTTAGTGATTACTCCTGGGCCGCCACCAGAGAAGTAAAGATAACCCAATTACAAAATGGGCAAAAGACATGGAAAGAATTTTCACAGAGGAAAATATTCAGATAGCCAACAGACACATGAAGAAACGTTCAAAACCAAAAATGGCAATAAGAGAGATGCAAATCACAACCAAAATGAGATACCATCTCATTCCATTAGCAGTGGCAAAATTTAACAGGCCAGCAAGTAATAAATGTTGGAGAGGATGGGGAGAAATAGGGTTACATTGCTGATTTGATTGAAAAACGGTACAGTAACTCTGGAAGGCAGTTTGGTGCTTCCTCAAAAAGCTGAACATAGAAATTCCATAAGATCCAGTGCTTGGAATATACCATGAGAAAATGAGAACTGAGGCACAAACAGAGACTTGTACACCGATGTTTATAGCAGCATTATTCACCATCGCAAGAACAGCCCAAATGTCCAGCCACAATTGAACAGATTGAGAAATTACACACATTCACACAATAGAATACTATGCAGCATGCAGTAGCAATAATTTTGTTAGATCACAAACTAACTCTGGAGGGACTGGAGAGCAATATGCTGAGTGAACTAACTCGGTCCCATAAGGACAAATACTGTATAAAACCATTATTATAGAATCAGTATTAGAATCTAAGGGCGGGAGTAGAAGCAGAGGGGTGAGGACAGGAGGTGAGGGGTCTTAATTATAAGATTGTACAATTTGATGAGGGTGGTGGTGAAAGTAATGGAAAAGATCCAGCTTGAAATACCATATATTTGAACTTTATAAACAAACCAGTATTAAAAAAACTAAAACAAAACCTTTGAAACATTTCTGCTATATGTTTGTTTTTTTTCTTTTCTGCTATACTTTTGAGAAGGTCGTAATATGCATGTAAAAGAAATAGCCCACAGAATCGGTCTTGAAGGAAGTGCAAGCAGGGTGTTCCTTACAGGCAAGGAGAGTAAAATTTCATCTTGCTTACTGTTGATGTGTTTTCAGAAAGTCGAGTGAGAGAGACATGATGCTGAGAAAGGATCAGTAAATGAAAGAAAGATCCTCAATGAAACAAACTGACCCAGTGGACTTGAGCAAAACGGGAATTGTGAGGATGGTGAGGGACAGCGCAAGGCTCCAGTTTCTTGTTCAAACGGTTGCTATGAATGATTTTCTATTCAACAGCACCTAACAACAGTGTTACTTACAATAACTATCTTTAATAATCCATTGTATTGGAAAACTTAAGACAAATATTTGAGTATCATCGCATATGTTGTTGTTGTTGTTAGGTGCCCTTGATTCAAGCATGACCCATAGTGATCCTGTGAACAATAGATCTGATCCCTGTCCTGTCCTGTGCCACCCCTACACTTCCTGACATAGTAGAGGCTACTGCAGCAGTCGTTGTATCAATCCATCTGGTCGAGGGTCTTCCTCTCTCCCACTGAACCTCTGTTTTTTTAGTATCATGTCCCTCACCAAGGAATAGGCCCTCCTAGCAACATGCCCAAAGTATGTGGAAATTAATTTTGACACATTAACATCCTTCTTTTGTTCCAATTTGAAAATATCATAGTACCAAATTTACTTGTTAGTTACATAGTTGTTGTTACATATGTTAGTAAGAATATAAAAACTTTTAAATAACTTTATTTGTATATATATAAATGGCAAGAAGCTATGCTGCCAACCAGCAAGCATATGATTCAAATCCACCAGATGCTTTGTTGAGAAAGATGGGCAATCTCCTCATGCATGATTCATTGCCTCTGAAAACCGGCTGGAAGGTTAGCTATGGGTCAGTTCCAACTCAACAGTACACAACAAGAAGAAGGATGCACAGACACATAGTTGTCACATTTGTCATATCAGTATTGTAGTTGTTATGCACAGTTCATTGCACAGGAGAAAATTATCCATGTTTCGAACATGGACTTAACTGGTGAATTTGAAGGAAGTGCCTTCATGTTGGAAAAATAGCTGCTTCCCTCTACTGTCATTGTTAGGAGGTACTGAGGATGGTTCATAGTGAACAACAGATTTGAACCTTGTCCTGTCCTGTGCCATCCTCATCATCTTTGACTTCCTTGACCTAATTGTTACAGTCACTGTGCCAATCCACTTGGATGAGAGTCTTCCTCTCTTTCACTGGCCCTTTATGTTTCTAAGAATGATGTCTTTTCCAAGGAATAGCCTCTCCTAGCAACAAGCCAAAAGCATGTAAAATGACACTTTATAATTTTTGCCTCAAGGGGCAGTCAGACTGGACTTTTTCCCTAGATTTATCTGTTTGCTCTTTTGACAGACCATGGGATATTCAGTATTCTTCTCCCATACTCACTCAAAGGCATCAATTATTTTTCCGTCATCCTTAATCATTGTCCAGTTCTCAGATGTATAGGAAGTGATTGGAATGACAATAGCCTGAATCAGGCACAACTTAGTCTCCAAACAGTATAATTGCTCCTCAGTAAGTTGTAGAGATCCGTGACAACAGACTTTCCAATGAAATACATCTTCTGATATCCTGACTGTTGTTACTGAGGATATTGATTGTGGATATAAGTAAGATGAAGTCGTTGACAGTTTCAAATTTTTCTCCATCTATTTTGATGTTGCCTATCAGTCCAATGGCTAGGATTTTTGTTTTCTTGAGAATGAGATGCAACCAAAATTGAAGACTGTATTCTTTGATTTTCTATGGTAAACACTTCAAGCCCTCACTTTCAACCGGTAGGTTATTTCAGTGTAGTTGAGTCTTCCTTCAATCCTGATGCCACATTATGAGACCAACTTCTGGAATAATTTGCTCAGTGTGGAAAAAATGAAAGAATCTTTTAAAAGAAAAAAGGGAACTGAGGAGGGTGGTAAATGTGCAGCAATGAATGAATGGAAATCCATTTTCTGTAAACTTTCGTTAAAAATATCAGTACAGAATAAAATTTTAAAAAATCATTCGCTCAACATACATTTTGAGTACAGAGAAAGGATACAACCACAATGCAAATTTTTCTTAATTTTAAAACATTTACTGCTCCTTGACTCTGTTTGCACAAAAGCCTCTTGGTCTAGGTATAGGTTTCACATGAGTTTGATTAAATTTTCTGAGATGGCCATTCTTCTCAATAAGCCATAATTTTCTATCATCCACACAGTCAAATGCCTTTGTTTAATCAATAAAGCATAAATAGACATTCTTCTAGTATTATTTTCAGCCACGATCCATATGATATCAGCAATCTACAGCTTCTTCTAAACTCAGCTTGAACTTTTAGCAATTCTCTATGTACAGTTCTAGCTGTTTTTTAAAGGATTTCTCAAGGCTTTTCAGAAATATTTTGCTTACATGTGATATCAATGATATTGTTAAATAATTTGTATATTCTATTTTATCACTTTCCTTGGAAATGGGAATAAGGATCGCTACCATTTAGTTGGCTAGGCAGCTGTCCTTCAAGTGTCTTTGCATATACTGGTGAGCCTGTCTAGAGCTGAAAAAGTCAGTTGAAACATATCAATTCGTATCCCATTGATTCCTGGACTTTATTTTTTGCTAATTCTTTCATTGCATCTTCAACTTTTTCCTTAATTAACATTGGTTTTTGATCTTGTGGTTCTTCTTGATATATATATTAGTGTTAGTCAATTTTTTAAAAAAGTATTTTGTTTGGTACAGTGCTTCTGGATAGCCCTGGTGTGTCCACTTGCTGTACAGAGGTAGCTTGTGATTGCTGTGAAGCTGAACACTATGACACCGACGTGTTAAATGTGATAATGGTTACCCATAGCAAACAGTGTTTGGTGGCATTCCTCGTTTAAAACAAGCTTGGAAGCAGGAGTGGCATCCTCTTCCGTAAATAGCATGCCTCTGTAAACCATATGAACCTGGAGAAGGGATGAAAGTCACTCACGCCAAGTGTCAAGGACTTTCGTTCATAGGATCGCTATGAGTCACCCAGGACTTGACGGCACTTAACAACAACAACAACAACAGCGATTCTGTGTATTCCCTTCATAATTTTTTAAAATATTATGTTTCATTCATTTAAACGGCTTTATTGTTCTTTTTAACTCTCCCTCTAGCCACCAAACTCTATGACCCTGTAATTTTCTTCCCTCTCCACTCTTAGTCCCTCTGCCCCTTCCCTCTGTGTATCCATTAGCATCTCACCTCATTTTCTTTTGACGGTTCCCAAATAATTCAATATTTTGCCCATTTCATCTTTCAGTATTTCAACTCAAGTTTTGAATTTGTTTTTCAGTTCTTTCAGCTTGATGAATGCTAAGTAAGTTCTTCCTTATTTATTCTCTAGTTTCAGATCCCTTCACATTCTGTTATAATACTTTGCTTTTTGTCTTCTTGACCCGCTCTTTGTTTTGAATTTGTTTTTTAGTTCTTTCAGCTTGATAAATGCTAAGTAAGTTCTTCCTTATTTATTCTCTAGTTTCAGATCCCTTCACATTCTGTTATAATACTTTGCTTTTTGTCTTCTTAACCCGCTCTTTAAAATCTTCTGTTTATCTCTTTTACTTCAGAATCTCACTCCTACCTCCTTTTCTTGGTTGGTTTCTTAATGCTCTAATATAATTTTCATAGTCTCTTCTAATATCTATTTAGTTTTCCCTTTGTCTTCTGTCTTTTAATGACCCTTTGCTCTCTTGATCAATATTTTCTTGTTGTCATTCCACAACTAATATGGTCTTCAATTATAGGTGTTCAAGGCTTCAAACCTACACTAAAGGTGATTTTTAAGACTCAAGTGGGATATACTCAATGAAATGAGAAAGAAAGAAAATGTATTTGTTGTCTAAACTCAAAATCATCCATGTATTTCCAATAATAAAGTAATTAAGTATTTGTACATCTAAGGAATAACACATAAAAGAAAATATTTTATAGCACTTAATCTCAAACACAATCACAAAATAAAAATTATTACCTATACATGTTTTGTTCCTATTATTAGATGTTATTAAGTTCAAGTTATAGTTACCCCATGTAATGGAAAAAGAATTGCCACATACCTTTCTCTTGGAAGTAATATGTATAAAAGCAGATAAGCAGAACTTTCTCCTACGGAGTGATTTATATGAAAGGTTATATACCATTATACTCATCTGTATATAATCATTAGGGAACTATGGAGGCATAGCCCATAGGGAATTGTTCTGATAATTCAAAAGCCATATTTTATTGTCAGTTGCAATTTACCAGCAGCTCTGAGGGAGAGAAATGAATAATCTCTTTCCATCTCAATTATAGTTTTGGAAACCCATTGTAGGATCAACTGTGAGATAGTTCTATCTTGACAGAAATGAGTTTATATATCCATTGAATTAAATATGACAATATATATTGTCATTATAAAACATCCACTGACCAAAATATATATCCTGAGACTGAAAACTCAGGAACAAATGTAGATTCCTAATTCATAGTCCTGATTCAGATAATATAAGTAGATAAAAAACACTCTTTTAAAACAATATATACACAATGCATTTATGATACAAAGGAATTAAAGTGTCCTCAACCAAGTAAGCTCCAAAATGTAGAAAACATAACGAAATAGTATCAAAATGTATACCAGTGAAAAGAGAGACATCACATGTATACTTAAAAAATAGATTAATATTCTGAATATTAAATTGAGTCTATGAGACAAAGTATGCAGAAGTAATACAATAAAAAATTGAGCAAATTATATAAACAGGCAATTATAAAATAAGAAAACTGAAAGTTAGTAAAAAATGTATTTAAAAATCACAAGTCATACAGGAAATGTAATAAAAGTACAGTAAGAAATGGTTCTTCACCAATTAGGTTAGTAATTTAATGTACTTTTCAAATTCTGTAACAGAAAGCAATCAAGAAATGGAAAAATTATTGTACATTACAGTTTGGAAGGTAGATTTGATAGTAACGTTTGGAAACAATTTGACAATAACTAGTAAAGTCAAAGAAGTTAATACTTTATGAGTCAAAGAGTTTAATACTCAGCACATTTTCTAGGATTGCAGTACATGTAAGAAATTTTTTATGTGCTTGTGACTCATAACTACCTTGCATATAATAATAATTTTGAACCCTGCTCTATTTTGAGCCAACATCACTAGCTTCAACACCCATACCCCCATTGTCTCAGTTACTGTATCAATCTATCTTATTCAGGGTAGGCCTTCCTCTCCTGTGCTGTCCCTCCAACCTTCCAAGCATGATGTCCTTCTCTAAGGACTGCCCCTTCTTGGCAACATACCAAAAGTAAGTTAGACAGAGCTTCAAAATCCTTGCCTCGAAGAAATAGTTTGGTTTCATTTTCTCCAGGGGAGACGTTTTTGTTCTCTTGGCAGTCCATGAGTTCAACACTGTTCTCCAGGACCACAACTCAAGCACATGAATTATTTTATCATTTTTAGTCATTATCCAGTCTCTAATGCACAGCATGACCTGGACCATGGTGATCCTTAGTCTGTAGACTAACATTATTGCTCTACCATACTCTGGAGAGGTCTCTGACAGCAGGTTTTCCCAATGAAATTCATCTTTCGATTTCCTAATTATTGGTGCCAAGAGTATTCAGTGTGGAACCAAACAAGCTGAAAGAGTTAGAAATCTCAATATCCTCTCCATATACCATGGTTCTGCCAGGTGGCCCAGTGGTAAGAATCTTTGCTTTCTTGATGTTGAGCATCAACCTAAATTGAAGACTGCAGCAAACACCTCAGGCCCCCTCAGCTTTGGCAAGCAGAGTTGTGTCATCTGGATAAAGCAAGTTATTCATGAGTTTAGCTTATTTGCTACCCTAATTGCAGACCAGGAGGGGCTAATGTAATGGCTATTAAAGCCAACTTTTATACTAATGCCACATGGGGCATGGATCAGGTGCACCTTAGTCCTTAAAACCAACAATTTAGATCTTAATGACTTTGGAGAGAACCTTGATAACAGATTTTCCCATTGTAATATGCCTTTTTTTAAAAAAAAATTTAGGTTGTTTATTTTTCATTTCAATGAACATCTACAGAGATTTTGGGATTCCATTCATTCATTGTTGCACCCTTCTCCCCGCACAAACCCCTCCCCCCTCCCCCCCATTTGCTCCTCTCCTTGAAAAGCAAAAGAAAAACTCCCTCATTGGTACACAATCCCCCCCCCCCCACCTCCCCAAACCCCACCCCCTAGCCCCAAATATAATCCACTCTACAACCCTCATTGCATACTCCTACGATAAAAATAATGCCATAAAATATAATACTTTTTAATTTCTTTACCCTTGTTACCTTGGCAATTTATTGAGGATTAAGGTAAAAGGATATTGCTGACAACTTAAATCTTTTCTCTATCTATTATGATATTGTCCACTGATCTAGTGAAAGGGCTTTTGTTTTCTTGATGTTGCAATATACTCTTTATTGAAGGCTGGAGCACTTGATTTTCATCAGTAATTGATTCAAGTCTTTATTTTCTGCAAGTTGATAATGAGTCTTCCTCAAGTCCTGATGCCACATTTTCTGTCATTTAGTCCAGTATTTTTTTCATTATTTTCTCAGCATATAGATTTAATGAGTATAGTCAAATGATACAACCTATTGCACAACTTTCCTGACTTTAAACCATGTCATTTTCTTACGTCCTGTTCAGACTACTACTTCTTGGTATATTCATACAGGAAAGACAAAAAAAAATAATCAGTTTATTGACAGTTCCTTCAAGTGAGAAATTATATATAAAAGAAAGGACTCATTAGAGTAATTACAGGATTTATAGTAATATCTGTATCTTTTACTTCTTAAATAATGTATCTTGCATGTTGTTGTTGTTATGTGCCATCGAGTCACTTGCGACTTATAGCGACCCTATGTACAACAGCCCTAAACTCTGCTCTGTCCTGTGCCAATCGCACTGTCCCCAACACACCCATCCTGATTACTACAGTCACTGAATCAGATCATCTCACAGAGGGCCTTCCCCTCCTACGCCTGCCCTCCACCCTACCACCCATGATGTCCCTCTCCAAGGACAGGTCCCTCCTTACAACATATCCAAAATATGTTAGACGGAGCCTCAGAATCCTTGCTTCCAGGGAACCGCCCAGTTTAACAGTTTCCAGGATGAATCTGTCTGTTTTTCTAACAGTCCATGGTACCCTCAATACGCTTCTCCAGCACCACAGCTCAAAGGCATTAATTCTCCTTCTATTCTGCTTGGTCATTGTCCAACCCTCTGATGCATAACAAGTGATTGCAAAGACCATGGCCTGTATCAGACGCACCTTAGTCTCCAGAGAGACACCATTGCTCTTCGGTACTTTAGAGAGGTCCCTAACAGCAGACTTTCTCATCACAATACGTCTTTTAATTTCCTGGCTACTGGTGCCGAGAATGTTGACTATGGAGCCAAGCAAACTAAAGCTATGAACAATCTCTGTCTCTTCACCTGATCCAGCCTGATGCTGCCAATTGATCCAGTAGTGAGAATAATCTTTGTCTTCTTGACATTGAACCTCAATCCATATTGTAGGCTGCAGTCCTTGACCTTCTGCAGCAAGCGCTTCAGATCCTCCTCAGTTTCAGCAATCAGGGTTGTGTCATCTGCAAATCGCAGATTGTTGATAGATCTTCCACCAATCCTGATATCACACTTCTCCTCATAGAGCCCAGCCTCCCGGATAATCTGTTCCACTGGATAACCAAATCCATGAGAACCAAAATATGACTTTGAATCTATACCACCTGAATGTCAGAACCACCTCAGGAACAGGTTTGAGGCCTTGAACACTAATGAGTGAAGAACAGATGAGTTGTGGGAGGATATCAAGGGTATCATCCAGTAAGAGTGCAAACGGTAATTGTAAAGACAGAAGAGGAAGAAAAGACAAAATGGATGTCAGAAGAGACTCTGTAAATTGCACTGGAGCACAGAGAAGCCAAAGCAGAAGGAACAATTCAAGATACTAAAGAGTTGACTAGATGATTTCAAAAGGGAGCATGGGATGACAAAGCAAAATATTACAATGAAATATGCAAGGAGTTGGAGTCAGAAACTCAAAAGGGCCGAACTCGCTCAGCATTTCTTAAGCTCAAGGAACTGAAGAACAAATTCAAACCCTGAGTTGCTATAATCAAGGATGCTTTAGCAATAATATTAAATGATCCAGGAAGTATCAAAAGAAGATGGAAAGAATATACTGAGTTACTATATCAAAAGGAATTGGCAAACACAAAAGAATTTACTGAAACAGCCTATGGTGATGAAGGAAGACGTTCAAGCTACTTTGAAGGAAATAGCAAAAACTAAGATCCCAGGTATAGACGGTATACCAATTGACACATTTCAGCTAACAGATGCTGCCCTGGATGTGCTCACCAAGTTGTGCCAAGAAATCTGGAGAACAGCCACTTGGCCAATTGACTAGAAGAGATCTGTATTTGTTCCCATCCCAAAGAAGGGTCACCCAACAGAGTATGGAAACTATAGAACAATATTTTTGATTCTACTGAAGATTATTCAAACATGACTGCCAAAGTTTGGGCTGATTTTAGAAGGGGTCGTGGTACTAGGGATATTGTAGCTAATGTTAGATGGACCTTAGCTGAAAGCAGGGAATACCAGAGGAATGTATATCTGTGTTTCAATGATTATGCAAAGGTATTTGATTGTGTGGATCAAAACAAACTGTGGCTGACTCTGAGAAGAATGGGAATCCCAAATCATTTGATTGTGCTAATGCAAAACCTATACTTGGACCAAGAGGCAGTCATCAGAACAGAGCAAGGAAACACTGCGTGGTTCAAAATTGGGAAGGGCGTAAGCCAGGGATGTGTCCTGTCTTCATACCATATCTTGCATAGTATATCTTTAATTCTTAAATAAGATATTGTGGTGGTGGTGATGGAGTCATGTGTCACCAAGTTGCTTGTGACTCATGGAGACTCTATGTACCACAGCCCTAAATCCTGCTCCATCTTGAGCGAACTTCATTGTCGGCTCTGACACACTTACCTTTATTACACCAGTTACTAAGTCAATCCATCTCATCTCATCCCTCTCTTACTCTGTCCCTCTACCTTCCAAGCGTGATATCCCTCTCCAAGGACTGGTCCCTACTTGCAAAATGCTTAAAGTATATCAGATGGAGCTTCAAAATCCGTTTCTAAAAGGAGCAGCCTGATTTCATCCTTTCCATGACAAATCTGTTTTCTTAGGAGTCCATAGTATATTCAATATTCTTCTCTAACATCACAACTCAAAGACGTCAATTCTTCTTCTCTCAGCATGAGTTATTATCCAACTCTCTGATGCGTGGCAAGTAATTATGAAGATCATGCCCTGGATCAGGTTCTCCTTAATCTCTAAACTGACACTATTACTTCTCAGTACTCTGGAGAAGTCTCTGACAGACAGCACACTTTCCCAATAAGATTCATCTTTTGATTTAATGGCTGATGGTACGAAGAGTGCTGGTTGTAGAACTAAGTAAGCTGAAGCTTTTAATAATGTCATTCTCTTCGCTGCCTATCGTAATGCCATGAACTGGCCCAGTGGTGAGAATATTTGTTCTCTTGATGTTGGGCTTCAATCTATATTGAAGTCTGTAGTCCTCGGCCTTCTGCAGTAAATGTCTCAAGTCCTCCTCCATTTAAGCAAGCAAGATTGTCCTATCTGTGTAACATAGATTGTTGATGAGTCTTCCTCCAAACCAGATACCACATTCCTCCTCATAGACTCCAGCCTTCCAAATGATCTGTTCCACATACAGATTGAAAAGGTATGGAGATAGGATGTGTCCCTGGGTACAACTTTCTGTATTTTGAACCATTCAGTGTTTCTTTGCTTGGTCTCCTGGTCCAATTACAGGCTTCACAGAAGCACAATCAAGTGTTCTGGGATTCCCATTCTTCTAAGAGTTAGCCACAGTTTATTGTGATCCACACAGTCAAATGTCTTTGCATAGTTAATAAAACACAGACAGACATTCCCCTGGTACTTTCTGCTTTCAGCTAAGACCCGTCTAACATTGACTAAAATAACCCTAGTGTCACGGCCTCTTCTAAAGCCAGCTGGCTCACCTGGCAGTTCTCTGCTGATACTCCAGTTGTTTAGGGTAATTTTCAGAAGAATATTTCTTGCATGTTATATTAATATTTCTCAATAATTTCCGTACTCTATTGGGTCACTTTTCTTTGGAATGATAACAAATTTGGATCTCTTCCAGTCAGTTGTCCTGATAGTTGTCCTCCAGGTTTCTTGGCACAGCCTGGTGAGTGCATCCAGGTCATCTTCTGTTTGTTTAAATAAGTCAATTAGTATGCCATAAATTTCTAGGGTTTTGGTTTTTGCCAATTTCTTTGGAGCAGCTAAAACTTCCTCCTTTATCCCATAGGCTCTTGGTCATATGTTACTTCATGAAATTCTTCTATATTGGTCAATTCTTTTCAGTATAGTGACTCTGTATACTCTTTCCATCTTCTTTGGATACTTCCTGGGTCATTCAACATTCTCCCACAGTATTCTTAAATATTGCAAATGGAGGTTTTAATTTTTCTTTAATTCCTTCAGTTCAAAAAATGGTGATCATGGCAGAAGGATGGGCAATCTTGTCCCTTGGGATTAATTGCTTCTGAAAACTGTCTGGAAGGTTAACTATGGGTTCATTTGACTGGAAGGTGCATAACAAACAACAGATCAAAAATAAGCTTAGTAGGAAAAGCCTTACACCAAGGGCTTTTGTCAAAAGGAGTAGTTTATCACTGCAAAAGTAGCAGTTGTTCAACATTGCAGACATGAGGCAGCAAGATCAGTTGGAACACATTTCAAGCATATAATTCTTCTTTTCAGAATGTTACATTTAAATGTGCCTTTTCTTTCTTTATTCGCATACTAAAATAAGGCATTTGGAGTCTTGTAAAGTGACAAATTGTGTACAATAGGGCACACTTATACTAGCATGTGGACTAGCAGGCATGGCAATTGAGGCTGATATCTCAGATATGAAAACACAGAGAAGGAGGGACAGCTATAAGCAGACAGTAGTGATTGGAACATGGAATGTGAAAAGCATGAATGTAGGAAAATTGGATGTTGTTAAGAAAGAAATGGAACACATAAATATTGACATACTAGGTATTAACAAAGTGAGATGGCTTGGTATGGGATATTTTGAATCAGATGATCATATGATCTACTATGCCAGGGATGAAAAGGTGAGAAAAAATGAGGTTGGTTCCATAATGGAAAAATTAATTTCTAGATCCATCATAAAATACAATGTGGTGAGTGACAGGATAATATCCATACACATACTGGGAGTCCTTTGAATATCACTATTATTCAAATATGTGAACTGATAACTAAGCCCAAAAGGAAGAAATAGAAGATTTCTACCAACTTTTGCAGTCAGAAATTGATCAAACATGCAGTCAAGATACACTGATAATAATAGGAGAGTGGAATGCAAAAGCTGGGAAACATGGACTTGGTGACAGAAATGAGGCTAGAGATAGAATGATAGAATTCTACACATTAAATGATTTATTCATTGAAAATACCTTTTATAAGAAACACAAATGCAGGCTATACACATGGATTTCACTTAATGGTATGCATAGGAACCAAATTTATTACATTTGTGGAAAGAATTGCTGAAGAATCTCACTATCAGCTGTGAAAACCAGGACAGGTGCTGATTGTGGAACAGATCACCAACTACTCATATGCAAGTTCAAGTTGAAGTTGAAGAAAATAAAATCAAATCTACAGGAACCAAAATTTAACCTTAAATCTATGCCACTCGAGTTTCAAAACCATCTCAGGAACAGATCTGAGGCCTTGAGCACCAATGAGCGTAGACAAATGAGCTCTGGGAGGATATCAAAAAATTCATCCCTAAAGAATGCAAAAGATCATTACAAAGGCTGAAGAAGAAGAAAAGACCAAGATGGATATCAGATGAGACTCTGAGTATTGCTTTAGAGTGCCGAGAAGCCAAAGCTAAAGGAAGAAATCAAGAAATTAAAGAGCTTAACAGAAAATTTCAAAGGGTAGCTCAGAATGACAAAATAAGATAGAATAATGAAATGTACAAAGAGCTAGAGTCAGAAAATCAAAAGGGCTGAACTCAGCATTTCTTAAGCTGAAGGAATTGAAAAACAAATTCAAGGCACAAATGGGAATACTTAAAGATGCTTTGGGCAGAGTGTTATATGATCCAAGAGGCATTAAAAGAGGACAGAAGGAGTATACAGAGTCACTGTACCAGAAGGAATTGGCTGACATGGAGGAATTTCATGAAACACATAAGCAAGAGCCTATGGTGATGAAGGAGGAAGTTTAAGTTGTTCTGAAAGAATTGGCAAAAAAGCAAGGTTCCCAGAGTTGACGGCATACCAACTGACGTATTTCAACAAGCAGATGTAGATGTACTCCCTAGATGTACTTACTAAGTTGTGCCAAGAAATCTGGAAGGCAACCACCTGCCCAACTGCCTGAAAGTGATCAATACTCGTGCCCACTCTAAAGAAAGGTGACCTGATGGAGTTCAGAAATTATTGAACAATATCATTAATATCACATGAAAACAAGGTTCTGCTGAAAATTATCCAAAAATGACTGGAGCAACATGTCAACAGAGAATTGCCAACTGTGCCGGCTGGGTTTAGAAGAGGCCGTGTTACTATGGACATTATAGCTAATGTTAGTTGGATCTTGTAGAAAGCAGAGAGTACCAGAGTAATGTCTATCTGTGCTTCATTGACTATGCAAGGGCTTTTGACTGGGTGTATCACAGCAAGATGTGGCTGACTCTATGAAGAACGGGAATTCCAGAGCATTTGATTTATTTGATAGTTTATGCAAAATCTATGCTTAAACCAAGAGCCAGTGGTTAGAACAGAACAAGGAGACACTGCATGGTTAAAAATCAGAAAGGGTGTCTGCCAGGGATGTATTCTGTCTCCAGACCTTTTTAGTCTGTATGTAGAACAGGAATCCAGGATGCTGAGCTGTACAAGAAGGAATGTGGCTTCAGGATTAGAGGAAGACTCATCAACAACCTGTGTTATGCAGATGACATAACCCTGCTTGCTGAAATGGAGGAAGATCGGAGGCGCTTGATGCAGAAGGTCAAGGACTGCAGCCTCCAATATGAATTGAAGCTCAACATCAAGAAAACAAAGATTTTCACCACTGGCCAATAGGTAGCATAATTATGGATGGTGAAGAGATTGAGATAGTTAACAGTTTTAGTTTACTTGGCTCTGCAGTCAACACTCTTGGTAACAGCAGCCAGGAAATCAGGAGACGAATGCATTGGGAAAGTCAGCTTCCTAGAGTAGTGAAGAGGAATGACGTCAGACTGGAAACTAAGGTGTGCCTGATTCAGGCTATAGTTTTCGCAATTGCATGTTATGCATTGGAGAGCTGGGCAATGACTAGGGATGATAGAAAGGAAATTGATGCCTTTGAGCTGTGGTGCCGGAGAAGAATGTTGAATATGCCATGGACAGCTAGGAGAATAAACAGATTTGTTTATCCTAGAGAGGGTGAAACAGGGTTGCTCCTGGGAAGCAAGGATTTTGGAGCTTCGTTTGACCTACTTTGAGCATATTACAAGGAGGGAATCATTCCTTGGAGAGGGATATCATATTTGAGAGAGTGGAAGGACAGTGCAAGAGAGGAAGACCCTTGATGAGATGGATCAATTCAGTGATTGTGATTGGAGTAATGGGAGTAGGTGTGTCAGAGATAGGAATGTTGGCACAGGATAGAGCCATTTTTAGGGATTTTGTACATATGGTCTCTGAGTTGCAAGCAACTCGATGACACATAACAAGAAGAAAAACAACAACAACAATAAATAAAGTATTTAAAACATCAATATATACCATAATAAAATCTATGCAGTTAGTATAAGACACTGAGAAGAATGACAATAACTTTCTGTATAAATGTGAGGGTTAAACTGATACAATATTGAATTAAATCCAATTCTACAGAATTACCATTGTTTAAGTTTTTCAGAGTAGTTCTTTAACTTTTTATTAACAGTTTGTTTAGTCTGAATGTTACATTGAAATCTATTACTATAGGTGATGCTATTGATAATTGAAATACTGATAATGGAGTTTCTATATTTTAACACCATAGTTTGTTAAATTGATAGACTGGTAGGGGGGACACATACTCTTTCTCTGTCTCTCTCTCTCTCTCTCTCACACACACACACACACACACACACACACACACACAC
>NW_006399751.1:29911242-29912109 GCF_000299155.1 Elephantulus edwardii | reverse complement strand
ATCAAGTGTTCTTGGATTCCCATTTTCTCAGAATCAGCCACAGTTTGTTAGGATCTACACTGTCAAATGCCTTTGCATAGTCAATGAAACACAGAAAGACATTCCTCTGGTATTCCGTGCTTTCAGCCAAGATCCATCTAACATCAGCTACACTATCTCTAGTACCATGATCTCTTCTAAACCCAGCCTGGACTTCTGGTAGTTCTCTGCTGATGTGCTGTTCCAGTCGTTTTTGGATAATCTTCAGTAGAACCTTGCTTGCATGTGAAATCAATGAGATTGTTCTATAGTGTCCACACTTTGTTGGGTCATGCTTCTTAAGGATGGGAACAAACATAGATCTCTTCCAGTCAGTTGGCCAAGTGGTTGTTCAGATTTCTTGGCACAACTTGGTGAGCACATCCAGGGCAACATCTATTAGCTGAAATATGTCAATTCGTATACCATCTATTCCTGGAGACTTGTTTTTTGCTTTTTCCTTCAAAGCAGCTTGAACTTCTTCCTTCATCACCATAGGCTTTTGCTCATATGTTGTTTCAGTAAATTCTTTTATGTCTGCCAATTCTTTCCGATACAGTGACTCAGTATATTCTTTCCATCTTCTTTTAGTACTTCCTGGATAATTTAATATTCTGCCTTGATTATAGCAATTTGTTCTTCAGTTCCTTGAGCTTAAGAAATGCTGAGCGAGTTTGGCCCTTTTAATATTCTGACTCCAACTCATTGCACATTTTATTGTAATATTTTACTTTGTCGTCTCGTGTTGCCTTTCGAAATCTTCTATTCAACTCTTTAGTATCTTGAATTCTTCCCTGTGCTTTGGCTTCTCTGCACTCCAGTGCCATTTTCAGAGTCTCTTCTGACATC
>NW_006399751.1:29899934-29911142 GCF_000299155.1 Elephantulus edwardii | reverse complement strand
TTCTCCAGCACCACAGCTCAAAGGCATCAATTCTGCTTCTGTCCTCCCTAGTCATTGTCCAGCTCTCTGATGCATAACAAGTAATTGCAAAGACCATGGCCTGTATCAGCTGCACCTTCGTCTCCAAAGAGACACCGTTACTCTTGAGTACTTTAGAGAGGTCCCTAACAGCAGACTTTCCCATGGCAATACGTTTTTTTGATTTCCTGGCTGCTGGTGCCAAGAGTGTTGACTATGGAGCCGAGCAAACTGAAGCTGTGAACAAACTCAATCTCTTCGCCATCCATCCTGATGCTACCAGTATACAATGGATAACCATCTAGATGTAATTAATGGTACATTGTATCTAAGTGAATATGCAAAAAACATGAGAAAATTAAGGATGCTGAGGGTGCATGCAAGAAAGTGACCATAAACATCTTAGAAAATTAGTCCAGGAAAGTGATGTTACAAGAGGACTGAAAGTACTGTATATATTATCAGTAGACATAAAGTGTGGGTGGGGAGAAATGAAGTCAGAGAAGGAGTGAACTTAAAAATTACTAGAGTTATGGAAGAATGTCAAATTGAGCTTATGGAAGATTCCAGTTGTTGTTAAACAAAATATAGGATGTAATTGTGGAAATGGGGGACTGGTGTTAATGGAGACTGAAGAATTATAATAAGAAGGCAGCTATGCAGAAAAACAAATAATTATTGAAATAACAAAGAATAATTGACACACTTTAGTGATAAAGAGAGCAAATTGGGAGAAAATAATTTTAAAGAGAGTGATAATAATCTGAATGTCATAATGAGAAATCTTGCATTAACTATAATGGGCAGTAAATTTAAGGAGTTAAAGTAAGTTCAGTGTTCCTATAATTAGACTTTAATCTGACTAAAAGTCTTCCTAAAGAAAAATAATGTTTCTCAGGAGAGGGGTGAGACTCAGACTTGTATTTAAGAGATCTTCATTAGCCATAGTCCTAAGAGAAGACACTTGAGTCAGTGTATTTTCCAGCTACTGGTAATGTCAGCCCTCCAGAGAAAAGAGTCAAAAATCTATGCTATTCCCCAAAACCCCAATAATTTATTTAATACATTATTACTCTTTTGATTTCCTGGTATTAAATTTATTTTCAGATTACTAGTTGGCTTCTCTTGGAGACTTGCTTATTGTGGGAATGAAATATATTCATCACAGACACGCTGGTGTCATTCTGCTTCTGGTAACAGTGAAATTTATCAATTGAAAATAATTATTATTCAGTTATAATGTGTTTCCCAAGACAGCTTCACTGAATTAGCAGGAAATATTTTGACCATGTTGTTGCAAGTATTCTTGTCTGTATTTTGTGTTATTAAAAATGCTATTCTAGGAACCCATATCAGTATCTTGCATTTTGATTATTAATTTGAGTTAATCTTTAAACAATATATTAGGTCACAGAGATAATCAAGTTCCTGAAATTTTAATGCAAAAGTCCAGGCTCCTGGCCAGAAAACAAATTATTACAGGAAATGGAAGAGTCAGTCATTCTTTAATTTCACTGCTTTCTCTGATCAGTTTCCTTAAAATTTTAAACAAGTTCTTTAAAAACTTATGCTTTATTCATATATTCTCACTATATGTATGTGCTAATGTGTGTATTCTGTCATAGCTTCAGGAGAAAATTCAACATATTAGTAATTTTAAAATGCAGAAATGTTAATGTGCACAGATTTTCTTTCCTGGTTTTTCTCTCTGTTTATAAAAGGCATAGAAGATTCCCAGACCTTAATTGAGTTGTTAAATTTCTCAGAGGCATTTCTGTCAAAGCTGGTAATAATTTCACAGGTACATAATTATATTAAGCTCTCTCTCCATCTAGTATTTACCAGAGAAATATTATTTTGGGGGAAAGAAAAGTTAAAAGGTGACAGCTCAAGTAAATTTTATTTCCTGTTAGTGAAAAATTGCTCCTTGATCTTATCTTAAACTATTGAAAAAGTTTATTCATTAAATTAAATTCATTAATAAGTGATGGTTTGGTCAACTAATAATAAGAAGGTAGAAATTTCAAGGCAATACTAAATGTGGATGATGTTTTTGTTAAGTGTCATCAAGTCACCTGCAGCTAATAGCAACCTTATGTACATAACGTCTCTGAAGTCTGCCCTACACTGAATATCATGTATTATTTCAGATATGAGCATTTATGACAGTGTTCCAAAAGCAGCTGGATCAATAAGCGGTGTTTTTGCCTGTTATATCACCACCAGGAAAATCAACATCTTCAAATATTCAGTAGCTAACAAATGTTGTTTTCTTGGCATTAATTTCAAAACAAGATTCCAAAACTTAAAAGCTGAACCCACCACAAAACAGCAACACCTTCCCTTATGTTATATAGATGTATGACAGTAATGCATACATTAAAGTAATTTTTGGTCTGTGCAAACCTGGATTTTTACAATTTCTATTACAGATTAAAATTATATTGACATTTCTGCAGTACAAATACATGTTTTTGAATAGCATAGGGTATTATGGGCTGCTTTGATCCCCACACACCACCTACCCTCATAATATCAGCTGGGCAGTAAAAGAAAGAAAAAAACCATAAAAAGCATATGTATATGTTGTTATGTGCTGTAAAGTTCGAGCCAACTCATTGTTGATCCTCCAGTAGGTTTTCAGAGATTGTAGTTTAACAGCAAGAGAGTGCCTGTCTTTCTCCTATAGAGCAGCTGGTAGATTCAAAGCCACCAAAGTTTCTGTGTATGTACATACATGTTCTTGTTGTAATGTACCATTGAGTCGCCTGTAACTCATAGCGACCCTATGTACAACAGCCCTGAACCCTCTTCTACCTTGTGCTAGGCTTACAGTCTCTGACACGCCTATCCCCATTTCCCCAGACACTGAATCAATCCATATCATCAAGGGTCTTCCTCTTCTGTGCCATCCCTCCACATTCACAAGCATGACGTCCCTCTCCAAGGACTGGTCTCTCCTTGAAACAAGTCCAAAGTATGTCAAACGAAGCTTCAGATTTACCTCCAAGGAGAAGCCTAGTTTTACCCTCTCTAGGACATATCTGTTTGTTCTCCTAGCTACCTCTTTTTTTAATATCTCTCCTAAATATTGGTACAAGTGGCACAATAGATTTTATATAATTTCTCATTGAATTATGTTGTTGTTGTTAAATTCTATCTAGAGTTAACTATTCCTCATAATTATTGTTGTTGTTAAGTGTTGTCAAGTCGTAGATCACTCATAGCGACAGTATGAACAAAAGACCTGAACACTTGTATAACTTTCATCATGTCTCCAAGTTCATAGGGTTTCTAGAGGCAAGCTATATTGGAAGTGGATACCACTCCTGCTTTCAAGCTTGTTTTAATCAGGGAGCTCCCCCAAACACTGTCCAGTGTGGGTGACCAATATCGTATTTGACACATAAGTGTTACAGCGTTCAGCAACACAGCAACCACGAGTTACCTCTTACAGCAAATGGACAGACCAGTGCTATGCCACTTAGAGGAATGTTTGACCAAAACCAGTTAAAACCAAACCTATAAATAAGAGATCTGAACCTTGCCCTATGCTGTCGTCATTCTCATTGTCTCTGCTACACTTGAATTCATTGTTACAGTCACCATTATCAATTCATCTTGTTAAGAATCAACCCTACTTACCCTGACACTCCACCTATCCAAGAATGATGCCTTTTTCCAAGAACAAGTCTATCCTAACATGGCCAAAGTATGTAACAGTTTCACCATTCTTGCCTCTAAAGAGTGCCATGATTACTTTTTCTCCAAAACATAGTTGTTTTTTCTTTTGGCAGTTCAGGGAATTTTAGCATTTGTTAAGACCACAGCTAAAAGACACTGATTCTCTTTATTCATTTTACTACTTTCAAGTGTATAAAAAGTAATTCATTAAAAGGTATATAGTTTTATTACATGCATCATAGTCTTTAAACTGATACCTTTAGCATTCTGGAGAAATTACAGACAGTAGGAGGGTTCTTTTTCCCCAGTGCAACACAACTTTCTATTTCTTGACTCTTAGTACCAAAGGTTGACTGTGGATCCAAGTAAGATAAAATTGTTGACTGCTTCAATTTATTTATTTATAATGATGCTGCCTATTAGTCCAGGATTATGGATTTTTCTATTCTTGGTGTTGAACTATAATTTATACTGAAGATTGTAGTCTTTGCTCTTCTGTAGTATTTCAAATCTTATGCATAAGATTATTGATGAGTCTTCTTCCAATCCTGATGACACATTCTTCACCATTTAGTCCAGCTTCTTGAATCCTTTGCTCAGCATACAGATTGAATAGGTGTGGAGACAGTCCTGATGCACACCTTTCTTGATTTTAAACTGTGTTTGGAAAGCAGCTTCTAGACACAGTTAAGTGTTCTGAGATGTCCACACTTCTCAATGGTAGGCATAATTTGCTGTTAAATGCTAAAAATGGTTTGGGCTATAATTTTATAACAATCAAATAAAACAAAAGGAAAATCTACAGTTTGAGTAATGCTGAGGCAGTGAAGTAGGCTTCCTTTTGTTGTTGTTATATGACTTTTAATTGGTTACGATTCATAGCAACCTTCTGAACAACAAATTGAACCCTGGCCATTTCTTGTGCTTCATTCACCATCTTTTGATAGATGAACTTTAACCTAAGTGGTAAACACAGGTCAGAGCAAGAAGACTCTTACAGTAAAACTGAGGCAGTGACCCTTCTCCTTTTACCTCATAAGTGATAGCTTCAAAGAGTTGGCCTTCACATATTGGCCTCTCCTGCTGGGGAAGGTGTGAGAAACTCTCATTTTTTATTGAAAAACCACATTTTGCAATTCAAGGCAAGGAAAAGTTCTAGAAGTAACCATAATGTCAAAGGAAACATTCTCCCTTATATGATTCTATTCTTCAGTGTATTATGGTTGGAAAAGTGAAAAATAAACAAAAAATAGGGTGATTTTCAATGAGATAAAGTGACACAGTGACTGTAACAATAGGCTTAAGCAGAGAAGACATTGTGAGGTTGGTGCAAAATTAGACAGCATCTCATTTTGATTTACTGTGATTTGGAGCCTATTCACAAGTAGCTAAAAGCAAGAATTCTGCTGAAAAGATTGTGATTATAAATTTTGTTGTACTTCTTTTACTTCTGTTGCCGTAAGACTCATTCTTTATTATTCTGTCCTTCATTTTCACCTGAACTTTAACACCATACTTCTCTAAACATTCTCCGAGTTCTTCATCCCTTCTTTTATTCAAAACCCTTTCTCTAAAGCCTCCTCAGCTTCTGTTTTCTTAACACAGTTACCTTTTTCTCAACCATCAGAGAACATCCTTAAATGTCTTTGCCTTGACTAAACCTCTTTGTTCTCTCCAAAACCTGCTTCAATAGCTTTTTCTAGTTAGTTTGGTTGTTTTGTTCTATTTTTCCTCTTAAGTCATGAACAACAACAGAGAAAAGGTGTACTCTTGCCTTTTATTATACCTTCCTGAAAATAAGACCTTTTACCTATAGAATCTGTACTCCTTTTGAAACTACTAATGTCTTAATTCCTAATCTTATGTCTCATTTACTTAAGGTGATTACTTGCTTCAATTTTCCCATGATTATATGGGTTTCTAGGACAAAGGAATTTTAGTTGTAAAACTGATTAATAATTCCTTGTATTCATGACTCATAATTTTACATTTTTCTCCTGTTAATATTAAACAAGATCAGAATTACGTGACACATTCAACATCACAAACTTGTTGGTTATGTCTACTTTATTTCCCACTAATTTGTCTATGTATAATTCTTAGTACCCTAACTCATTCTCATATTCTGATAATTGCTACTACAAGAACTCATTAATCTATTAAAAGAACTCTAAAATATCATCTCACCCCAGTAGAATGTCAAAATTTAACAGAACAGCAAACAACAAATGCTGATGAGGTTGTGGAGAAATTGGAATCCTTATTCACTGTTGATGGGAGTGTAAAATGTGCAACCACTATGGAAGGCTGTATGGCGCTTTCTCAAAACAACTGTGAATAGAAATACCATTTGACCCAGCAATTCCACTGCTGGAAATTTACCCTAAGGAAACCGTAACCTCCACACAAGCAGATATGTGCACACCCATGTTGAATGTGGCTTTGTTCACAATAGCAAAAAGTTGGAAACTACCTAAGTGCCCATCAACAAATGAGTGACTAGAGAAGCTCTGGTATATTCACACAATGGAATACTACACTGCATTGAAAAACAAGGAACTCATGAAATATTATTCAAAATGGGTGACCTTGGAGGACATTGTGCTGAGTTAAATATCTCAGTCACAAAAGGACAGGTGCTGCATGGTACCACTATTGTGGAACGAGACTGACATTAGAGTTGGGGGTGAGACTGAGAAAAATCGGTTAAATTATGTATACTGCATTGAAACAGATGAGGGAGAGAACTGGTTGAAAGAAATATATGGCTTGGTATTATTATTATGACAGGAGTCCAGAACCAAGGCTGCACAGTGGAGCAGACTTATAGGAAGGGATTACATAACAATGAAAGAGTTTTTATTTTACTTTTCAAGAAGAGTGAATTGGGGGCAGGGAGTAAAATGCAACAATGAAGGCCTGGAAACACTAAGTCTCTGTAAACTTTCATTAAAATTAATTAAAAAAGAACTCATCATCTAAAGTCTCAATATTCTCACCTAATTTCTAATTTCCTTTCTGTAATTCACTTTCCTAAATATTATTACTTTGACAAAATTTCTTTTTTAAACAGTAAATATATTCATTCTCTACTGATTTATGGAGACAATTTCTGAATATTCTATGAATTCTATGAATATACCTCAATGGTGATGAAGGAGGAAGTTCAAGCTGCTCTGAAGTTCTAAAGCTGTCAAAAAACAAGGGCCCAGGAATTGATGTAATATCAATTATATTTCCACAAAAAGATGCAGCTCTGGAAGTACTTACCAGGCTGTACCAAGAAATTTGGAGGACAACCACCTAGCCAATTAACTGAAAGATATCAATGTGTAATACCATTCAAAAAAAAGGTAACCCAACTGAGTGTGGAAATTAGTGAACAATATCACTATTATCAAATGCAAGTAAAATCTTGCTGAAGATTAACCAAAGCAACCAGAGTAGTACATTGACAGAGAACTACTGTAGGTACAAGCTGGGTTTAGAAGAGGTCTTGGCACTATGGACATCATTTCAAATATCAGATAGATTTTAACCAAAAGCAGAAAATACCAGAAGAATGTCTATTTGTGTTTAGTTGACTATGGAAAGGCTTTTGACTATATGGGTCATAATAATTTGTGGCTAACCTTGAGAAGAATAGGAATTCCAGAACACCTGATTGTACTCATTCAAAACCTATACTTGGGCCAGGAGGCTGTTATCAGGACAGAGCAAAGAAATACTGCATAGTTGAAAATAATAAAAGGAGTATGTCAGAGATGTGTGCTGTCTCCATACTCTTCAATCTGTATGAGGAAGAGATCATTCAAGAGGCTGGACTTTATGAAAAAGAATGTGGCATCAAGATTGGAGAAAAAGATTGATCAACAACTTGTGTTATACAGATGATGCAACCTTACTTGCTGAAACTGCGGAGGGACTGAAACATCTGCTGCAGATGGTCGAAGACTATAGTTTGTAATATGGATTGAAGCTCAACATAAAGAAAACAAAGGTTCTGATTACTAGATCAATTGGTAGTACAATGAGAAATGGAGAAGTAATTGAGATTTTTAACAATTTAAGCTTGCTCGGTTTCACAATCATCCTTCTGGGCACCAGTACTCAGGAAATCAAAAGACCAATTGCATTAAGAAAATCTACTGTCAGAAACCTCTCCAAAGGTGTGACTGATCAAGGCTATGGTTTTCACAATTACTTGCTATGCATCAAAGAGCTGGAAAATGATCGAGGATGACAGAGAAGAATTGATGCCATTACATTCTGATGCTGGAGAAGAGTATTGATCATACCATAGACTGCCAAGAAAATTAACAGGTTTGTCCTGGAGAGGATAAAACCAAGCTGCTCCTTGGAAACAAGGATTGTGAAGCTCTGTCTCATAAACTTTGGGCATGTAGTCAGAAGTGACCAGTCTTTGGCAAAAGATATCATGCTTGGAAAGTTTGAAGGGAAGTGGAAGAAAGGAAGACACTGAATGATACAGATTGACACAATAACTGGGATAACGAAGGTAGGTGTATTAGAGGCAGTGAGATTGGCTCAGGATAGAGCCAGGTTCAGAGCTATTGTGCATAAAGTCACTTGAGTCACAGTGGACTCAACAGCACATAATAACAACAGCAACAGATGTTTCACTGCTAGTGGTTAGAATTAATTAGGTACTCTTGCAAGGAAGATGGGCAATCTTGTCCTGTAAGGCTTTTACAAGAGGGTAGTGAGTTTGATTATATTTTATTCATAATAGATTGCTATCATTGTTTTATGTCATTAAATCAAAACTGACCCATAGGTGGTCCTCCAGTGTCTTTTCAGGGACAATAAATCCCTTGGGAGATTGTCCATCTTTCTCACCTTTGCACCAGTAAACCCAACCAGAAATACTAAGTGTCAGATTCCACACTTGAGTGGTCCTAAATCACACACAAAATGAAAGGTAGACCCTGCATAATATCTCCTCTACAATAATAAGTCTGGTCTCACAGTCTGCAGCGAACTGTAGTGCTAAACCAAATGCTACATCTCCCCAGGGATCTAAACCCACATGTGTTTCTGAGGAAGAAATATAAGTAATCTCCTTTGCAATTTACAAATCTAGGTTAAAAAAAATAAAAAAATACTTGAAGTCAGCCTCATATAGTTTCAGAACAAAACCACACATCACCTATATTCTAAAGAAGTTAGAGTTGTTTAAAGTTTTCTAGGAAAAAAACAGGCAAAGACCAATAGTTAATTACAACAATACTTACCTTATATACAATCACAAAGAAATTCTACTTTGAGCCACTATATTGTGTTGTTATGCATCATCAGTTCAGAGCCAGCTGACCCTCCAGCAGGTTTTAAGAGGCAGTAAATCATACAGGAAGAGGTTTTCCATCTTTCTCTTTTGAAGCAGCTGATGGATTCAAATCATGTGACTTGAAGTACTATGTTGTTGTGGTGTGCTGTCAATTCAGAACCGATCCATAGCTGACACTTTGTTCATTCTTCTGCAAAACAGCTAGTGGATTGGAACCTCCTTTGCCAAACAGCTTCTTACCATTAGGACATCTAGATCCATAAATCATTAGAGTGTCTAAATATTTATAATTTTTTGAGACAAGTATGATAATACTTAATGGTGTTGATACCTCATTGACTGAAATACACACACACACACACACACACACACACTTAGTGATGCAAGTGTTTCCCAATAGCAAACAATTTGGGGAAAATATTCAATTAGATCATTTGTAAAGGGGGTGTGTGACAAAAAAAAATTCTTCACTTTATGATTGGCAATGTTTAGGAAAAATATTGAATGAGATGAATGTAAAAAAGCTGTAAATAATTTAGGTATCTTCCTCCATATAATAAAAGTAAAAATCAACTACCATTATGTTTACAGCTCCTGTGACCTAGTGGCAAGAAGCTGTACTGCAGTCCTGAAGGTTCAAGGCCACCAGCTGCTCTACAGGAGAAGGATGGGCAATCTCCTCCCTGGTGAGTAAGAGCCTCTGAAAACCCACCAGAGGATCAGCTATGGGTAGGTTCCAACTCTACAGCACATACCACCACCACCACCACCACCACCACCACCACCATGTTTACACCCAGCAATGACTTTAACCATGTTGTTATTGTAAGAATTATTGATATCTATCAAAGTTTAACAAAGGAACAAACAGATAATAAGTTAAATTTTAAAAATGAATTAAATGATATGAAAACTATAATATTGTTGTTGTTGTTATGTGCTGTCAAGTCGCTTGTGATTCATAGCGACCCTATGTACAACAGCCCTAAACCCTGCTCTATCCTGTGCCAACTGCACTGTCTTTGACACACCCATCCTGATTACCCCAGTCACTGAATTAATCCACCTCATAGAGGGCTTTCCCCTCCTGCGCTGTCCCTCCACCCTACAAAGCATGATATCCCTCTCCAAGGACTTGTCCTTTCTTGCAACATGTCCAAAGTGTGTTAGAGGGATCCTCAGAATCCTTGCCTCCAAGGAGCCGCCCAGTTTAACCCTTTCCAGGATGACTCTGTTTTCCTAGCAGTCTATGGTACCCTCAATACTCTTCTCCAGCACCACAGCTCAAAAGCAACAATTATCATTTGTTATGCAACTATAATATTCGTTGATATTATTTTTTGTGTCTGAGTTTTAAGACTTTCAGTCATGGACTGTGAATAACTAATAGTGAAAGTACTTGTTAGGAGTTTATTCCTACTAATATGAGTAATACGCTGGAATTGGTTCCTAAGCATGATTTTTTCATTTGTTTCATTTCCTAACTCTCACCTGATCCAATTATTTTATTTTTCTGAGTTCACCAAGCTTTCTTCCCCCCTCTGGAAATACCAGTATTATTCCAATTAAAATTATATTAAACTTAAATGAGTTACTCATGATCAATAAAATCATAACAAATATTAAATGAATTAATGATTAGATATCTTTGGGGATTGTTACATATTTAAAGGGGGCTAATAAAAGCACAAAAAATACTCCTGAATACCCACTGGAAAGTACATTTAATTCCAAGTAGTGAATAGTTTTTCAAAATATTGACTTGAAGTGTGTTCTTTGTATTTATGCTTTATTTACAGTTATACAATATTAAATTTGAAACTCACAAAAAAAAACCCAAAAAAAACCCTCAGTACAAATATTCTGTTTATGCTCTGTGCCTAGGAGGCAGTTGTCAGAATAGAGCAAGGTATGGTTCAAAGTTGGGAAAGGTGTACACCAAGGATGGGTTCTATCTCCATATCTTTGCAATCTATATGTTGTTTGTTGTTGTTATGTGCTGTCGAGTCACTTGCGACTCATAGCGCCCCTATGTACAACAGCCCTAAACTCCACTCTATCCTGTGCCAATTGCACTGTCTCTAACACTCCCATCCCAATTATCCCAGTCACTGAATCCATCCACCTCATAGAGGGCCTTCCTCTCCTGAGCTGTGCCTCCACCCTCCCAAGCATGATGTCCCTCTCTAAGGACCGGT
>NW_006399751.1:29899091-29899834 GCF_000299155.1 Elephantulus edwardii | reverse complement strand
ATAAGCACAAAAATATCTCAAAGTAAGAAATTTCTGTTCTGAAAGTAAATAATTCTGAGGCTAAGAAATTTGTTTTAATTATTATCTATAAGAAATTTGGGGAACTTAAGTAGTGTACACTATACAGAGTTGTACTATTAGCCCAAAGGCTGTGTCTCTATGGCCAGTTGAAAACACCAGCCTGCTTCTCAGAAGAAAGAATGGCCATCATCTCCCTAATGATTTATAGCCTGGGAAACTCAATAAAGGATCAGCTATGAGTCAGTTTCCACTGAAAGGTAGTGAGAGAAATAACAAATTAAGAGAAGAGTGGAGTGCAATAAATATTATATCTACTATTTTCTGTGATTCAACTAATAATACTATTTTAATTCTTAGAGGCAAGGATGGTGAAACTTCATCTCATGTGCTTTGGGCAAATTGTCAAGAGGCACCAGTCTTTGGGAAAAGGTGTCATGGTGGGAAAGGTGGAGAGTCAGAGAAAGAAATGAAGATAGATTGACACAGAGACTATAACAATGGGTTTGGACACATCAGGTATCACGAGGATAGGGCAAGATTCAGACCTGTTGTCCATAGGGTTCTTATGAGTAGTAGCCAACTTGACAGAACCTAACAACAATATCATTTAAATGTATATATTCTTAGAATTACTATCCTGCTTCTATAAATTGTTACATGTTGTTGTTATGTGCCGTTGAGTTGTTTGCGACTCATAGCGACCCTATGCACAACAGCCCTAA
>NW_006399751.1:29876200-29886506 GCF_000299155.1 Elephantulus edwardii | reverse complement strand
TCTGTTCCACAATCAGCTCCTGGCCTAGTTTTCACAGCTGATATTGAAGTTCTCCTGCGGTTCTTTCCACAGATGTAATCAATCTGATTCCTATGCATACCATCAGGTGAAATCCATGTATATAACCTGTGTTTATGTCTCTTAAAAAACGTATTTGTGATGAATAAGTCACTGATTGTGCAAAATTTCATCATCCTCTCTCCAGCTCCATTTCTGTCACCGAGTCCACGTTTTCCAACTACTGAATCTTCTTCTCTATTCCCAACTTTTGCATTCCAATTACCCATTATTATCAATGCATCTTGATTGTATATTCGAGCGATCTCCGACTGTAAAAATTGGTAAAAATCTTCTATTTCCTCTTCCTTGGTTCTGGTTGTTCGTGCATATATCTGAATGATAATGGTATTCACTGGCCTCCCTTGTATGCGTATGGGAGGACCTGATGCACTTGCTGCAGAAGGCCAAGAACTGCAGCCTCCAATATGGATTGGGGCTCAATGTCAAGAAGACAAAGATTCTCACCACTGGGCCAATTGGCAATATCAGGATGGATGGTGAAGAGTTTGAGATTGTTCACAGCTTCAGTTTGCTTGGCTCCACAGTTAACACTCTCGGCACCAGCAACCAGGAAATTAGAAGACGTATTGCCATGGCAAAGTCTGCTGTTAGGGACCTCTTCAAAGTACTGAAGAGCAATGGTGTCTCTTTGGAGACTAAAGTGAGTCTGATACAGGCCATGGTCTATGCTATTACTTGTTATGCATCAGAGAGTTGGACAATGACTAAGGAGGATAGAAGGAGAATTGATGTGTATAGAGGGTACCATGGACTGCAAGGAAAACAAACAGATTCGTCCTGGAAAGGGTAAAACCAGGCTGCTCCTTGGAGCCAGGGAATCTAAGGCTCTGTCTGACATACTTTGAACATGTTGCAAGGAGGGACAGGTCCTTGGAGAGGGACATCATGCTTGGGAGGGTGGAGGGACAGTCCCCATGAGGTGGATTGATTCAGTGACTGGGGTAATCAGGATGGGTGTGTCGGAGATGGTGCGATTGGCACAGGACAGAGCAGAGTTTAGGACTGTTGTACATAGGGTCGCTATGGGTCACAAGCGACTTGATGGCACATAACAACAACAACAACAACAACAATCAAGGTTTTTATTTTATTTTGTTTACTTCACAAATTTTCCTTTAGTTTTTCAACATTCCAAAATCAGTTCTAAAGTCTCTTTTGATAAAATGTTGAACTTTCTTTCTTTCCTGTAATTATAATGATCCTTTCCCTTCATCATGTATGATGTCCTTAATGTCATCATACAACGTACTTGATCTTCAATAATTTTCATGAGATCATTATTGTATATAACAAACTGAGTCAGAAGCAACCTATAGCTGACTCTCCAGAGGGTTTTCAGAGGCAGTAATCTCATGGGATGAGATCGCTCATCTTTCTCCTACAGAGCAGTTAGTGGATTGGAACTATGTATCTTTGGGTTGGCACTGGAATTTCTTACCACTAAACCACTAGAGCTCCATTTTTTCCCCCATAACATTGTCTTTATAAATTTATGGAAGATTTCTTCAAAGTCATTTGTTGATATTTATAGACTAGTTTTCATTTTCTACATTGGTTGATGTTATGAACTAATTTTCATTTTCTACAGCCTAAGTTTGATCTTGCATCTCATCTGTTCTATTCCAAAGCTTCTCCACTGCCTGTTTTCACAGATGTAGTTGATTTGTTTCCTGTGCATATTGTTTGGTGATGTCTTTGTTTATAGTCATTGTTTATGTGATTTTTTAAAGAAAAAGGTATTTGTGATGAATAAATTGTTTGTTATACTAAATTCTAGCATTTGTCTTTCACCATAATTATATCATTAAGACCCTATTCTAACTGCCAATACTATTTCTTTGTCTTCCAACTTTTATATTCCTATAATCAATAATTTCTCGTAAATCTTAATTAAATGTTATATCAGCTTCAGACAGAACAAGTTTATTGTTGCTAAGTGTCAGGGAGACAAGTATGACTCATAGTCATACTATGAACAACAGATCTGAACCCAGTACTTGACCCCATTGCTGCAATCACTGTGTCAATTAGTCTCATTGAGGGTCTTTTTCTCTTTCATTGACCCTCCACCTTTCCAAGTATGATTTCCTTTTTCCAAAGACTAGACTCTCCTAACAACAAGACCAAAGTATGTGAGACAAAGCTTTGTTGCCCTTGCCTATAAGTACACTCTCGGTACACATTCTCCGAGAAATATCTGGGTTGTTTTTTTTTGCAGTCCACAGGGCATTCAGAACCTACATCATAACTCAGACAATGACTCTCTCCCAGTTATCTCTATTCATTTTCCAGCTCTCAGATACATAGCAGTTGATTGAAAAGACCATGAAGAAATTTAATGAAATCTTCATTTTCTTTCTCTTTGACTTTACTGGTTGATGTATAAATTTAAATAATAGTTATTTAACAGAGCCTCCTATCATGTGCATGGATATTATTCTATCATTGAGAGTATTATATTTTAAGATAGATCTTGAAATATTATTTATAACAGGGAAGGTTTCTCTTTGTCATTCCTAGCAAAGTATACCACATGATATCCTGAATCAAAAAGATCACATCCAGGCATTTTTGGCAAACTAATATATAAGATTTTTATATATGTGTGTTTCATCTTATATATGACTACTTCCAACTACTTCCAAATTTCCTGGATAAGAAAGTAAAGAAAGGAAAGAAGAAAGAAAGAAAGAGAGAGAGAGAGAGAGAGAGAGAGAGAGAGAGAGAGAGAGAGATGTTCTAAGCTCTAGTTGAGATAGAGCTTCAAATTCCTAGCTTTCATGGAGAAACTTGGTTTTACCCTCTCCCAAGACAGACCTATTTATTTTCTTGGCAGTCCTTGATATATTAAAGACTCTTCTCCAGCACAACTCAAAGGCATCCATCCTTCTTTTGTCATCCTTGGTCATTGTCCAGCTCTCTGATGCATAGCAAGTAATTTTGAAAATGATGGCCAGGATCAGGCACACCTTAGTCTCTACACTGATATTGCTGCTTCTCAGTACTCTGGAGAGGTCCCTGACAACAGATTTTTCCAATGCTATTTGTCTTTTGATTTCCTGACTACTAGTACCAAAAGTGTGAAATGTAGAGCCAAGCAAGCGGAAATTGTTAATCTCAATCTTTTCTCCATCTATTATGGTGTTTCTAATTAGCCCACAGAAAAGAATCTTTGCTTCTTGATGTTGAGCTTCAATCAATTTAAAGACTACAGTCCTTAACTTACAGCAAGAGCTTCAGGTCCTCATTAGTTTCATCAGGCAAGGTTATTCATCTGTATAATGTAGGTTGTTGATTAATCTTCCTCCAATCCTGACTCCACATTCCCCCTCATAAATCCTAGCTTCCTCGATGATCTGTTCTTCATATAGATTGAAAAGCTATAGAGACAGGATTCATCCCTGGCCTATACCTTTCCTGACTTTGAACCATGAAATATTTTCTTGCTCTGTTCTGAGGACTTTTCCAATTATAGGTTTCACATGAGCACAATTAAGTGTTCTGGGATTCCCATTTTTCCCAAGGTTAGATCCAATTTGTTGTGATCTACACAGTCAAATGCCTTTCCATAGTCAATGAAACACAGATAGACATTCCTCTGGTATTCCCTGCTTTCAGCCAAGATCCATCTGACATTGGCAATATTGTCTCTAGTGCTACAAGGAAGATCCCAGATGTGATTGATTACTATAATAACTAGGGCAATGGGGGGATAGGTGTGTCAAAGTCAGTGAGATTAGCTCAGGATAGGTTAGGGTTCAGAGCTGTTGTACATAAAGCTGGTGACTCGACAGCATAACAATAACAAGAAAATGCTCTGGTTAGTAATGGATATAATATATTGCCTGGAAAACAATATGTTCTAATTAATGGTTCCTAAATAAAACAGTGAAGAGATGCAAAATTAAAAAAAAAAACACCAGAAATAAAAGTTGAGAAGAAGCCACAACCAGGAAAATAAAACTGCTGCTCTGGCAATTCTCTTCATTGTTCTAGGTGGTCCTTGAGCTTAGGCTATCTCATACATAAAACCTGGTATAGCACAACTGCATTAAAAATATCACCCAGAAAAATATACAAACTCTGTTTTGAAGCATAACCATGAAGCTGTTACACACTGGTAGAGCATTTTCAAAGTGGGGTATGTGACTGTGTCCTTTGTATATTCATTTTGTTTTAATAACACTTAAGATTTGTGTTTTCCTCTCTTTTATAGAATATGTTTAGAAAAATTAAGACATTTATTACATCAATATTTCATTTACTTAACAGAAAATGCAACTCGGGCTTCTGAATCTATATAAATTTTCTGTATACACATCACAGGTATCAACATTTGTTTATACAAGGTTTTCCTCATATAATTTTTTTAATGATGCACTGATGTGTGGATTTTTTTTTTACTATCACTTGTTACTTAAATTGCATATATTTCACCATAAACACATCTCAAAATTTAGTAAAGCTTAATTAAGTACTTAATTTCTACTGTTATTATTGTTAGGTGGCATTAAATCAACTAGTATTGGTGTTCCATCAAACTGCTTGTGACTCATAGTGACTCAAAGTATAATAGCTCTGAATCCTGCTCTATCTTCTGTCAACTTCATTGCCTCTTACATACCTTCTCACACATACCCCAGTCACTGAGTCAATCAGTCTCATCCAGTGTCTTCCTCTGCTTTCCTGTCCCTCCAACCTTCCAATCATGATGTCCCTCTCCAAGGACGGGTCCCTCCTTGAAGCATAACCAAAGTGTGTCAGATAGAGCTTCAAAATCCTTGCCTCTAAGGAGCAGCCTGGTTGCATCCTTTCTAGGACAAACCTGTTTGTTCTCCTAGAAGTCCATGCTATATTCAATACCCTTCTCCTGCACTGTGACCCAAGGGCATCAATTATTTTTCTATCATCCTTAGTCATTGTCTAGCTATCTGATGCGTAGAAAGTAATTGTGAAGACAATGGCCTGACTAGATACACCTTATTCTCTAGACTGACATCGTTGACAGCAGATTTTCCCATTGCAGTTTGTCTTTTAATTTCCTGTTATTGGAAGGTGCCATCAAGTCAAGTATGACTCCTAGTAACCCTATGAATAATGGATCTGAAACCCATCCTATCGTGTGCCATCCCCACACCTCCTGACACACTAGAGGCCATTGTGGCAGTCACTGTGTCAGTACATCTGGTCAGGGGTCTTCCTCTCCTTCATCATCCCTCCTCCCTTGAAGCATTATGTTCCTCTCCAAAAACTAGCTCCTCCTAGCAACATGTCCAGGCTTGTTTAGAATCAACAATACCTTGTGGGGGGCCCTTATATTTAAAAGTTGGGCCCAGAGGATTATATTTTAATCCTTTATTATTATATTTTAGAGGAACATTCTTCTAAATTGTAGACCACTCTGCTGTCAATCTGCTGTGCTGAGGTAATCTGGGTTTGCTGTGATACTGAACATTATGCCATAAGAGCACTCTGGCTACAACCTCTCAAAGACATATTTTTTTTGTTCTTTTGACCATTAATTGGATGGTCAGTTTTCTTCTCCAACACCACAGCTCAAAGGCATCAATTCTTCTTCTGTCATCCCTACTCATTGCTGGACAATGAATAGGAAAATTAATAATAGAGGCATGGAAATTTACTCATATAATTCTTTGATGGTACATTGATGTGCGGAATTTTTACTATCATTTGTTACTTACTAAACAGCTCACAAAAGTTAATAAACCTGGACCATCAAGTCAACTACTATTGCAGCCCTATGAACAACAGATCTTACCCAAGTCTGCCACATTCTCATTATCTCGAATATGCTTAAGCCTATTGTTACTGTCACTGTGTCAGTTATGATTCTGACAGTCTTCCCCTCTTTCTCTGACCCTCCACCTTTCTCGGCTTGATGTCTTGCTTCTTCTGACAACATGCCTAAAGTATATAAGAGGAAGTTTCACAATCTTTGCCTCTAAGGAGTACCCTGTTTGCACTTCTTCCAAAATAGACTTATTTGTTTTTTTGAAGTCATTCAACATTCTTCTTGATGGCTCAAGAAAAAGAGTAAAATTCTAAAACTAATTTATACAATAAATTTTATTTTGTCAGATAGGCACTAGGCTAAAAGGGCTACAGTACTCATTCATATATGATAATTAAAATCTGGTCATAATTTTGAATAAACAAATTTTACTTCAATTATTTTTTACTTCAAATACAGGGAAAAAAGCATTTGAAAGTATCAGCTTTTAGAAACTAAATTGTAAATAAAAATAACTTCAAATTCTAATATCTGCTAGGTACTCTTAGTGCCATACTTAATTACCACATAAAGAGATTTTTATATGTTCTCAAATCCTTTCTATCTTTCCTTCATTTAATATGAATCCAAAATTATCTCAACTTTGTTGTGGTGTAGTTGTTTATTATGTATTTCTGTATATTGGACAATGACTCAGCTTTTAAAGAGTAAAATGTATGGGGCTTAGTTCTATCTTGTGAGGATTATTATCTATCAAAGCAATTATTGTTTCAAAAAATCCATTTGGTTTTTAACAGTTGAATATGATAGTTATACAAGATATTTATATTTTTCACCAGTTTATGAAGACTAAATATTGAGTTTCTTACAGTTTTGTGAGTAGTATATAAAATAAGAAATTCTTTTCTAATATTTATGCAAAACAAGAATTTTACAAAAAACTTCTAAAAAATTCATTGTACCTCCAAATTTAATATTACAGATGTTTCCATTTTATTACTGTGTAGTTAAAAAGCATTCTTTTTTATCTTCATGCATTTGATTTACATTTTTCACATTTCCTAGTAGAACCTGAAACTTTGTTCAGGTCATAATTTTTAATGTGATCACATGATATTAAATCGTCATCCTCATAATTTACTAACACCCTACATTTGTATAATTCTACACAGATTGTCCAGTGACTTCTCAATATTTATTTCCTTTTATCATAATAATCCTACTTTAAGTAGAACAGAAATATATTGCTCTGCACCATCTAGAAAATTGATATTCAGAGAGATTAAGAGATTTTCCAAGGTCAGATACAGAGCCATTTTGGAATATTGACTTTGAATTCAGCTCTCATTTTGAAGAAAAAAAAATCTGTCTATTATCTCAAACTGTCTTTATTAAGTTGTGTAATGTCAGATCTGCCTTGTTCAATTGTGATTTAATAAATTAAAATCAAGCACGGGTTATTTTACTAGAAACTTAACCCCCTCACTCAAATATAGGAGCTCTGGTGCCTAGTCCTTAGGGAGTTACACTGTTAGCCCAACTTCTGAAGATTAGAAGCCCCTGGAAGCTTTGGAAGAGAGAGGTGAGCAATCTCTTCTAGTAAAATGGATAGCCTCATAAACCACCTGGCGGGCTAGCTATGAATTGGTTCTGACTAGATTGCAAATAGAGTGAATGAGACACTATTAATAATTTGGAATATTTTAAAATGCTGTATATGTATTAGGAGAAAGTTCTGGCAGCCTAGTGGTAGTGAGTTGTGCTGCCAATTCAAAGACATGCAGTTTGAATCCACCAACCACTCCGTGGGAGAGAGATGGGCAATCTCCTTTCTTGTGATTTACTGCCTCTGAAAACCCACCAGAGGGTCAACTGTGGATTGATTCTGACTCAGTGGTACACAATAACAACATATGTGATTAGAAGAGAACTCTGGTGATTTAGTCATAATGAGCTGAACTGCCAGTTCTAAAGCAAGCAGCTCAAATCTACTACCCGTTCCTCAGAAGAAAGATGGTCAGTCTCCTCCCATGCAATTTACTTTTTTTTAAGGCATATAACAACTATATGTGTGTGTGTGCGCACGCATGTGCGTGCATGTGTGTGTGTGTGTGTGAGCTCTGTAGGGGTAATCTTCAGGGAGTTACTCTGCTAATCAAATGACCAAGTTGCACTGCTGGTTCTAATCCTTCAGTGACTCTGAAGGAGAGAGATAGACAATCTCCTCTCAGGTAATTTATTATTGTTGTTAAGGGTCATCATGTACCTTCGACTGTCAACACATAGTGACTTCGTGAACAATGGATCTGAAATTTCCCTTTTCCTGTACCATCTTCATCATCTCTGATATACTTGAGCCTGTTGTCACAATCACTGTACCAGTCCATCTAGGCCAGGATATTCTTCTCTTTTGCTGACCTTCCATCTTTCCAAACATAATGTCCTTCTCCAATGACTGGCTGCTCTTAAAAAATATGCTTAAATATGTGAGATGAAGCTACATCACTTTTGCCTCCAAAAAACACCCTGGTTGGCATTTTCTCCAAGATATATTCATTTGTTCTCTTGGTAGTTCATGGGATGTTCAGTACTCCAACATTACAACCCAAAGACATCAATTCTTTTCTCATCCTTAGTCATTGTCTAACTTTCAGATGCATAATTGAAGAATCATGGCTTGAATCAGATGTACTTCATTCTTAAACTTATGTCATTGCTCCTAAGCATCTTAGAGAGGTTCTTGACAGTAGATTTACCCAATAAAATACTTTTCCCCCTTTCTTGATTACTATTACCAAAGATGTTGACTATGGATCCAAGCAGTATAAAAAAGATTAAATTTTTGGCAACTTCTAACAATCTCCACTCATATGTTTTATAGTCATGCAAATCCAAAGAAGATTCAATTATAAGATGGTTTTAACAGAATGTTTTATGCCAATTTCTTCAGAGTCATTTGAACTTCCTCCCTCATTACCATTGCCCCTTGATCATATGTTGTTTTATGAAGTTCTTCTGTGTCAGCCAATACTTTTTGGTAGAGTGACTCTGTGTACTCCTTCCATCTTCTTTTAATGCTTCCCGGATCATTATTATTCTGCCCATACCATCTTTAATTATGACAACTCAAGACTGGAATATGTTTTTCAGTTTCTTCAGCTTAAGAAATGTCGAGTGAATTCATCTCTTTTGGTTGTCTAACTTTAGCTCTTTGTATATATCATTATAATACTTTGCTTTGTGTTCTCAAGCTGCCCTTTGAAATCTTCTGTTCTGTTTCTTAAGCTCCTGATTCCTTCACTTTATCTTGGTTTCTTGGTGTTTTTAGTGCTATATTCAGAGTTTCTTCTGACTTTCGTGTTGGGTTTTTTCTTTCCTTTCTCCTCTGTCTTTATAATGATATTTTACATTTCTTTAAGGATGATATTTTTAATATCCTCCCATGGCTCATCTGGTCTCGCTTCATTAGTGTCCATGGCCTCAAATCTGTTCATGAGATGGTTTTTAAATTCATGTGAGGTAGACTCATGATCAAATTTTTGTTCTTGTGGATTTGATATCAGAACTCCCTTTACACGTTTTGTTATTTTATTGTGAAAGTGTCTTCAAGCTGAGTAAGAATCACAGCAGCCCTGTCAAAAACAGATCAAAACTTTGCCCTTCCTTATGCCATCTTCATGATTCTGACAATAAATACATTGTTGCAGTTGTTGTGTTAGTCCATCTTCATAAATATCTTCCTCTCTTTTGATAACTCTCTACCTATATTAATTGTTGTTCTTATTACACACTGTCCAATTAGACTCACTCATAATTGACCCTACAGTGGGTTTACAAAGGCTGTAAACTAAGTGGAATGAAACTGTCTATCTTTCTGCCTTGAAGCAACTGGTGGATTTGAACTGTTTGCCTTTGGGTTGACAGCACAACCCGTTACCATTAAGGCACCAGAATTCCCCTTTACGTACCAGGGATGGGGGGCACAAATTATTAAAATATTTTCATTTCTGCTATCTTCTATATGGGCAAGGGAAGAAGCCTGAACTGGCAAAAAAATAGAATGTACTTTTGAGAGATCTTTAGGGTTTAAATATCATGAAAAAGTGAACGTGGATCCATATTTAAAGATTATTTAGTTTCAAATTAAGAGAGTCAAACTCTAGAACAATAAAGCATAAAAGACATTAATTTTGGAGTTTCTAAGGTGAAATTTGGCCTTAGAGTTGGAATTCATGTCATCATGGTTCTTTTTTTCCATTCTTAGTTCTTTTACAGCCTTACCATGGTCACAGGCACACAGAAATCAACAATGTGTTTTAACAAATCAATAATGACCTTTCTTCCTTTAAGAAAGGAAGAGTTCTTCATAGTATTCTAATGTTAACAAATATGAAAATCTAGAGGAAATGGACAAATACTTAGAAAAACACAACCTACCTAAACTGACACAAACTGAAATTGAACATCTGAACA
>NW_006399751.1:29871868-29872925 GCF_000299155.1 Elephantulus edwardii | reverse complement strand
GAGAATAGTGCAACAATGAATGAGTGGAAGCCCAAAATCTCTGTAAATGTTTATGAAAATTAATAAAATATAATTATAGAAAAAAAAAAGAAAGGAAGAGTTCTTAATGGAAGAGGTCTAATACAGAGCAAAAAATCTCAAATCAAAAATCTAAGCCTTCTAAGTATCTGGAGTAGATGATTGACCAGATGGTAGGACTTTTTATAAAATTCAGGCATTCAAAGGAATGGTTTGATTTGTGTCTAGGCCCCTCACATGGAATCGGATATTAGAAAGCTCATTCTTAAAATTTTAATGCAGAATAAATAGAATTGTATGAAGTTATGGTATCTAAAATCTATGCATAATGCTTTAAGCTATGGATACAAATGAGATACTGAATTAGTTTGACTGAGAAGATTATATTCTAAACATTGAATTCATAATATCTTTACTCATATCAGAATTTCCCTTTTTCAACATCTCCATAGAAAGCTAAGACACAATGTTTTCTCTTTACACAGATAATAAGTAGAATCAATATCTAAACAGTATCATAAGTGTTTATCAGTACATATTACAGAGTTCTTTGAAACACATCAGGCCATCTCATTGTTGGAAAAATAACATACACTATCAAAATATATGCTCTAATTTATAATTTTGGGATTTATTTGTTATTTCTATTTAGGGCATATGTCAAAAAGATCAAGGGATGCTTGAAATGGCCATATCTGTTCTTTATTAACTTCACCAAGGAGAATTGTCCTATCCAACAAAATCAACAACACAAAACCAATTCCAATGACATCAGACATGTCCTCCATACTCCCATACATCTTTCGATTAATTCCAACACCAATTTTACTACTTTATTGGGTCCAAAATCCAATGCAATCATTCACAGACCACACAAATCCATATTTGGAAGCTCAAAAGGCTATAACTCAGGTTGGAAACAAGATACAATAATTCAGTCAGGATTGTTGTTGTTGTTATGTGCCATCGAGTCACTTGCAACTCATAGCGACCCTATGTACAACAGCCCTAAACTCCGCTCTGTCCTGTGCCAATCGCA
>NW_006399751.1:29865926-29871463 GCF_000299155.1 Elephantulus edwardii | reverse complement strand
TGCTGGTGCCAAGACTGTTGACTGTGGAGCCAAGCAAACTAAAGCTGTGTACAATCTCAACCTCTTCACCATCCATCCTGATGCTGCCAATTGGTCCAGTAGTGAGAATCTTTGTCTTCTTGACATTGAGCCTCAATCCATATTGTAGGCTGCAGCCCTGACACTCTGTCAGGATAGTTTCCAAAACCCATCCAAGAGTGCCTCAGTGTTAAGCCTCCCAGCTTTATGGCAGTGTGGAAAAGCTCTCAGTCCTCCAATTATCTCTTTCCTCTGACCCAGTTGTCCAACAAACTCGGGAAAAGACTCCTGGTTCTGGTTCCACAGGTAACAGTCCCAAGGTTTACTCCATCTCACGTCAAGTCTCTGATTCTCTACTACAGCTGCATTAGCTGCTGCTTCTGTAACCCCTGGCTTACCTGGTGCAAGAATCTCTGGCCCCAATTGACATATTGCATTCTCTTGCCTCTCATTTACTGGTGATGAGATTCTCAAATTCTGTTACTAGATCTGCTCAATTTAATGGTGAGGCTAGCCAATCCCCTTGTGGTTAGGCTAACATAAACTATTCATATATTCTCACCCATCAACATGACAAAGTTGGTCAATAACTCGGGAAACCATTTTGAACAATGAATCCTTAACTCCATAGTAGAAGGACAAATTGAAGCAAAATATTTGGTGAAAGTGGAATCACAGATTAGCTTCTGCTTGCAGTGATTCTAATAATGAAGATAATAATTGTGATAAAACATGTTTTTGTCTCAGAAAATAAGTCCTGTTTCTTAGATAACAGTATTAATGTTATGGCCATAAAGGTGTAGCAGGAGAAAGCAAAAAGAGAGAGACAGAAAAGGAAATCAGAGTATGAAGGATGAGAAGCTTTCAACTTCGTGTTCTTCGTGCTGAAAATAGAGACAGGAGACCGTAAGTCAAGAAATGCCAGAAAACTCTAGAAACTGAGCGTTAGCCAATAAGCATCAGTGAAATGAGTCTTTATTCTTACAACCACATATAAGTGAATTTTGCTAACCATCTGAATAAGTTTGTTTCTCTCCTACAGTCTTTAGTGAGAAACACAGCCCTTAATTTTTTTTTTTTTTTATTATTTTGTGTGAGTGTACCGTCAAATCAGATCTGACTGGTACAGGAGGATATTGCGCCTCCTTCTCCGGCAGAGCATCTGGTAGATTCGAACCGTGTTCCTCTGGGATTGCAGTGCAGCTTCTTGCCACTAGGCCACCAGAGCTCCCCAGCCCTTAATTTTAACCCAGTGAGATCTCTATTCAAACATCACATTTGCAGAGTTTTAAGATAATAAATTGATATTCATTTAAACTGCTGGTTTTGTGATAATTTGTTATAGCAGGTGTAGAAAATTTACAACAGGAAACTAATACACTTGTAAATGCAATTGAAAAGTAATTAAATAGAAAATTAATACATTATGACTCTTAGGAATCAGAATGTGTTATAAGACACCTTTATTACTCTACATGGGGCTATCAGGGAAATTTTATTTCAAATTCAAACTATATTATCCACATAAATCATTTTGCCTTTCTAGGCCTTAGTTTCATGATCCATAAAATGTAAGCTTTAGGAGATTCTTAGATTATCATATTTTCAGATACATACACTCAAAATGTATTTGCAGATTTCCATTAAAATAATCTTGATGATTTAAAGAAATATTTTCCAGTTGTATTGAATTTTGTAATTTAATTAACAACTCTTTGCAAAGGAAATTTTCTTTAAAATATTTAGTAGCTATTTTAAATCCAATTATCAAAATTTCTAGCTCATTTTTTACCAATGAATTGTTATTGGTGTTCTTATGTTCCGTCAAATCCCCTGTAACTCATAGCAACACTATATACTAGGCCCCAAACCCTGCTCTAGCTTTTGCCAATTTTATTGTCTCTGACACACCTACCCCCATTTCCCCAGTCACTGAAACAGTCTATCTCATCAAGGGTCTTCCTATCCTACACTGTCCCTCCATCCTCCCAAGCATGACTTCCCTCTTCAAGGACTGGTCCATCTTTGCAACATGTCCAAAGTATATTAGATGAAGCTTCAGAATCCTTGCCTCCAAAGAGTTGCCTGGTTTAACCCTCTCCAGGGAAAAAATTGTTAGTTCTCTTAGCAGTCCATGATGTTTTCAATACTCTTCGGGGAGTTCAAACACTTAGAAGAATGTTTGACCAAAAACAAGTGAAACTAGGCCTGAGGGTCTCAGATAAAAATCACCCTCCTTTGGCTTGGTAGAAAATCTTCCTATCAGTAGGCCAACATATCTGTCTCTCTGTTGTTATTCTTCTAAGTGGTATAGCACTGGGTCTGTCCATTTGCCAAACAGAGGTAACTCGTGGCTGTTGTGATGCTAAACACTGTGACACTCATATAACAAATGTGATAATGGTTACCCATAGTGGTCACTATTTAGTGGAGCTCCACGATTAAGACAAGTTTAGAAGCAGGAGTGGTAACCACTTCCAATATTGCTTGCCTCCAGAAACTCTATAAACTTGGGGAAATTATATAAGTTACACAAGTGTTCAGGTCTTTTGTTCATGGGGTTGCTATGAGTTGTCTACAACTTGACGACACTTAACAACCACCACCACCACAAAAACAACATATATTTTTATACCAATATATTCATTTACATGTACACAATGTTCTAGAATCTGAGGACATAAGTTTGAAAGATACTTTTCTCCTACACTTAAAATTAATGAATGGCTGGCATATAAGAAAATTCACTGAAAGTAAATGAGATTGATTACATCTGTGAAAGGTATTATTGAAGAAGTTCAGTACCAGTAGTGAAAACTGGGCCAGGTGCTAATTGCAGAACAATCAACCACTCATATACAAGTTAAAATTAAAACTAAATAAAGTCATATCAAATCCACAGGAATCAAAATTTGATCTTGAGGTTATCCCACCTGACTTTCAAAACCAACTTAGGAGCAGGTTTGAGGCCTTGAACACTAATGAATGAATGAAGACAAGATGAGAAGGAAGATATCAAGAGTATCATACCTGAAGAATGCAAAAGGTCATTACAAAGAGAGAAGAAAAGACCAAAACAGATGTCAGAAAAGACTCTGAATATTTCACTAGAGCATGGAGAAGCCAAAGCAAAGGGAAGAAGTAAAATAAAAAATATTTAGTAGCTGAATAGAAAATTCGAAGAGTAGCATGGGGGTGGGGGTGGTGGGAGGGAAGCAAAGAATTATAATGAAATGTCCAAAGAAATCAAGTCCAAAAGTCACAAAGGCCAAACTTGCTCAGCATTTCTTAAGCTGAGGGAACTAAAGGTTAAATTCAAGACTCAAGTTGCAATACTTAGGGATGCTATGAGCCGAATACTAAGTGATCTAGGAAATATTAAAAGAACGTAGAAAGAGTATACAGAGTCATTGTACTAAAAAAAGAATTGGCTGACACAGAAGAATTTTAATAAACAACATATGATCAAGAAGCAATGATGATAAAGGAGAAAATTCAGACTGCTCTGAAGGACTTGGCAAAAAACAATAAAGCCCCAGGAACTGAGGGATTATCAATTGACATATTACAATAAACATGCTGCCCTGGATATGCTCACCAGGTTATGTCAAGAAATCTGGAAGGACAACTACCTGGCCAACTCCCATTCTAAAAAATAGATGACCTGGCAGAGTATGGAAATTATCATATAATATCCCTCATGTCACACAAAAGCAAAATCCTGCTGAAGATTATCCAGAAACAACTGGAACAGTCCATTAACAGAGAATTACCAGAAATACAAGCTGTATTTAGAAGAAATTGTGGTGCTAGAGAGATTAATGCCAATGTCAGATGGATCTTGACAGAAAGCAAAGTAATGGAGGGGTATCTGTCTGTGTTTCACTGATTATGCAAAGGCATTTGACTGTGTAGATCACACTTAACCTTGAGGAGAATGGGAATCCGAGAATGCTTGATTGTAGTTACGCAAAACCTTTACTTGGACCAGGAAGCAGTCCTTAGAACAGAGCAGGGAAACACTGTATGGTTCAAAATCAAGAAGGGAATGTGTCAGGGATGCATCCTTTCTCCATACCTTTTCAATCTATATGCAGAACAGCTATTTTGAGAGGCTGGGCTTTTGAGAAGGAATGTGGCATCAGGATTAGAGTAAGACTCATCAACAACCTATATTATGCAGATGACACAACCTTGCTTGCTGAAACTGAAGAAGACCTGAAGTGCTTGCTGCAGAAGGTCAAGGACTATAGTCTTCAATATGAATTGAAATTCAACAACAAGAAGACAAAAATTCTCAACATTGGGCCAATTGGCAGCACCAAGAAGGATGGAGAAGAGATTGAGGTTAACAGTTACATTTTGCTCAGCTCTTTGAGCTGGAGAAGAGTATTGACTATACCATGGACTGATAGGAGAACAAAAGAATTTGTTCTGGAGAGGGTGAAGCCAGGCTGCTCCTAGGAGGCAAGGATTCTGAAGCTCTGTCTGACATGTTGCAAGGCGGGACATGTTGCAAGGCAGGATCAGTCCTTGGGGAGGAATGTCATTCTTGGGAGTTTGGAGGGGAAGACCCTTGATGAGATGGATTGATTCTGTTACCGGGTAATGGGAATAAGTGTGTCAGAGACAATGAGAGATCGAGCAGGGTTTAGGGCTGTTGTATATAGGGTCATTATGAGTTGCAAGTGACTTGACAGCACATAACAACACCAACCACAACTAGAAGGACATTTTTAAAAATAATTATTGCTTCACAATAATTCTAAATTTTAACCTCCAACCTGAGAAACATATTTAGAGATGCTCAACCAAAGAAACATGTAATACTCTTTGATTTAATAAATACAAGTTCAAGAATATAACTTTATAAGATAATATGGACACCTATGGGATTTCTACGGTCAGCTTTTTTGAGGAAGCACAAAACTGCCTTCGAGAATGGTTGCACCAATTTACAATTCCACCAACAACGTATAAGAGTTCCTTTCTCATCACATCCTCTCCAATAGCTATTACTTGATGCCCTGTTAAACTTTGCTACTCTAACTGTGAACTAACTCAGTCCATAAGGATAAATATTGTATAAAACTGTTACTGTAGAATGAGTATAAAGGATTCAGGATGGTGGGAGAGGCTTGAAGCAGAGAGATGTGGAAGTACAGGGAGAAGAAGGAATCACTCATTGGGTTGTACATTTGATGGGTGGGGGAATGAGGAAAACTGAAATAATTTGTTCAAATTTGTATTTGAATTTTGTAAATAAAATAGTAGAAAAAAATTTTAAAAGAAAATATGAATACAACTAAAATATTTCTATAACAATTTATGTTCCTTTCTTTAGACTCTATAAATAGCATCACCATCTCCATTCACCTAATTTCTTTTTCTCAATGTTCTCTACAAAATGTTTTCAATTAAAGATACTTCCAAACAAATTTAAATGTGTGTGTGTGTGTGTGTGTGTGTGTGTGTGTGTGTGTGTGTGTGGAGTGGCATCCATTTTCTAAACAACATGC
>NW_006399751.1:29846906-29864731 GCF_000299155.1 Elephantulus edwardii | reverse complement strand
ATTTTCTTCAAATGATCACCACTGTGTATTAGTTCCTGCTATCTCTGAATTTTAAATAAAGCTAAGATTCTTGTTTGGAACTTCTTTTTTGAAGCAGTGGTATTCCAGAAGGTTGTTTTTGTTATGTGCCGTCGAGGCGCTTGCGACTCATAGTGACCCTATGTACAAAAGCCCTAAACCCTGCTCTATCCTGTGCCAATCACACTACCTCTGACACACCCATCCCGATTACCCCAGTCACTGAATCAATCCACCTCAAAGAGGGTCTTCCCCTCCTATGCTGTCCCTCCACCCTCCCAAGCATGATGCCCCTCTCCGAGGACCTGTCCCTCCTTCCAACATGTCCAAAGTATGTCAGATGAAGCCCCAGAATCCTTGCCTCCAAGGAGGAGCCTGGTTTAACCCTCTTCAGGATGAATAGAAGGTAAGTTGTCTTTATTTAATTAATAATCAGGAGTAAATGGATTGGTTGTTTTGATTTAATTAAGCGGACTGATTATTTTGATAAAATTAGCAATCAGATGTAAGCTAACTCATAGATTTTATTGAATTAGCAAGCCGTTGTGGGTTGGAAGCCTCTTGTTTAAACCAATAAGGAACCAGTGGGTAGGCTCTTTTTTTAAAAAAGTTGGTTGAACCCAAGGGCCTGACGTGAAGACTGATTTGCTATTAGAATTACAAACTAAAGTGATAGTTTGTTTTGTTTGGAGAGACCATTGTTCTAATTGGCACAGTACTTGTCTGTCAGTTTGCTGTACTGAAATAACTTGTGGGTTTCTGTGAAACTGAAAACTGTACAATTGTTGTGTCAAATGCCATAAGGGTTACCCAATAGAGCTCTCAGATTAAGACAGACTAGGAAGCAGGATTGGCCATTCACTTTTTAAATAACAAGCCATTGTAAATCCTAAGAACACTAGAGAAAAACAGATACAGTAGTACGATGGTAGAGCCCAGATTTGAAGTTAGTTGAAAGATGCTATGAGCAATATTTTGGATGACTCTGAAAGAATCAGAAGAAGATGAGTGGAATACACAAAATCACTATACCAAAAAGAACTATTGACACTGAAATATTTCAGTTAGTATCATATGTGCAGGAATGAATGATAATGAAGGAGGAAGTAGAAGCTGTATTGAAGGCATTGGCAAAAAATAAAGCCTCAGGAATCAATGGGATATCAATTTCAATTGACAGATGTGGCCTTGGATATGTTACCAGTCTATGCCAGGAAAATAGGAGGACAGCTGTCTGGCCAACAAACATGTTGTAAGAGGTCCATATTTGTTCTCATTCCCAAGATAGGTAATCCAACTCAATGTGGAAACTATTAAACAATGTCACTAATATCACATGCAAGCAAAATATTGCTGAAGATAATTTAAAAATGGCTATAGCAATACATAGATATTACTGCCAGTAGTTCAAGCAGTATTTAGAAGTGGTTATGGCACCAGGGATATCATTGCTTATAACAGATGGATCCTGGATGAAAGTAAAGAATATCAGAAGAGTGCCTACTTGGGCTTTATTGATTATGCAAAGGTATTTGACTTTTTGGATCATAACAATTTGTGGCTGAATAATGGGAATCCCAGAGCACTTAATTTTGCTCATGTGGAACCCATACATAGACCAGGAGGCTGTTGTATGAATAGAACAAAGAAACATTACATGGTTTAAAATTAAGAAGATAGTGAATCAGGGTTGTATTCTTTCTCTATATCTATTCAATTTGTATGCTGAACAAATTATTTGAGAAGATGGACTCTATGAAGAGGAATGTGGCATCAGGATTGGAGGGAGACTCATCAATTACCTACAGTATGCAGATAACGCAACCTTACTTGCTGCAAGTGAGGAATATTTGAAGCACTTGTTGCAGAAGATCAAGGAATGCAGCCTTTAATATAGATTGCATCTCATTGTCACTAAAACAAAGATTCTTACCACTGGACTGATATGTAGCATCATGGTAGATGGAGATGAGATTAAAACTGTTAACAAATTCATTTTACTTGGATCCACAATTAACATCCTTGGTACCAGAAGTCAAGAAATCAGAAGACATATTGCACTAGAAAAGTCTGCAGTTAGGGACTACTACAAATTATTGAGGAGTAATTATGCCAGTTTGAGGACTAAGCTGCATCTGATTCAGGCCATGGTTTTTCTGATCACTTGTTATGCATCTGAGAGTTAGACAATGAATACGGATGACAGGAATTGATGTCTTTGAGTTGCGGCATTGGAGGGGAGCACTGACAATCCTATAGACAAAGATCACACAAATATGTCTTAGAGAGGGTGCAGCCAGAATGCTTTTTAGAGTCAAGGATGATGAGGCTTTGCCTCTCATACTTTGGGCATGTTGCTACAAGGGGCTATTCCCTGGAGAGGGACATGATGCTTGGAAGGGTGGAGTGTTGACGAAGGATAATAAGAACCTTGTCTGGGTATCTTGACACAGTGACTGCAGCAATGGACTCTAGCACTTCAGAAAGCACGAAGATGGCACAGAATAGGACAGGGTTCGGGTCTGCTCTTCATAGAGCCACTATGAGTCGTACTCAATTAGATGTCACCTAACAACAAGACTCATAAGGGAAAGGAATTCTTAAAATGGCAGCATTTGGCTTCCAACAAATTTATTAAACTTTTAAACAATTAACCAGGTGCCTCAGATTTTATAGTCACATATCAAAAGACTTTTTAAATATATTTGTTTTATAAAAATTTAGTTTAAATTTTCATATAGAATTCTCTTGTATTCTAGATTATTCCATCTCTATTTCCTGCATTTACATTTTTTCAATTCCTTTTTTTTACAAGGTTCAATTCCCTTTTAGATTGTGATTACCTAGTAATTCATTCTAAATTGTCCTAAACATTAGATGAATTTAATTCATTTTTTAACTAACATTTATTAAACATCTTTTATGTAAGAACACTTTATGTAATCTAGTAGCCTAGTGGTAAATAGCTGTGCTGCCATCCCAAAGGGGTTATCTGAATCTACCAGGCCCTGGTGGATCCAATCCATGGGCCATCTCCTCTTATGCAATTTATTCTCTCTGAAAACCCACTAAAGGAACAGTTATGAGTCAGTTCTGACATAATGGTAACCAACAAAAACAACTTTATATGCATCACGAAAAGCTTCAGTTGAGAACAAAATTACGTAGTACTTGGTTTCAAGGAGTTTAGAGTTTAATTGGTGTCTCACATTTAAAATCATACATTTTACAGGTTTCATGTTGTGATACCACATATAAACTAATAGCCAAGTAATATAAAGGAATTACCTAGAGTGGAGGGTCAAAAGACCAAATAATTAAACAAGAAGAGGAAAGAGTGGAAAGGCCATTTGAGAAAATGAAGAAAACTATGTCGAGTGTGAGTGAACATGGAATAATTCAGAGGACAGGAGTCACTGATTAACTTCCCTAGAGGATAACTCTGGGAACAATGTCAAGTTCAGAACTAATGACTCTGTTGTATGCCAGTTTTGCCCTCTTCTTTCTCCCCAAAACAAAATAATCTTCCAAAAGAAAAGATCATTTTCAATCATTTCAGGTGGAAGGGAGATTTGAGGGTCAAAAGTAGACATTCTTGACAAGGACCATCTTATTAAGGCATATTCCAAATTGTTGATTTTAATTTCATGCATAAATATAGAAAGGTAAATTGACAGCTTCACATGAGGTTGAATAAAGCAGCTTAATCATTATGATTTCATTTCAACTACTCATTGGCACAGAGACATAGAATATGCAGTTTTTCCTAAAAGTAAGAAAAAGAACTCAACCACTTGTATTTACTAATATTTTTATAAATAGTATTATAAATATTTTTCATGTAAAAATGCAAAAACTATTTTAAATTTATGCATTAAAACCAATGATGAAGAAATTGAAAATTTCTATTAACTTGTGCAGTCTGCAATGAACTAAAGAAAAGATGAAGAAAAATGTAAACCTTAAGTTTCTGTATTGAAGAATTCTATAATCAAAATACTGAATCTTAAGAGAAGTATCAAAAGAAAATGGAAAAAGTACATAGAGAAAATGTAACACCCCCCCCAATAAAAAGAAATCATGTTCAATCATTTTAGGAGCTATACTGTGATCAAGAACTGATAGAGGACATACAAACTACTCTTTTAAAGCATAGCAAAAAGCAAGACCCCTAAAACTGACAGTACACTTATTGACATGTTTCAATAAGTAGATTCAGTGTTAGAATTATTCATTCATGCCAAGAAATTTTGAAAACAGTTATCTGAGGAACTGATAAGAACAGATCCTTATTTGTGCCCATTCCAAAGAAAAATTATTCAATAGGATTGGAAATGTTTAAATTATATTAGTTGTATTACAAATAGGTAAAATATTCCAATAGTATATCAACAGGCAACTACTGGGTGCTCAAGATGGATTTAGAAAAGCATGTGAAATGAAGAGTATCATTGTTAGTATCAGGTTGATCTCGACAGAAACCAGAGAATACTACAAAGACATTCACTTGTACTTTTTAAAGTGTACTTTATGAGTGTATGTTTCTAAGAAATTATGAATGATATTACAACAAATGGGAATTTGGGATAAACTTACTGTGCTCCTGTGGGACCTGTCCTTTGAAGAAGAGGACATCCTCAGAATAAAAATAGGGTATACAGTATGATTTTAAAAGAACAAAGTAGGAAATCAGCGGTGGATTTTTCACCATACACAAACACTATATATGTTGAGCAAATAATCTGAAAAGTTGGACTACATGGAGAACTAGAGAAAGAGCAGACAAAGTGTGGTATAGAAATGACACTAGTCACAAAAAGATAAATAGTACCACTGTTGTAGAATGAGACTGACATCAGGGTTGGGGTGAGACTGAGAAAAACTGGATAAATTATGCAGACTGCATTGAAACAGATGAGGGAGAGAACAGTTTAAAAGTGATATATCATAGGGTTTACGGTTTTCACAAGAGTCCAGAATGAAGGTTGCATAGTGGAGAGTACTCAGGGCGGGGGAATCATATACCAATGAAGAAATGTTTCATTTACTTTTCAAAGATAAGAGCGAACTGGGAGAGTAGGTGGGGGGCAGGGGGAAAAGTTCAACAATGAATGAGTGGAAATCCAAAATCTCTGTAAATGTTCATGAAAATTAATAAAATAAAAATTAAAATTAAAAAATGACACTAGTTTGCTTGCTAAAATTAAAAAAAAATCCATGAAGCACTGAGAGAAAAAGATCAAAGATAATGCTATCACACCTCAATATAAAGAAAACAAAAATCCTTCCAACTGAATTGTTTGATTTGGGGGTTTGTTTGGGGTTTATCGTTATTGTTGGGTTTGGGATTTTTTTGTTATTGTGTGTCATTGAGCCAACTGATAGGTGACCCTCCAGTGGGTTTTCAGAGGCAATTAATCACATAGGAGGAAATTGCCCTTTCTTCTCCTAGAGAGCAGCTGGAAGATTCAAACTGCAGGACTACAGCACAGCTTCTTACCGCTAGTTCACCAGAGCTCCCGGGACATCATGATAAACAGAGAAAAGACAGATACAGTCAAGAATTTTATTTTCTTTGGAACTAAAATTATTACCCATGGATGTAGTAGTTAAGAAAGAAAATATATAATCTGCCAAAGAATGCATTAAAATAATGAGCAAAATATAACTTTGATAACTAAAGTGCATGAAGTCCATAAATTGCCTTGTATGGATGTGAAAGTTTGACAATAAGATCAAATAATTGATACCTTTGAAGTATGATGTTGGCGAAGAATATTGGCTATGGTTGGGTGAATTCACAAAACTATTTTTTGAAGAATGCCCCTTTGAAAGAAAGATGGCAAAGCTCTGTCTTATATACTTCAAATACATCATCACAAGGGACCAGTTCCTAGAGAAAGACATTGTATTTAGTAAATAATCTATGAAAATAAGAATACTCCTCAATGAGATATATTGTCATAATGGCTGAACAGTGCTGTCAAATATGTCAATAATCGTGGGAATAGTGCATGAACAAAAAAAATGTTTTATTCAGACAGACATGTTAAGTTGGAACTTGCTCAATGGCACCTAAAACCAACTAATAATTTTGTAATTTGTGGAATCTGTGTTTTGCACATTTCTTTATATATTATATATTTCAAATTAAGACTTAATTTCAGTCATCATTATTATAGTTTCATTCTATCACTCTTAAGAATTTCAAAATCCTTCCATGCAATTAAACATAAAATTCAAACCCATAGTTGTTAAGTGGATTGTAAGCACGAGTGATCGTACAGGACCGACTAGAACTTCCCTGTAGGATATCCGAGGCTGAAAAGTGTTATGGCAGCAGATGGTCATTTGAGAGGAAGGGAAGCACTGCAATACGCTACTGAGCTGCAACATTTAGGCTGAATAATTCAGAATGTCTTACAGGTGTACATCAACAGTGTAGAACCAACTTATAGCTGACCCTCCAGTGGGTTTTTAGAGGCAGAGAATTGCACAGGAGTTTGCTACATTTCTCCTATTAATCAGCTGGTGGATTTGAACCATGTGCCTTTGGTTTGGCAGTGCAGCTCCTTAATTGTATGTAAACTTGGTACTGTGGATAGCAAGAACTAAGGAAATTCCTTTACTGTATTTAAAATTGCTCTTACAGTTCCAAAATTCTCTCCAGGGACAAACTAGTATGTTGCAGTCTTTCAGAAGATTTTGGTTAAATTAATCTGCTTAATACAACCTTCTGATCACAATAATAATTTGTAAATTTAAGCCTAAATTCTAAAGAGAATACAGTTAGAAAAAGAAAGCTTTCTCTCATTCTTTTTTTTTTATTTTTCTTGATTCAAAGATTGAGCAAAAAGGAATAAGGATCATATTTCTATTTAAAGATTTTTGGAGAAATGTGGATTTTGAAATATATACGCAGATACAGAGAGACCCAGACACACACACACAGACACAGACACACACACAGAGATATATATATATACACACACACACATACACACGTAGCATAGGTCAGTTCAAAAGTGTGTTACTTTTATCTTCATTTATAAATAATGTTTCTTGTTAACTATTTTCATATATACAAAAGTAAATATCTTTGAAGGTTATTAGAAACTTATAGATGAGCTCTATTACTATACATTGTTAAATATGACAGCACTTATTTTAGACTATAAGGTAAAATAATTAGAGGACAACTAATTGAAGAAGATATGAAAGTTGAAAATGGAGAGACATTAATAGATAAGATGAAGTACTTTTCAGATTCCCATTATATATGGATAAGGAACAGGTGGTTTAGGATTTAGTATGTTTTAGTAATTAGTTTAAACTTTATCCTGAAGCCTATGAAATTTTAATTATGAGTACAGCATACTTGGATTTTCTTTAGAAATCTAATTTTGACAGCACAGAGAAAATGTAATTAAATTGTGACAAAATTGAAGGCAAAGAAGAGATTTGGAGACCATTGTGGTAATGAGAAGAAGTGAATGAGTGCAAGCGTAAAGAAATTAGTATCAAATGTATTTATTTTTGTTGTTGTTATATGTCAAGTTGACTATTATTCATAGTTGGAGTCAACTCATAGCAACTCTTCAACAGGTTTTCAGTTAATTTCACTGAAAGCGATTGCCTATCCTGCTCCCATGGAAGGCTAGTGGATTTGAGATTGCAGTGCAGCTTCTTACCTCTGGGCCACTAGAGCTCCCTATTATTTTTCCGTTTCCATAATAGTTAATTGTGTGTATCCTCCATAGTTTATTTGTATATTCATCAAAATAAGGATACTTGAGTTATTTTCCATCTCTCTGCTATTGTAAATACTGATGTAATATGAATATATTTGCTTTTGTTACAGTTCTTAATTTTTAGGATACAACCTAGCAATGAGGTTGCTGTAATTTTAGAAGCCATTTTCCGGATTTTATTTTCTATCATTTATAGATTAATAATTCTTGTTTTGGTAGCCTCATAACTTTGTAAATTATTACATCATTTCAAATGATTTTGAAAGTAAATATTCAAAGCTTTAATTATTTTCTTACCTTTGGCCATAAACAAATTATTATTTCTCAGCTAGCACATGCAATGACAGTACATGAATAGATTGAAATACAGACTTGAACATACTGATATGGTGATGTTGTAAACCTTGTACATGTCAATATGACATTATTCATCTACAGTCTTAGAAGGTGTTATGAGACTAAAATTAAGTCAGACTACAAGAGGATGGGTCATAATCATGTATGATTAATATAAACATAAAAGAACACAGACACAGAGAAAGGAGGGCTTTTGATGAGGCTGTTCCTGCCAAAAAAAAGTATTCCTGGAGGTTTCAGAAGTTGAGAGAGTAACATGGAATGATTTCCTTCAAAATCACAGAAGGAACAAGTATGATTCTAAAATTCAACAATTCCAGAAGTGATTTATAGCCACATTTATGTTGTTTAAAGTTATCAATTTTGCAGCACAGCAAAACCAGCAAAAGCAGAACCTGGGTAAGTCCAAACCTTGCCATGCAAGGAAAAATCAAAGATCTTTTTATTAATGGAGAGAGACACAATAGAGTCATAAGAGTTCATTCTGTCAGAGGTAAAATCCAAGAAAGCAAGCAGTCCTATCAAATTCCTGCTTTTACAGGTCTTACCATAGTTTGCTAGAGGAGCCACAGGAAATATACATACAAAAGTCTTTACCATGCACTTTGCCTTTCCTGTACACACTGAAAATAACTCTTATATGTACCAATTATTGTATCACTAAATTCTCATGCCTCTAAATGTAGACAGAAACTGTTATGCATTTAGGAAAAGATTCCAAATTTATTTAATGAGATATTCAGGGTTATAATCTATCTACATTAAGAGGAATTTGCCACAGAACACACAGAATTGAGATGAAAATTCAGAATAAATCGGTGTTGTATTGTTCGTGTTTTTATAGGCCATCAAGTCAGAACCAATTCATAGCTGACCCTACTGCAGGTTTTCAGAAGTAGTAAATTAAATAGGAGAAGATTACCCATTTTTCTCTTGAAGATCAATTGGTGGATTTTAACTGTGTGCCTTTGTGTTGATATTGCAACTCCTTATCATGTTGCCACCAGAGCTTTGGTGTTGTTGGTGTTAGCACAGGGGGAAAAAATCCTTAGGTCATTTCAATTAATTATTAACTTTGTAGTTCTTGTTAGATGCTCTCAAGTTGATTATGACTCATAGCAACTCTTTGAACAATAAATCTCAAAAGTGCCCTCTCCTTGACCATCCTCACTTAACACCCAAGCTCTGATATGCTTCACCTCATTGTTCCTATCACTGTGTATAAACTTTAGGCACAGTTAAAGAGTCCCATTTGTGTAGACATAGATGATGGGAGGAAGGCATTATAGCCTTCATACAAATGATACATTTTGAGTATTAAATTCAAGCAAAAGATACCAGCAAGACATTTGGATTCTAACTGCATAGGTTATAAATGACTCTTTTATTTTTAATTATTATTAAATTTTATTAGTTTTAATGAACATTTACAGAGACTTTGGGTTCTCATTCATTCATTGTTGCACTGTTTTCTCTAACCTCCTCCCCAGTTCCTTCTCCCCCCACAAATGTCTGTTTTAATTGTCCAATTGCCACAGTGCTTGTCAAAGCCAGTTCTGATTAATCTCCTTTGTCAGTGTGTCCTTTGCCATTCCCTATCACTCCTCCCTGAGAGAGACTTCACCCTGATTCACAGGGAAAAGGGGATGGCGCGTATTCTCTTAGCTACTCCTGCTGAAAAGGAATGTTGTGGGTTTCAGGGTTAAGATCTTCTCTCACTACTCTAAAGGGCCCCTTTGGCAGTAGGAAACACATAGACTATTATGGAGATTGATTTTGGAATTTAGATGACTCTTGAAAACTATCCCGTGGGACAGTCTCTTGACCTCAAGAAGCTTCTGTTCCCTTTGAGGGTAGAAATGTCACAGATAGTGAGATTAGCTCAACATATGACAGGTGCAGAGTTCAGATCTTTTGTACATAGAGTTGTTATAAGTCACAGGTGACTCGATAACACATAACAACACAACAAATTATTACCATTAGTGCCTAAGATATTTTAGCTTATTTTCTCTTACCTATAACTATCTTAATTTCCAAATACGATTTTCTATTACATATATTGAAATACTTTACTAGGTGTTCATATGCTCTAGAAAGATAGGTGATAGTTTCAAATATTTTGGAATATTTATGGCAATATTTGTCAAAATTATTTTAATATTTGTCAAGTATTATGGACACCTATGTATTATTGGAGTTGTATTTGTAATTACTTTAACCTGGTGTAGTATGAACACTAGTATTCTAAAAACAGAGTCATGAAATTATAATTTAAGATACAAAAAAACACGTGAAAAGTTATTGAATTTATTCATTGAAACATCATATTTCATTTCTCCATAACTTCTGGATTCCTTATTTTGTTATAAATTAAGTTCTTAAAAATAATAGTAAGTCAAATGAGCATTGATATAGTATATCGTCCTTTTTTAATTTTTTTTTAGTTTCACAGAAAAAAAAGCATATACCACAAAATCATCATTAAAGAGTTACCAGATTAAAAGGCACTACCTATTATTACTCTAAAAATTAGTTTTGTTACAATCCCAGAGGTGCACGGTTCGAATCCACCAGATGCTCTGTGGGTAAGGAGGGGCAATCTCCTCCTGTACCAGTCAGATCTGATTTGACGGTACACGCACACAAAAATAATAAAATTTAAAAAAAATTAGTTTTGTATTTCTGTAGTGTTTCAAAATGTTCTCTTGAGAAAATCCACTAACTATTCTATGAGCTACAATTAAACTACATTGACAGCAATCGCCAGTTCTGTGTTTCTAGTATAAAATGTTAGGTAATTCTTCTTACCCCTAACACTCCTTATCTTCCTTTTGTGCTTCCTCCCTTTTTTCATATTCAGTTGAGCTTGCTAAATGGCTATAGATCTTTCCAAAATTTTGCATTTGGTTTTATTGATTCAGTCAGCTGAATGTATTTTGGTTTGTTTCACATTTAATTAAATTCTATTTTTAACTTTTTTGTAATTCCTTTAATTTCTATTAACCAAACTCTAACAACAAAGTATTCTACCTTTACATTGCTTTGGAAGGAAACCTGGTAGTGAAGCATGTAATTATCAGTCTCCAGAGGTCAACAATTTGAATTCACCAGCTGTAATATGGGGGGGGGGGAGGAAGATTAAAAGTTCCCCCTACAAATATCCACAGCCTTAAAAACCAAATAGAAGATCACTATGACGTTAAAAATAATCTCAATAATAGATTTGGTGGGGGGGAGAAAGAATAGTTTTGAGGCATTCAAAACTAGTAATTTAAGACCAGATGAACTGTGGAATGACATCAGAGACATAAAAAAAAAGATCATCACAAAAACACAGGAGAAATAAAAAAGCAAAATGGATGTCAGAAGAGACTCTGAAAACTGCATTAGAGCATCAGGAAGCCAAAACAAAGAAGAGATAGCAAAATAAAAGAGACAATCAGAAGATTTCAAATAGTAGCTTCGGAAGACAAAGCAAATATAATAATGGAATGTGCAAAGACCTGGAGTTGAAGAATAAAAAGCGAATAACTCATTTCTCAAGTTGAAAGAACTGAAAAACAAATTCAAGCCTTGACTTGCAATATTGAGAAACAAAAGAAAATTCTGGAATAATTCAGGAAACATTAAAAAAGGTTAGGTGTAATATACAGAGACACTGAAATATTTTAAGAAGTTGCATATTATCAAGAGATAATGGTGATGAAGGCAGAAGTTCAAGCTTCCCTGGTGAAAAATAAGTCCTCAGGAATCGATGGGCTACCTACTGACATGTTTGAACAAACAGATGCAGCACTGGACATGCTCACCATTCCATGTCAGGAAAGTTAGAGGAGAGTAGGCTGATTCTGAGAAGAATGGGAATCCTAGAACACTTGATTGTGCTTATGTGAAACCTATGCTTGGAGCAGGAGGCAGTTGTCAAAACAGAGCAAGGAAACATTGCATGATTTCAAATTGGAAAGGGTGTACACCAGGGATGTGTCCTATCGCCATATCTTTTCAATCTATATGGAGAACAGATTATCCAGGAGGCTGGGCTCTATGAGGAGAAATGTGGCATCTGGAAGACATGAAATGCTTGCTGCAGAAGGTATGGATTGAACTCAACATCAAGAAAACAGAGATTCTCACCACTGGGCTGATTGGAAGCATCATAATGGATGGTGATGAGATTGAGATTGTTAACAGCTTTGGTTTTCTTGGCTCCACAATCAACACTCTTGATACCAGCATCCAGGATTAATTGATGAATAGCATTGGGAAAGTCTGTTGTCAGAGACCTCTCCAAAGTACTGAAGAGTAATGATGTCAATCTGGAGACTAAGGTGCACCTGATCCAGGCCACAATCTTTGCAATTACTTGCTATGCATCAGAAAGCTGGACAATGACTAGGGATTATAGAAGGAGAAGTGATGCCTGTGAGCTGTGGTGTTGGAGAAGAGTATTGAATATACCCTGGACTGCTAGGGAGAACAAACAGATTCGTCTTAGAGAAGGTGAGATCAGGCTGCTTCTTGGAGGCAAGGATTATGAAGCTTCATCTGACTTACTTTGGACATATTGTAAGGCAGGACCTTGGAGAGGGATGTCACACTTGGGAGGATAGAGGGACAGTGTAAGAGAGGAATACCCTCGATGAGATGGATTGATTCAGTGATTGGGGTTATGGGGGTAGGTGTGTCACAGACAATAATATTGGCATGGGATAGAGTGGGGTTCAGAGCTGTTGTACATAGGGCCACTATGACTTGCAGGTGACTCAACATACAACAACCAGAACCATCTGACTGACTGACTGTAACAATTCCCAAGAAAAGTGACCCAACAGAAAGTGGCAATTATAGAACAATATCATTAATATTACATGCAAGCAAAATATTGCTGAAGATCATGCTAACACAGCTAAAATACGTCATTGACAGAGAAATGCCAGAAGTTCAAGCTGGATTTAGAAGAGTCCGTGGCACCAGGCTGATGTCAGATTCTGGCAGAAAGCAGAGAATACCAAAAGAGTATCTACCTGTGTTTATTGATCATGCAAAGGCATTCAGCTGTGTGGATCACAGCAAATTATTACTAACATTACAAAGAATGAGAATTCCAGATCACTTAAATTATGCTGATGCAAGAAGCCATTGTCTGAACAGAGAAAGGGAATACTACACAGTTTCAAATCAAGAAAGACGTGCATAAAAACAAAAGAAAATGTTGATCGGTAAGGCTACATCCTTTCTCCATATCTGTTAAATCTGTATGTTGAGCAAATAACTCAAATCACTAGACTTCATGAAGCTGAATGCAGCATCACGATTGGAGAAAACTCATCAACAATCTGCAATATCTTATGACACAACCCTGCTGGCTGAAAGCAAGAGTTTGAGATTCCTGTTGCAGAAATTTGAAGCCATAAGTATGGAAGACATCTCAGCACTTTAATAAAACCAAATCTCATCTCAGGACCAACAGGCAACATTATGATAGATGGAGAAAAGATTGACATTGTCAATGATTTCATCTTAACTTGGATCTACAATTAACATCATTGGTACCAGAAGTCTGATCGTGAGATGTAATGGGAACATGTGCTGTCAAAGATCTCTCCAAAGTCCTGAAGATTAATGATGTCTGTTTAAAAACAAAAGGACTCCCCGATTCAAATTTTGGGTTTTCCAGTCACCTGCTATGCATCTGAAAGCTGGTCAATGAATAAGAGTGACAGAAAAATAATTGATGTCTTTGAGTTTTTGGTATTGAAGAAGAGTACGGACTGTAAAGAACAACCAGCTATATCTTAGAGAAAGTAAACCAAAGTGCTTCTTTGAGGAAAAGATTGTTAAGCTTGTCTTAACTACTTTTGACATTCTTTAGAAAGGGACATCATACTTGGAAAGGTGGAGGGTCAGTGAAGAGAGAAAGACTCCCACCAAGATGGGTTGATACAGTGGCTGCAGCCATGGGATCAAGTGTGTCAGAAATTATGAAAACAGCACAGGATAAAACAGGTTTCAGATATGTTGTTCATAAGGTCAGTGTGAGTCAATGACACTTAACAACATGATTCAGAGCATACTAGACAGGAGTGGACTTTGATTTGATAGAAAAATTAGTTTATTTTACACTATACAATATTAAAGCATTCAATTTTTATATTAATTCTCTGAAGAAGAAACCATTATTATTTTCACTTAACATTTAGAAAAGCTGAGGCAAATTAAGTTATTTACCCATTGTTGTGTAGATTGTAGGTGCTAGATTCTTGGATTAAATCTAGGTAACATGTCACTAGAGTCAAACTTAACCACTATGCTAAGCCACTTATCATTTTAATAACTGAGTTTCCATTATTATATTAGATGTTAAATTTTTATTCTAAATGTTATATTTCTTAAAAATAAAATGTTTTCTTATTATAAAAATTGTATTTGATGGAATAGATTTTTATCTTTGGCTGCAACTGACTTGATTTAGCTTTGAGCTGTCTATGTCCTCAATTATAAAACAAAATATCTTCATAATAAAAGAAGGCAATTGCCAACAACTTTTTTTTCTTTTAAAACTAAAATATACTTTCATAAGAAATTTTGACAAATTCAGGAAACTGTGATGAAAAAATATAAAATTATCCATACTCTCACATTGCAGAGGAAATAAAAATTGTGGTGGTGATGTGCGATTTTCTTGGTATTTTTCTATGGTTTTTTTTAGTCTTAACTTTACTCTTTTCATTAAATAATTTTATTTTTTTATGAAAACATTCACAGCAATACTTATTCCCATCCCACAGGAACAAGACACAAAGATCAGTGACAGTTATTAAAACAAGGTAGTGCATCTGTTTCTCCAAGTGTGACTTCCTTGACCATTGTCTATAATCTGATCCAACTGTCTCAACTCTGCCTGGCCTGCAAACATGTGGTCCAATTATACCACCAATAGCTGGATGAGCCATTTCTTCCTTATACAAAGAGGGCCTGCTTTTCTTTCCATTAAACTGAGCAGATTCAGTGGCAGGAATTAAAAACCTTGCCATCAAGAGAAGAAGACATTTCAGCACACATTCTTTGAGGCCAGAGGTTCCTATACCAGGGATTGTATCTCCCTGCAACCAAGAAGTTCTCTGGACCTATGGATTGTATCATGATGTTAACTGAGGAGGCCTCTGGACTGAGGGATTGTGTCTTACTGTTAATGAGAAATTCTCTAAACTGCAGGAGAGCATCTTGCTTAAAAAAAAATACAATTTTAATTTTATACTGGTTTGCTTACAAAGTTTGTATACATTGTTTTTATCTCTGGATCTTTCTTATTTCCTTTACCCACTCCTCCCTTTAACCATCAAATTGTGTGATCTTGTGGTTACCCCACTGTCCATCCTCATTTCTTTGTTGCTACTTCGCCGCCTTGTGTCGTCATTTATGTTTTGCTAGTTATCTATTTTGACAATATTGGCCTTATAAAGTATTTGACCTCCTGGGACTGAGTTAGTTCACTTAGCATAATGCTCTCCAGTCCCTCACAAGTTATGTAGTGATTTTCAAAACAATTTCATTGACAGACGTCTGAATTGAGGGATTGTATCTTGCTGTTAATGAGACATTCTATGAACTACAGGATTACATCTTGCTTTTAATCTAATTTGTATCCTGTTGACTTCCATAATAAACCCCATAACTGTACATATAATTCTGTGAAGTGTCTGTGGTCATTTCAATAGATTTTATACCCAGTAAGTAGATGCAGAAGAGTAGAATGACATATCTGACTTCAGAGGAATTAGTTTTGTGTTAATGAAAGCAATCCTACTTTGTGTAGAGTTAGTAAACGTCAGACTTAATCATTACCCCTCTGCTTTTACTCTAATTCAGTTGGTGGCAGCAGAGGAATTCATTAAGTTGGTTAGGCCCCCAGAGATCCCTCATAGAAACAGAGTTTCTAAACTTTCAATTTGGAAATTTAGTTAAGATAGTTATTTTTGTTGCTACAAATAGGAGAAGAAAATTTTAAAAAGCCACTTTTGACCTGAGATGAAAAACCAGAAGCCCAAGGTGATATGCATATGTTGAGATATACATTAGAGTGGTATAGAATTAAGAATGGTATTTAAGAGTGGATAATAAAGATTAAATTGACATTTAAAGTTAAAGATTCATGTATTAATGTTTTTGTTGATCTAAGTTATGGATTCTTCTACGTAGTATTGTTAAGATATCTTGAAAAAATAAATATTGGCTATTTTAATGATAGAATATAGTACAGATGATAGAAAGCTTACAAATCCACCTTCAGCTAGTGAATTGGATATGCTAAAAGGAAAATTTGCCCTAGAGAAATAGTGCTTAATAGAGAGCATGAGAATTAGGTCCCACCTAGTATTCTGAAGAAATTTGTATTTGAACAGATTTGTAGGCCCACCTTGGGTTTCTGAATGATGAAAGATAAGCAGGGAAAAGGAGAGACTTTGAATTTTTAAAAACGGGAACAAGTTGTTTGACTTTTGAGACGTAAATTTGGTAGACATCAGAGCGTCCCTGCAGGACTTAAAGGGAGCTGGCAAACATGCTCCCTCATGGTGACCACTTGGGTTCACTTGGTGAGTAGAAGTGGAAGGTACACAGCAATGAACAGACAGGCTGAGTTCAGACATGTTCCATCAGCACCCTCAACCTAGTATACATAGCATAGATGCAAGGATTAAATGAAAAAGAGAGGCTGGCTTGAGGAGCAGGGAGTCACAAAGGCTTGACTTGCTGACATGGCCCATGTAGGGAACTGTGGCTGACTGAAGGCACCGGCTGGTTTGAAATGCAGGAAGATGTGTAGACGCCTAAGTTTGTGGCTGGTGCCCCTTTATTCTTAGACATAGATGGTGAGGTATGAGTAGGCCAGAACCCAACCAGAAAAGAGAAGATATTTCATGCTGTGAAGTAGTGGGGTTTTTTTGTTACTTGCTGGCTTCCTCTGGACTGTACTTGGATTATAGATGCAGATACTAAAAGTTTCTAATGTAACAGAGGATAATTCAGGGGGAAAAAGAAAATGCTTGATTTCTCAGAGTACTTGTTTGATACGGATGGATAAATCAGAAATTGAATAAAATTTTCGAGGATAAAAGGTAAAGCATGAAGTAGCTGGATTACATGCTTTCACAAATGTAGTTACTAGTACGATATTTTAAAAAAGTAAAATTAATCTTTCACATACGAAGGCATTTCGCAAAGCCGGGGATGTGGGTCTGTTGGGTAGTGGGTGTGTTGATCAAAGTTTGACTTCCTAGACCATTTTCTTCGGCCTTGCTACTTCTCTTTCCACTAGCCTGGGACAGTATTTCTAATCTGATACAGCTGCCTCAACTCTGCCTGCGCTGCAAACACATGGCTGGGCTGTACCATCAACAATGGCCCGAGCGATTTCTCTCTCATGGAAACAGTGCATGTTAGTCTAGCCACAAGGGGATTAACTAGTTTTGCCATTAAATCGAGCAGATCAGCATTATAAAACTGGAATTTCATCACCAGGAAAGAAGAGGGAGTAGAGAATGCTACAGCTGTCAACTTGTTGCCTCAGAGTCTCCCACAAACGGACATTAAGAGCATACGAGTTTATACTAGCTACTCCCATCCACACTCCTAAAAAAAATAAGTCACATCAATTTCCAAGCCTGGTAGCCCTCCTATTTCAGAAAGAAAAGAAAA
>NW_006399751.1:29815032-29846765 GCF_000299155.1 Elephantulus edwardii | reverse complement strand
AGAAAAGGAAAAAAAGAAAGAAAGAAAGAAAGAAAGAAAGAAAGAAAGAAAGAAAGAAAGAAAGAAAGAAAGAAAGAAAGAAAGAAAGAAGAGAAAAGAGAAGTAAAAACTAAAAAACCCTAAACGGACAGTTGCTACTTACCCCTGAACTGTGCATTAAGGTTCTGAGTTAGTTTGCTTTGTGTAGTTGATCAAGTTCCTTCTCCCACTGACCCAATATACACCACTCTCCTCTGTCTTGTATTTGAGTACCTATCCTTTCATAACTCTAGGTAGGTGTGGTCTGGGCTGGTCAGAGACCAAATTGGAGCAGGTAAAATATAAACACCAGCATTTCTTATTGAGTTTCTTTCTTGCTGGGGCTTTAAAGGTCTAGACTACCAGAATATTTCAGTGCTTTCTAAAGGTTTTGCCACTTTTATGGTTACTGTTTTGTACTATTGAGTCAGAACCTACCCATAGCTAACCCTCCATCAGTTTTTCAGAGGCCGTTAATCATACAGGAGTAGATTGTCTATCCTGCTCCCATGGGACATCTGGTGGCCTCGAGCCATGTGCCTTCAGGTTGCAGTGCAGCTTCTTGCCACTAAGCCACCAGAACATTTGGATAGATGTCCTTCTAAAATTGAAATTTTAGACATTCTGATGGACATATGTGATAAGAAATAGTCTGTTCTTCTCTCACTATATTTTGGAAGCATTCATAAGATTTACACTTATAGCTGTTTCTAGAGGAAAGAGCCTAGATCTTGGGCAAATGGGCTAAGAAAGAGTAACCTTGGTTGCTGTTCCATTAAGCTTAGCTCCTTTCACTGAGGTGAGCCACTACAAAAATAAGTTATTGTTAGGAGATATTGATTCAACTACAACTCATAGTGACCCCATGAACAATCAATCTGACATTCTTGTATCTTGTGCCATTGTCATCATCTCTGATATACTTGGGGCCACTGTTACACTCCTTGTGCCAATCTATCTTGGTGAGCATCTTCCCCTGACCCTCCACCTTTCCAAGCAAGATGTCCTTTACTAAGAACTGACCCTTCTAACAGTATGCCTCAAATATATGAAGCCAAGTTTTACTGTTCTTGTCTCCCTGGATGCACTTTTCCAAGACATATTTGTTCTTTTCGTAGTCTATAGGATCTTCAGTACTCTAACACCAAAACTCAAAGGAAATCAATTCTTCTGTCATTAGCCATTGTCCAACTTTCAGGTGCATCACAATTGAAAATACCATGGCTTGAATCAGACACACTTTAGCAGAACGAAGGTGTTATTTTGGTGTATTAAGTGCTTTGACTACAACTGTGATACGGGTATGGTAGGTCTATCCCTCAAGTGGTGATGACCCTGGTGGTGGTTGTATCTTTCTTCTCTGCAACTGGCCACAGAATCTTTGTGGCCAAGGAATTTCCACAGCCTGGGGTGGGGTCATGTCCCTCACTTCCTGTGGTACTCTTGGAAGATGGGACAGAAATGTCCAAGAGGTAAAAGAGCTCCCTGTGTGGAGAGAAAGACACGTCTTTTTTACACAGGTCTCTTTCTTAGGACTACAAGGTGTAGGCCGGTAGCCCAGTACCATCATGCTCTCTCAATAAAGATCTTGAAATAAAATTTAAATAACCTGCCTGTTTACTGATGTAAAATATATCATTTGTAACTATGTAATAATTTGCAATTGTTAACAATTTTTCTAGAAATAGTGTCATATAGAACTAATTAATATAGCTTTACTACATGTTTTGATGTAAGAGTCTCTGGTTGTCTTTTATATTACATGGGTTAGATTGAGATGAATAAATATTCAGTGCTATCATTCAACTATACATAATCATATAGAATAAAATAAAGACTATCATATTTGAACTGACTATTTTTTTTCTTCTTTGTTCCATGAAATTTCTTCTGTCTTGAATTCTATTTTGTCCCATAATTATTTTTTATATACTTGCTTAAACTATTTTTACTCATTTCCTTATATTTTTTGCCATGCACTTTTTCCACTGCTTTTGCATTATAATATTTTGTATGGGTTATTTTAAACAATTTGTAGCTACATGTTGTTTATTTTCCTGATAAGAAGCTTTGATTTAAAAAAGTTTCATCTCTTATGTAATAAAAAATAAAGTTCAACAAAGCATTGCCTCAACCTCCATAATATTCTACAATTTAGAAACAAAATCATTTCCATCATGAAAATTTTGACATTATTTCATCCCCTGCCTCTGTTTCCCGTCTTATATTCTTAATATTCTCAAGAATACTGACAGCTATTCAGAGATTTCATTTTCAATTTCTTTCTCAGTACTCTTGAATGGATGTTATCCAGACCAAGAGATTTGCATTTTTATAGGGAAACTAAGTGCTCTCTAAAAATATCCTTTCTTACAAACTCCTTTGCTATTTTAGGCTTCATATCTTTTTTTGCTAATGTTGAGTCTAACTTTTATAGTCCCAGTGCCCAAAGTCAACAGAAATTTAATCTTAAGGGTAAATAAAACTGGAATAATCTACTATTTTGGTCAATATGTTAGCAAGAGAATTATCCTACTTTGATCAGGTTTGTCTTCAACATTATTTCCCTTATAAAAACATAATAAAAAGAAAACTATTATAATATTCTTAACTAAAATCTACAAGTTCATACAAATTATTAATTGTTTATTAGTAGTACTGTTACAGTCCTTGGAAAACCTTATACATAATACAATACATTCAGAGTAGACTAGCTGTTATGGGACTAAGGAAGAACCATCTCAAGGGGAATCACAAAGGAGGAGGAGTAGATGCAAACAGACAATACTGTTTGGAAAGTAAAATATGAGAAGTATGAATGTAGAAAAACTTGGATTGTTAAGGAAGACACAGAAAGTATAAATAATGGCATTAGGAAATGGTGAAAAGAAACGTGTTGGCATAGATATTTGAATCAGATAATCATATGATCTACTGGTGATTAAAAGATGAGGTAAAATAGAATTGTTTTGATAGCTTAAATACCATTTCTAGATACATCCTGAAATACAATGCTGTAAGTGACAGGATAATATCTATACAAATACAAGGAAGACGTAGTAATACCACCATCATTCAAATTTTGCACCAACAACCAGAGCCAGAGAAGAAATAGATAGCTTCTACCAACTTTTGTAGTTAGAAATGGATCAAACATGCAATCAAAAATACTTTGATAATAATGGGTGATTGGAATGCAAAAGTTGGATACAAGAATGAAGGCTCAGTAGTCGGAAAACATCAACTTGGTTATAGAAATGAGGCTGGAGACCGAATGATAGAATTCTGTACAATCAATGACCAATTCATTGTAGACACTTTTTATAAAAAAAAATTAATGGTGACTATGACAAGATGATAGAAGGAGAATTGATGCCTTCAATCTGTAGTAATGGAGAAGAATAATATAACCATTGACTGCTAGGAAAACAAACAGGTTCATCCTACAAAGGATGAAATTGGGATGCTCCTTGGAGGCAAGGATTCTGAAGCTCTTGGAGAGGGACATCATGCTTGGAAGCACGGAGAGACAGAGCAGGAGAAGAAGATCCTCGATAGGATGGATTGACTCAGTGACTAAGGTAACGGGGTTGGATATATCAGAGACAATACATTTGGCTCAGGATAGAACAGGGGTCAGAGCTGTTGTATATAGGATCGCAATGAATCACAAGCAACTCAACGACACAATAACAACAGCAGCAACATACACATGGACTTCATCCAATAGTTTACAAAGGAATCAAAATGACTACATCTGTGGGGAAAAAAAATAACTGGAAAAGCTCAATATCAGCTATGAAAACTAGACCAAATGCTGATTAAGGAACAGACCGTCAACTACTTACATGCAAGTTCAAACTGAAGCTAAAGAAAAGAAAATCAAATCTACAAGAACCAAAGTTTGACTTCAGTCTATCACACCAAATTTAAAGACTATTTCAGAAACAGCTGATTTTCCAGTGGGTTTTCAGAGGCAGTAAATCACACAGGAGTACATTACTCATTTTCCCATAGAAAAGCTGATGGATTTGAACCACATACCATTGGGTTGGCAGCACAATACTTTACCACTAAATGACTAGTGTTTCCCTTTAAAATATGTATTGCAAATCCCAGCTTCTATGTCACTGTGTACAACACCCTTTGGGAATGAGTTGTCTGTGTTATGTTAATGAGGGAGAATTAGTGTAGGTTGTACTTTGGGGGAATCTCTTTTGAAATATAAGAGGTTTATGAAAGAGCAGAGGGAAAATGGAGTAGAATAAATGTGAAGACATACAGTAACCCCTAGGGTACTAAGAAACTGAAGAAACAGAAACCTCAAGAGTCACAGAGAAAGATTTCTATAATAAGTTCTCTGAATTTTAATTGCTAAGCTGCAAAAATTTAAGGAACAAACAACTCTTAATATTTGAAAGGAAATATATATATATATATATATGTCTTTGACTTTGTCCATGTAACCAATCCTGAAACCTTAACAGGTATAAATAAATTTTAAGAATTCAAATTTAATTCTTTCCACATTTTCCGTCATTTCCACTTTCTTGGCAGTCACTTACTCCTTGCTGATTGGAATTAAGTACAGAATAGTAATTCCTCTCACCATGCTGCATCTTCTAAAAGATTAAACAGTCAATAAGGCAAGCCAACTATTTACCAGACATAGCTTTTAACAGAATAAGGTTTTGTGTTGTATTTTATTTTAAAGTCTGGAAAGATTAAATCTTACCCTGTATGATATGCTCAGTTCCTTAAACTATGTGAGCATGTGTCCTTATCTGTAAAACAGTGTTAATGTAGGCTGGAGCAAGATGGCAAACTGAATATTTGTTTCTACAAACACTCTGAAAACTTAACCCAGTAAACAAGAAATAAAACAAGAATTAGAACAAACTAAAATTTCAGAATTCCATAGAGCATGTGGGGTGTTGGCACCAGAGTGGGGAGGTCCTACCCTCTAAGACATGGATCACATGTTCACTACAATAATTTTGCAATGAGTCAGGGCAACAGCTCAAACAAATAACATAGAAAAAAAACTAGTCTGAGGAAACAGACCTGGAATTTTTGGTGGTCCAGATTGACTAGTAGGTGTTCAAAGGCTTCACTATGGGGAAAAGGCATATGGAGACTGTGGTGGTGTAAAACATTGCTACTGAATCTTACTGAGCCCTGAGATAGATGATCTGTAGGACTAGGAAGAATTGCAAGGGACATTTGGGAGAGATAGGCAATACAGATGAAAAAGATTAGCCCCCTGGTCAGCATGCAATACTGTGGAAAAGACTATGAAGAGGCCTGAGTGGGAAAGTGATAAGAAGCTCCCCTGTTTTGATACAGAAAAGTCAATCTCAACTGTTTGCATCAGCGTCTGTGACAAGCTAAATTCCTCTACCCCCATTTCTGGTGCAGGTATTAAATTCTATATATGAAGCATAGAGATTTATTCAATTATCACTGGGGGAAAACCCCAAAGAATAGACTACTTGTTGTCTTTAAATAGTTCAGAGTAGGAGATAGTAAGCTACTGCTGCTGGATTGACTTTGACTCCTAATGGAGATAATCCAAAAACCACTGGAACAGGACCAACTAAAGGTGGATCATGGATTTAGGACTAAAACCAAGGACTATAAACTTCATTCAAGAAAAGCTTGGAAGAACTTTAGTGGTCCTAATCTACAACATAAAAAGTCTTCTCCTGGAAAATCTACGACCAGGAGAAGATAAAATAGATGAATGGGACCTTCTAAGAATCAAATCCCTGTGCACATCCCATAAGCTGAACACTTTAAGTCTTCAATTACTCAAACATCATTAAGATAAAAAACTATCAACAACCTACACAGACACAATAAAAGTGACCTAACATATACCAAGAAAAAACTTTATGCAATGTCGAGAAAACAGCAGGCAGATTCAAACATCGTGAAAAAACAAATTAAGCTGTTCAAAGAAAGCAGAACATATTGCATATCCAATGAATGCTCCAGAGTAAGGGACACAGAAGAACTATGTAGACACAGAGTCAGGTACAAATGGTGGAAGAAAGATAGAAGCCAGAAGTAAAATGAATACCACAGAGACAGGGAACCAGGAGAAATTTATAGATGTGGAATTTTAGAAATAGCTACAGAAGAAGGTGTAAATAATGGAAGAAAAAAAATGAATACCATTAAGAAAGCAAATACTCCAGAGACAGGGAGCCAGAATAAGTATGTAAATGTGGAGGAACTTGAACAAAAATGAAAAAACTTATAAAAGAGGGAAACAAGGTATTAAAGCTATATATAAAGATGTACAAGAAGATAAAAAAAATCACAAGACAAAGAGGACAAGACAAGTAGTACTCAGAATAACTCAGAAATGCATCAAAATACAATCTAGAATTTAAGACCAACATGGCAAAAATTTTCAACAACAATGCACAGCAGAAGAGAGGTAGTAGAAAGTCAGTGAGCCGGAAGGAAAGAACTTTGATGGTAACATATTAAAAGACAAATCAGAGGTAAGACAGAAGGCAAATGCAGAAAATAATGGAATCCGATGAGATGACATCAGAAGAAAAAATATATGTATGATTGCAATTCTTGAACATAAGGGGGATAGGGAAAACATTGAGAAAATTGTGGCAGAGGTACTAGAAGAAAATTCACAGGTGTTAAGAAGAACTTGGAATTCGATTTTCAAGAAGCTCAATGAATATCAACAGACTATATCTCAAAGGAAAACCTCAAGACATATCATAGTCAAATTCTCCAAAATAAAAGATTCTAATAATAATAAAAGCAGTAACATAAAAACAGAGGGTATCCTACAAAGGAAAAACAACCTTGTTAGGCTCTGACCTCTGTAGAATCCATGGAATCAAGAAGACAATGGTATGGCATATACAGAAGACTAGAAAAAAATAATTACCAGCTAAGGATCCAGCTGGGTAGCAAAGCTGTCCATCCAATATGAAAAAGCAATTAGGTAATTTGCAGAAAAACAGGAACTGAAGTAATCTATGAAAAATAGAGCAAATCCACAAGAAATTCTAAGGGAAGTCCTTCACATGGAGACACCACAGGAAAGTGAGTGAACCATCCCCTTCATAGTAATTAGAAACAACAGAAAAAGAAACACAGTAAAATGGCAGAAATAAAACCTGGTCTGCCAGTGATCACACTTAATTTGAATAGATTAAATACACCAATCAAGAGAAGAAGAGTAGCAGAATGGATAAAAAAAAAACCAAAAAAACACAATGCCCACCAATATATTGCTTGTAAGAGATACATCTAAGGAATAAGGAGAAAGACAGAATAAAAATCAAAGGCTATAAAAAATATACAAAGTAAATGATATCTACAAAAAAGCAGGAGTGGAAACACTAATTTTTTTATAAAATAGACTTCAGGATGGAAATCACCATCAAAGATAAGAAAAAGGAATTAAGTAATGTTTAAAGGCACCATAGACCAAGAAGATAGAACCTTGGTCAACACGTACACACCAATTTATAGATCTGCAAAAACAAACAGAGTTGAAGAAATAAATAGACAACACCACAATAGTGGGAGAGATTTTAACATATCTCTCTCACCAAAGGATCTGTAAACTCAAAAGAAACTTAACAAAGATATAGAAAATATAAAGTATACAATTAGCCAAGTCCACCTTGTGGATGTAATCAGAGTACTGCATTCAACAAAAGTTCACATGGTACATTCTTCAAAATTGATCATTGACTAGAATAAGAGCAAGTCTAAACAAATTTAACAACATTAAAATAATACAAAGTATGTTTTCAGACCACAATGCCATAAAACTATACATTAACCAGAAAAAGGTAAAGTTTATAAAACCACCTATGTGGAAGCTCAATTATATGCTGCAAGAAGATGAATGAGTTATGTTGTGCACTGTCTCATAATGACCTTATGCACAAAAGCTCTCAATCTTCTATCCTGAGTAGATCCCACTTCTCAGGCACACCTACTCTAATTACTCTAGTTACTGTGTCAGTCTCCAATTACCATAGTTACCATGTCAATCTATCTCATTTACTGTGGCTCTTCCTCTCCTGTGCCGCCTTCCAAGTATGATGTCCTTCTCCAAGGACAAGTCCCTCCTGGCAACAAACCCAAATCCTTGCCTCCAAAGAGCAACTAGGTTTCCAAGACAGACTTATTTGTTTTCCTGATAGTCTGTGGTTATGTTCAATACTCTTTTCCAGCACCACAAGTCAAAAGCATTGATTCTTCTTCTGACACCTTTAGCCATTGTCCAGCTTTCTGACAAGAGCAAGTAACTGAGAAGTCTATGATAGGATCAGGTGCACTGTAGTCTTTAGACAGCATTCAGGAGAGGTACTAAATGGCAACTTTTCCTAATGAGATTTGTCTTTTGGTTTCCTGACTGTTGGTCCCAATAATATTGATTGTGGAACGAAGTAAGCTGAAATTGTTAACAATCTCAATATCTTCTCCATAATGGTGCAACCAAGTAGTCCAGTGGTGATAATATTTGTTTGATGTTGAGCTTCAGTCCATAATGAAGACTACAGTCCTTCACCTTCTGCAGTAAAAGTTTCAAGTCTTCCTCAGTTTCAGCAAGCAAGGTGTGTCATCTGCATTACACAAATTGTTGAAGAATCTTCCTTCAATTCAGATGCCTCATTCCTCCTCATAAAGTCCAGCCTCCTGAATGATCTCTTCTGCATATAGAAAATGTATGGAGATAGGACATATCCCTTATGCATTCCTTCGTGATTTGAACCATGCAGTGTTTCCTTGATCTGCTTTGAGTCCAAGTATAAATTCCACATGAGCATAATCTAGTGTTCAGCTACTCTTATTCTTCTAAAGATTAGTCATAATTTGTTGTGATTTACACAGTCCAATGCCTTTGCATAGTCAATAAAGCAAGGGTAGATATTCATCTGGTACTCTGTGCTTTCAGCCAAAATCTATCTGGCATTGGTAATAATGTCAGTAGTGCCATGTCCTTATCCAAACCTAGTCTGTATTTCTTGCAGTTCTCTATCAATGTACTATTACAGTATTATTTTACAGCATTACAGATTATCTTAAACAGAATTTTGCTTACATTTAATATTACTGATATAGTATGATAATTTCCATCCTCTGTTGGATCATCTTTTTTGGGGAATGTAAATAGATATTGGTATCTTCCAGTCAGGTGGCCAGGTAGCTGTTGTCTAATATTTTTTTTCATAACCTCCAGGGCATCTTCTGTTTGTTGAAATAGGTCAATTGGTGTTTTTGCAATTTCACAGCATTGTTTCTTGCCAATTCCTTAATAGTAGTTTTGTAGTGACCTTTTGCATTCTTTATGGATGGTATTCTTGATATCCTGCCACAGCTCATCTGGTTTTCTTTCATTAGCATCCAAAACCTCAAACTTGTTTTTGAGATGATTTTTAAATTCAGGTGGGATAGACTTGAGGTCAAATTTTTATCCTTGCAAGTTTGCTTTAGCTTGAAGTTGCATGTGAGTAGTTGACAGTCTTTTCCACAATCAGCACCAGGTCTAATTTTCACAGATTATATTGAGATTCTCCAAATATTTTTCCCACACAAATGTAATTAGTAATTCCTGTGTATACCAGCAGAAATAATAATAAAAAAATTACAGAATCTTCAAGAAAAAAATGATAAGGAAAATATAGCATATCAAAACCCCTGGAATGCAGCTAACACAGTACTTAAGCGGCAGTTCATAGCAAGAGGCAAACACATGAAAAAGGAAGAAAGAAGCAAAATTAATTATCCAAATCAACTTCTTCATAAAATATGAAAAGAACAGTTATCTAACTCAACAGTCTCTAGAAGAAAGAATACAATAAGGACAAGACCTGAAATTCATGAGATGGAAAACAGAAAAACAATTGAAACCATAAAAAAACCAAGAGCTAGTTTTTAAAATATTGTTGTTGTTAAGTGTCATCAAGTGATACACAACTCATAGTGTCCCTATGAACAAAATACCTGAACACTTGTATAACTTTCATCATTTCTCTAAGTTCATAGAGTTTCCAGAGGCAAGCTATTTTGGAAGTGGATGCCACTCCTGCTTCAAAGCCTGTTTTAATCTAGGAGCTCCACCAAAAATTGTCCACCATGGGTAACAATTATCACATTTGACATATCAGTGTCACAGTATTTAACATCACAGCAACCACGAGTTACCTCTGTACAGCAAATGGACAGACAAGAGTTATGCCACTTAGAAGAATGTTTGACCAAAAGCAATTAAAACCGGATCTGAAGGCTGTAGATTAAACCATGTTAATAAAATTGACAAACCATTGGCAAACTTAACAAAAATAAAAACAAGACACAAATAACTCAAATAAGAAATGATAGAGGTGACATCAAAACAGAACTAAATAAAATTAAATTGCTAATATGGTTGAAAAACCATGCAATATTATTCAAAATGGGTAACCACTGAGGACATTATGCTGAGTGAAGTATCTCAGTTACAAAAGGACAAATACTACATGCCACTGTTGTAAAACAGGACTGACATCGGAGTTGGTGGGAGACTGAGAAAGATGGGTTCGATAATGTATGCTTCTTTGAAACAGATAAGGGGAAAACTGTTTAAAAGGGACATCTGATTAGGTATTTTTGTCATGACAGGAGTCCAGAGCAGAGGCTGTATAGTGGAGTGGATCTAGGAGAGGGTTTGTAAAACAATGGAAGAATTTTTCTTTTACTTTTCCAAGAGGGTAGTGTACTAAGGGAGGGTTGGAAGGGGAGAAAAGTGCAACAATGAATGACTGGGAACCCAAAGTCTCTATAAATTTTCATTGAAATGAATAATAATTTTTTAAAAAATTTAAAATTGCTAATACGGAAGTATTATGAAAAGTTATACTTTGGTGACTTTGAAAACCTAGAGGATTAATTCCTTGAAACTCACACCCTACCTTGATTGACTTTGACAGATTTGGAACATTTGAACAAATTCATCCCATAAGAAGAAATTAAGTAGGTCATTAAAAGTCTCCCTACAAAAAAAAATTCCTGACCAGATGGCTTCATGGTTGAATTATCCCATTCAGAGAAGAATGTTCTACTTAAATAATTTTCAAAAACAGAAAAAAAAGGAATCATTCTATGAAACAAGCATAACCCTAGTACTCAACCCAGACATAGATCTCACCTGAAGAAAGAAATGCAGACCAATATCCCTCAAGAGCAGAAATGTAAAAATGTTCAACAAAATCCTGGCCAATGAATCCAAAAGCACAATAAAAATTAATTCATCATGAACAAGCAGGATTCATAGCAGGTACGCAAGGATGGTTCAACAAATGTAATCCAACACATTAACAAAGAAAATAACAAGAACCACATGATCCTAGCAAGTTATGCAGAAAAACCTTTTACAAAACCCAACACCATTTCCTGATTAAAACACTCAACAAAATAGGAATAGAAGGGAATTTCCTGAATATAGTGAAAAGTATATACACAAAACCAAGCGCCAATGTCATTCTCAATGTAAAGAGACTAAAGGTATTCTCCTTGCGAGCAGTGACAGACAAACATGTCCACTGTCACCACTCCTATTCAATACTGTAAGGAAAGTACTTGCTAGGGCAATATGGCAAGAGAAGGAAATAAGAGGCATCTAGATTGGCAAAGAGGTGGTAAATCTGTTACTATATGCAGATGATACAATAGTGTACACAGAAAACTTCAAGGACTCAACAACAAAAAACAAAAAGCAAACAACAACAACAACAACAACAACAACAAAAAAACCCACAACTCTTAGACCAAGTAGAACAATTTAGTAGAATGGCAGACTACTAAGTCAAGACACTAAAATCAGTAGGATTCCTCTACAGTAAGAAGGGAAAAAAACCACAAAAACCACAAAAACAAAAAACCAACCAATCAACCAAACAAACAAAAATCCCACAGAAACAAAACAGATAAGGAAAGTAAAAAAACAATACCATTTTCATTGTTGTTATGTGCCGTCGAGTCATCCGCAACACATAAAGATTCTATGAACAGCAGCTCTAAACCTTGCCCTGTCCTGAGCCAGTCTCACTAATTCCAACAAACCAATCACCATTGCCCCAGTCACTACACCAATCCAGGTCATCAGGGGTCTTCCTTTCCTGTGCTGTCTCTCCATCCTTTCAAGCATGATGTCCTTCTCCAAGGACCAGTCTCTCCTGGCCAAATGCCCAAAGTATGTGAGATAAAGCTTAAAAATCCTAGCCTCCAAGGAGAAATTAGGTTTCACCCTCTCCAAGACAGACCTATTTGTTTTCTTGGAAGTCCATAGTATGTTCAAGACTCTTCTCCAGCACCACAGTTCGAAGCCATTGGTTCTTCTTCTGTCATAATTAGTCATTTTCCAGCTCTCTGATTCAGAGTAATTAAGACCATGGCCTGGTTTAGATGTACCTTAGTCTCTAGCCTGACATCTTTGCTTTTCAGAACTCTGGAGAGGTCCTTGACTGCAGATTTCCCCAATGCAATTCGTCTTTTAACTTCCTGACTGCTGATACTAAGAGTGTTGATTGTGAAACCAAGCAAGCTGTAATTGTTAATAACCTAAATCTCTTCTGTATCTATCATGGTGGAGCCAATTGCCTTCTTGACGTGAGCTTCAATTCATATTGGAGACTACAGTCCTTGACCTTCTGCAGCAAGCACTTAAGGTCTTCTTCAGTTTCAGCAAGCAAAGTTGTATCATTTGTGTATAGTAGGTTGTTGATGAGTCTTCCTCCAATCCTAATGCCACATTGCTCCTCATAAAGCCTTGCTTCCTGAATGATCTGTTCAGCATATAGACTGAAAAGTTATAGAGACAGGATGCATCCCTGATGCACACCTTTGCTGTTTTGAACCATGCAGTGTTTCCCTGCTCCGTTCTGCAGATTGCTTCCTGGTCCAAGTATAGGTTTTGCATAAGCACAATAAGAGTTCTATTATTCCCATTTTCCTCAAGATTAGCCACAATTTGTTGTAATCCACATAGTTAAATGCCTTTGCATAGTCAATGAAACACAGATAGACATACCTCTATTACTCTTTGTCTTCTGCTGAGATCCATCTGACATAAAGAAACAACATATGATCAAGAGGCAATGGTGATGAAGGAGGAAGTTCAAGCTGCTCTAAAGGATGTGGAATATAGCCCTAGGAATTGATGAAATACCACTTGATATATTTCAGCGAACAGATGCTGCCCTAGATATGCCTATCAAGTTGTGCCAAGAAACCTGGAGGCCAACTACTTGGCCAACTGACTGGAAAAGATCCATAATTATTCCCATTTAAAAAAAAAAAAAGGTGACCCAATAGAATGTAGAAATTATTGAATAATATTACTAATCTCACACACTAACAAAATTCTGCTGAAGATCTTCCAGAAATGGCTGAAACAGTACATTGACAGAATACAAGCTGGGTTTAGAAGAAATTGTGGCACTGGAGACTTTCTTGCCATTTGTGTTAGCCAACCACAAATTGAGATAATTTGGAATTGACTCAGTGGCTGGAGAAATGGGATTAGGTCTGTCAGAGACAATGAGATTGGCTCAGGATAGAGCAGTGTTCAGAGTTAATGTGCATAACTTTACTGTGATTGCAGGGGACTTGGTGGCATATAACAACAGAGACAAAAAAAAGACCTTTATGAAGAAATCTTTAAGACACTGCTTTGAGAAACAATAAGAGACCTAAATAAATGGAAAAGTGTTCCTTATTCATCCATAGGAAGGCTCAATATAGTGAAAATTATAATCCTAGAAAAAGCAATCTACATGTTTAATGAAATCCCAATACAGACACCAGTCCTTAAAAAAAGACGTCAGGTAGAGGGTCTGCAGATGTGATTAAGACTCTTAATAAGATGTATTGACATAGTGATTACAACAATGGGCTCCAGTATGTGAGAAATCATAAGAATGGCACAGGATAGGGCAATGTTCTAGCCTGTTGTTCATGCGGTCTCTATGATTTGTAATCAACTTGATAGTATCTAATAACAATGTTGTTGTTTTATTCATAATAGTGAAAGAAATAGAAATAACGATAGTGTCTATCAGTGGATAGATAGATAAGTAAATGGTGATACATATATCCATTGGAGTATCACATGTTGATAAAGGACAGAGCTGAATCTGTCAGTCGTCGTGCATAACACTGATGAATCTAGAGGGCATAGCGGTAAGTGAAACATATGAAAAGACAAATATTTTATGATCTCTTTAAAATAACATTGTTGTTGGTTGTCATATGGTGTTGATTTAGAAACAACTCATAGCTGACCCTCCAGTGGATTCTGAGAGGATGTAAATTGTACAGAAGGAAATTACCCATCTTCCTTCTGCCGAGCGTCTAGTCAATTGAAACTACTTGTCTCAAGTTGGTACAGCAATTCCTTATCCACCAGGCCACTTGAGGTCCCTTTTTATAAAAATGTTGTTATACACCATCAAGTTGGAATCAATTCATAGCTCCAGTGGGTTTTCAGAGATAGGAAATAGCAATGAAGAAGACTGCTCAGTCTTCTCCCTTGAAGCACCTAGTAAATTTAAACTCTCATATGCCTTCAAGTTGTCAGTACAACTTCTTACTACTAAGCCAACAGAATTCCATTTTTAAAAGGATAGATATAGAGATCTATGTTCATTGGTAGCTATGAGAGACAAGAGATGATGAAGAAAGCATAATTTAGATTGTTGGTTTTGTGTACCATCAAGTTGAAAATGACTTATAGCTGACCCTGGGGCAGGTTTTCAGAGACAGTTAATTATACAAGAAGATGTAGTTCATCTTTCTCCCATGGAACAGCTGGAAGATTCGGACCACATGCCTTTGGGATTGCAGTGCAGCTTCTTACCATTATTTTTTGGGGGAGGAAAAAAGTGACACTGAATACACATATAGAGAGTATAGAATAACTAAAGTAAAATAGAATGTTTCAGCCCGTATAGATATATGTTGATATGTTGCATATTGATATCTGAATAGATACAAAGATAGATACAAATAGAACTGTAAAAAAAAAATCATGATCTCAATCCAATTGAAGTGAATGATATCTGATCTTAAAAGCTTGGGAGGGGTCATCTGAAGCACTATTATGAGTCTCTACTTATAAATAGTGAAACAGTAAGAAGATAATGAAAAGCTCATTGAAGAAAGGTATTCAGGAGTCATTAATTAACCTACTCTAACATCAGAAGAACCAGATAGATGATTATCACCACTGACCTTTAAAACAGCATACACAATGGATGGTTCTGGATAGACGGGAAGCAAATTGTGAAGCAGAACTAAAAAAAAAAAAATCAAGACAAATTGAACTTGAAAAGATTAAGGATTATCACCCTGAAATAATCTTTAATAAACAAGGGGTTCATTTAGGTAAATACCAAAGTGGCGTACAAAATAAAACGCATTACTTATAAAGTCTCTGCTTTTCTGAGGATCCAGTGTATGAGACTAAAAGCCAACAATTATTCAAAAGCAAAGATGACAAGGAAGCAAAAACACTGAACATGGAACAAACATAACAAATTTAAAGAGAATGTTTACACATTGTGAAAAATATAACTAAGGTCACTGAAAAATTTATATAAAAATGTTATATGAAAACCTAATTTATGTGTAAATTCTAACCAAAAATAGAAATAAAATAAAAACAAAATTACAAGTAGTATATTCTCTTGCCTGCCCATTTTACATTTTTGTGAAGGATTAAATGAACCAAGCAGTGTGGAAATGTTTTTAAAATTTAGATGAGTGTTTTACAAATTAAATATAGATTTTATGTAAGTATCCTGAAAATGGTTTTATTTTAGTTACAAATACTCATGTATTTTATCATGTTGCAAACCTCTAAATACTTGGGTTATCAAGCAAATAATTTCCTTTAGTACCTACAAGTAGAAACACAATAAACTCATAACAAATATTTGGTTAAGGGATGAGGTAGGTTATTTTGAGTGATTGGTTCAAGACTTAATCATGGTAGTCAGAATAAAAATCCTCAAAGATACTGAAATCCTTATTCCTAGAACATGTTATATTATGCTGCAAAAGGGAATTAAGTCTGTATGTGGAATTAGTGTTGCTAATAAATTTTCCTTAAAATGGGAGAGATTATCATATATTATCCAGGCTGGCCTAATGTAATCATACAGTTCCTTGTAAGTGAGAGAGAGAAATCACAGGGTCATAATAAGAAAAAAAAAAAAAAAAGAATACCTCTTGTTTCTTGCTGACTTTTCATGATGATAGGAAAAATCTAGAACAAAAGAAACTGAGTATAGACTCCAGAAGGAACACAATTGTGATATTAAGGGTGGGTACAAATATGAGAATAAGGTATATTAGCTAACCCACAAGAGGATTGGTTGGTCTCTCCAACACACAAAGGGATTGGATAGTCTCAACACAAATTGAGTGGATCCAGTAGCAGGAAAGATTTCCCTACCATGAAAGAAGAAGCAAGAAATTGTAGAATATCTTTCAATCCCGAAATTGTGGTGGCAGCGAGGCCTATGGCAGCAGTAGCCATGGCCAAAGCAGAGGATATGAGACCCTTCCCTGAAATGGAGCTGACCTTGGGACTGCTTTCTCTCCATAGAGCCAGACTTAAGTTTGACAATGATTAAGTATGCTAGAAGGATAATTGATGCCTTTGAGCTGTGGTGTTAGAAAGAGCATTGATTAACTCAAGGACTGACAAAAGTACAAAAAAAATCTGCCTTGAAGCAAGTTTGACCATGGTGCTCCTTAGAAGGAAGGATAGTGAAACTTCATCTTGTGAACTTAGGGCATGTTGTTAGAAGGGGCCAGTCCTTTGAAAGGGACATCATGCTTGGAAAGGTGGAAGGTCAATAATGTAAGAGAGGAAGATACTCAATGAGAGGATCAACCCAGTGCACTTAAGTACATTAGAAACGATGACGATAAAGTTCAGATCCTTCATTCATGGTCGCTATGAGTCATAACTGACTCCACAACACCTAATAAAAACAATTTGTGCTCATTATGTGACGTTTCTAAAATGAACTTTATACAAATATTACTGTGAACAAATCAAATCAAAGTTAAGTGAAATAATATTTAAATAGCTAAGGTTAAAATAATCTCACAAAAACCACACCCATAAACAATACAAATGTACAAAGTGAGTTAAAGGGTTTCATGAAAGAAAATACTTCACTAATTACTGCAGATAGAGAGAGAGATCAGCTGGCCCAGTGGATGGAAAGCGATGCTACCAAGCCAAAGGTGGGTGACTTTTAATCCACTGCCCTCGGGCCTGTCTTTCATTGCTTTTGTGCAGACATTACTCTATGTCGTATAACCCTAGTGTACAAGTTGCTGTACAGCAGTCACTTCTGGTTGCTGTGAGGCTGAACACTGTGACACGGATGTGTCAAATGCGTTAATGGTTGGATACCCAATGCGGACAGAGAGTGGGGTGGAGCTCCCCAATTAAAACAAGCGTGGAAGGAGGAGTGGCATCCACTTCCATAATAGCTTGCCTCCGGAAACCCTATGAACCTGGAGAGAGGATGAAAGGCATCCAAGCGTCGAGAACTCTCTTTCATACGGTCGCTATGAGTCGCCTGTGACTCGACGGCACTTAACAACAACAACAACAACAACAACAATTACTGCAGAGATAAATAACTTCTGAGAATTATGTGCTCCATAAAATAAGATAATCTTATTTCAGAAAGAAGTTTAGAAAATATATGTGCTGGTGTTCATAACTCATTATGCTAAGATTAGTAGCAGACTAGTATAAGAAGTACCAAATCAACTTTATCCCAAATGTTTGCTTTGCTGTAAAACGCCTTCATTTCTGACATGCAGTGGTTCACTGGAAGGTCTCCCAGAGACTCAGACTTTTGACTTCTTTGCCTTATCTCATAACCACAAACTCTAACTAAACCTTTGCCCAAGCCAAGATTATTTCCAACCATGAAGAAACAAGGAGACTTAACTTTATTTTTCTCTAATCTTCCACCCTGCACAGTTCTTTGGCCAGGCAAAGAAGACTAAATCCAGAAACATAAGTGCACATGTCACTGAGTCCTTAAATATTTATCTTTATAGTGATATATTTTTTTTTGTTAATTAATGCCTACTACCCTCAGTATGAGTTAAGGGACTAGGGTCGTCTTGGGACTTCACCTCTCAATCCTTCCTTGTTATTTTTGTTGCCTGACATAGAGCAGGAACTGACTCATAGCTAATCCTCTGGCATGTTTTCAGAGGCAGTAAATTGCACAGGAGAACTGTTCAACTTTCTCATCTGAAACAGCTGGAGGATTTGAACAGTGTGATTTTGGGGGTACAGCTTCTTACCCCTAGGTCACCAGAGCAATTTGCAAGCTCTCCTAAAATGTGTAATTGTTTCCCCCCCCCACTAGTGTATTTACAAAATTTGAATACAAATTTGAATTCTTAACAATTTCCCTCACTCTCCCACTCATCAAATTGTACAATCCCATGATTAATCACCCCTTCCCCCTGAATGTCCATATCCCTCTGCTTCTAGCCTCTCCCACCCCTCCTAGATGCTTATACTCATTGTACAATAATGGTTTTATACAATATTTATCCTTGTGGGACTGAGTTAGTTCACTCAGCATAATGGTCTCAAGTCCCTCCCTACTTAGGTGATAATTTACCAAGTTATTGTGCAGCAAAGTATTCCATTGTGCGAATGTACCAGCTGTTTCAATGTTCTTGCGATGGTGAATAATGCTGCTAGGAACATTGGTGTACAAATCTCAGTTTGTGCCTCAGTTCTCATTTTCTCAGCGTATATTCCAAGTAGTGGAATATCTGGGTCAAATGGAATTTCTATGTTCAGCTTTTTGAGGAGGCACCAAACTGCCTTCCAGAATGGTTGCACCATTTTACAATCCCACCAACAATGCATAAAGTTTTTATTCCTGCCACATCCTCTCCAACATCTATTACTTGCTGCCCTGTTAACCTTTACCAATGTTACTGGAGTTATTTCCTATTAACTCATTATGGTTTTGATTTGCATCCCTCTTATTGCCAGTGATTTGGAGTATTTCTTCATGTGTCTGTTTTCCATTCAAATATCTTCATCTGTGAAAATTCTTTCCATGTCTTTTTTTGCCCATTTTGTAATTAGGTTATCAGTCGCTTTCTTGTAGAGGCCCAGCAGTATTCTGTAAAATTTATTATAAGACTCCTGTCTGAGATGGTATTACCAAATGTTTTTTCCTAGTCCGTAGGTTTTCTTTTCACCCTCTTGGAAAAAGTTTTTAATGTATACAGAAATTTAATCTTTAGAAGGTCCCATGTATCAAATTTATCATCTTTAGATTGTGCAGCTCTGGTTGTATTTGGCAGTCTCTTTATACCTTGGGCTAGTGCTTCTAAGCTTGATCCTAGTTTGTCTCTTATGAGCATTATGGTCTTGGGCTTTACTCCAAGTTCTCTGATCTACTTTGAGTTGACTTTTGTGTATGGTGTGAGATGTGGATCCTGTTTCAGCTTTCTGCAGTTGGAAGTCCAGTTTTGCCAGCACCATTTGTTGAAGAGGTTATCATTTCCCCATTTGAGAGCTTTGATTTCTTTGTTGCATATCAGTTGAACATAGATAGCTGGGTCTATTTCTGGGTTCTCAATTCTGTTCCATTGGTCTATGTGCCTGTCATTGCACCAATACCATGCTGTTTTGGTTACCACTGCTGTGTAGCAGAGTAATTGCTTTAAGTTTTGTTATCTACTAACATCTGGTGACTGCTAATCCTCCCTAGAGATAAAACATTATTTACTACAGATTAACTTCATGCAAACCTGATCTGAATCAAAATCATTTCCAATTAATTCCATCAGCCTGCACAGAAACACCACTCATGACCTACTGCTGACTTTCCCAAGCAAAAAGTAAAACTGTCTACCAGACAGGGAGTAAAACTATCTGCCAGATGGGAGAATTGAACTGGAGAAACTTCTTTTAAAAAAAGAAAAATATTCGTTTACTTATAAAGTCATATACATAGTTTTTCACACTGGATTTTAACCAGTTGCTTCATCCACCACTCCCACCCTCATCAAATTGTGTGACCCTATGATTAGCCACCCTTTCTCACCCATCCTCATCCCTCTGCTCCCATCTTTCACACGTTGGATCCTCATACCCCTTCTACAATCATGGTCTTATATAATATCTATCCTTATGGGACGGAGTTCACTTAGCATAATGCTCTCCAATCCCTCCCGTATTAGGTAGCAATGTACAAAATCATTACTCCTGCATACTGTGTAGTAGTCCATTGTGTGAATGTACCATAATTTCTCAATCCACTTAAGTTAGACTTTTGGGCTGTTTCCATGTTCTTGCAATAATGAATAACCCTGCTATGAACTTTGGTGTGCAAGTCTCTGTTTGTGCCTCAGTTCTCATTTTCTCAGGGTATATTCCAAGCAGTGTTATTTCTATGTTCAGCTTTTTGAGGAAATGCCAAACTGTCTTCCAAAGTCATTGTATCATTTTATAATCCCACCAACAAGGGGTGTTTAATCATAAAATTGTACAGTCTGATGGGTGGAGGAAGGAGTGGGTAATGGAAAGGGGAAAGATTTGGTGTTAAAAACAATGTTTATGAACTTTGTAAGTAAACCCGTATAAAATAAAAATTTCATTTAAGAAACATATGAGGAAAATTTAAAAAAAAAATTTCTATCTCTCCACATCCTCTCCAACATCTATTACTTGCTGTTCTGTTAAACTTTGCAGTGAGATGGTATCTCATTGTGGTTTTGATTTGCATCTCTCTTATTGCCAGTGACTTTGAGCTTCATGTGTCTTCATGTGTCTCTAGGCCATTCGAATAGCTTCCTCTGTGAAAAGTCTTTCCATATCTTTTGCCCATTTTGTAATTGTATAGTCTTTTTCTTGCAGAGGTCCTGCAGGATTATTTAGTAAACTTTTGATATGAGAACCTTGTCAGAAATGGTATTGTCCAATGTATTTTTCCCAGTCAGGTTTTCTTTTCACTCTGAAAAAAGATTTTATGAACACAGAGATTTAAATTTCAGAAGGTCCCATTCATCAATTTTATCCTCTCCAGATTGAGCATTTCTAGCTGTATTCTTACACAGCATGTGAGTGCTATTGCATAATAAGTAGTGTCTCTTGACCCAGAAGCCTCGGAACACTATTCATCTGAAAGAACCACCTATGCATGCATGTAATTATAAACCTGCCCACACTGGCTATTTTCCAGAATTCTCCACCTTCTCTGATGAATATGCATGAAACTCCTTATCATCTAAATCATTTTAAGTCAAAATTTTATTCTGTTCACTCAGTCATGAGCTAGTGTTGTGTCATCCCTCCATTTCTCCTTTTGAAAAGTAAGTTATTTGTAACTTGCTTTATCTTTTTCATTTTCTCAATAAACTTTTTCCTGAGGTCCTATCTTGCTATTACTTAGTAAAAGAAAAAGCTGAAATTTACAGTGTACAACTGGTGACATTTGGCAATTGCACTTCAGAAGTACTCTGGGAACAATTTTCGAAAAAGCCATAGAAGTAGAGTTCAAGTGTGACAACTTTCATTATTATACATTCAGAATCCACTTCTGTTGTTGTTGTTGTTATGTAGCTTCTAGTTGTAAATGATGTACAGCTGACTCTCTGGTGGGCTTTCAGAGACTGGTTAATCCCACAGGAAGAGATTGCCAGTTTTTTTCCCACTGAGTGACTGGTGGATTAGAATGATATGTTGCATATTTTGTTATTTGACATCAGTTGTTTAATGAAAATATTTTTATGTAGAATAGGGTATGTATATTTACATCCTTTATTCTCTAAATAGTCTAAAAGACAAATTTCTATCTTACATAAAATATTAATATCCTTCTATACCTAGTGACAAAGAAGTGAAAGACTAATAATGTTCTCTAGTTTCTCTTGCACAATGTCCAGGAAATAAATGTTAATCATAAGGACAAAAAAAGTTAGGCTCTAAATTAGATATCTTAAAATGCAACATTGGCTGTCACCTGTTGCCTCTAAGATACAAATATTGAAAATTACTGAAATCCTTATGGCATTTGCAATCGGTTCAACTTCCTGTGCTTTCCACTGGATGGAACAATAAGGGGAGGGAATCGCTAATTTAAATATCTGTAATTGACATGTCTATAGTACCATAGGTTAAAACAATATTTTAATGACAATAATAGTTTGGTTTAATAGACTTTTTAGTACATTTTCAAAGATAATATAAATAAGTGAAAAAGAATTACACAACTGTACCATATTAAATATATTTTCCCCTCCAGGCATTAAACAAACCCTTTGAAAGTTCCTGTTGAGATGAGATTACCATCTGTATAGGAAATGAAAATGGCAAGAAGGAATACTCAAATAGTGTTATTGCACTGTTAACAATGGAAACGTTGCTTTTTATTCTGAGGGATAATTTTCTTTTTTTTGGGGGGGTTTCATTCCTTCATTGCTGTACCATTCTCTTTACCCTCTTCCCCAGTTTGTTCTTCTTCCCCCACCCTCCGAATGTCTGTTTTAATTGTCCAATTGCCACAGTGCTTGTCAAAGCCAGTTCTGTTTAATCTCCTTTGTCAGTGTGTCCTTTGCCATTCCCTATCACTCCTCCCTGAGAGAGCCTTCACCCTGAGTCATAAGGAAAAGGGGATGGCGTATTCTCTTAGCTACTTCCTGCTGAAAAGGGACACTGTGGGTTTCAGGGTGAAGATCTTCTCTCACTACTCTAAAGGGCCCCTTTGGCAGTAGGAAACACATAGACTATTATGGAGATTGATTTTGGAATTTAGATGCACTGTTATTAATTGTGCTTAGCCATACATGTTCATATCCTTGAAGATCTATCATGGGGGTGTTGCGACCTAGAAGACACAAATTCAACTAACAAGTTGTAAGTACATGAGTCAAAAGTTATGGAAAAGTAAAAGATTCTTTCATTGTTTTACAAACCCTCCCCCAGGTCCCCTCCACCATGTAGCCTTCACTCTAGACTCCTGTGATGACAGAAATACCTAGTCACATATCTCTTTTAAACAGTTTTCTCTCTGAGGGATAATTTTCAAATCAAAGAATTTTCTAATTTCAAGGCAATCTATTGAAAAGTAGTAGACAAAAAAACCAGAAGAACAATATAAACTTATATCTTAAAATGAAAATTATAAATACCAATTGTTGCCGTATTTAAATATTTTGTTGCTTTTCAGGACCTAACTAGTATTTAATAATGTCAAAGTATACAAGAAATTTGGGCCAAGAGAAACAATATATTATGCTGTTGTTGTAAAAAGAGCAAGGAATGTACAGAGATTGCAATATCTGACCTTTAGCAACTTCACAAAGAGGAACTTTCCCTGTCAACAACATCAACACAAAACCAACTCCCATGAGGTGAGGCATCCCCTTCATGCTCCCTTATTTCTTTTTTACTCATCCCAACACCAATCTTACCGCTCGACAAGGCCACACAGAACCATACTGAGGAAATTAAAAATTATAATTCAGGTTAATAGTAGAATACAGTCAGAATGATTTCTGAAATGTGGTTGTAGGTACCTCAGTCTTAGCCTGGGGGCTTTTAGGCCAATGTTACAAAACTCTCAGTCCTGCCAATTCTGACTATACTGATCTGATCGTAAACACCAAAAATAAGTTATATTAATCTAATTTCTACTGCTAAATAAGTTTGCAGCCTCAGAATACATCCATTTTTCATTTGTGAAGACAATTCTTATGTTATTGTTGTTATGTGCCTTCTAGTGAGACTCAACTCATAGCTTACCCTTTAGGGTGATTTTTGGAAGCTGTAAATCACACAGAAAGAGATTTCTCATATTTTCTTAGAGCGTTATTAAACAGATGCAAATCAAAACAATTCGTTATTACCTTACCCCATAACAGGGCAGCACAGAGCAGATGCTGGGGAGGATGTGGTAAAATAGGCAATCTCACATACTACTTGTGGAAGTGTAGAATAGTGTAACCACTATGGAAAGTAGTTTGGCATTCCCTTAAAATACTGAACATATTAGTGTTATTTGCTCCACCTGTAGTACTCCGAGGGAGCTCTGGTAGGTTAGTGACAGTGCGCTGCAGTGTCTACTCAACGTAGGCAATTCAAATCTACCAGCTCCTCCATAGGTAAAAACAGGGAAAGCTCCTTCCAAATGATGTATCGCTTCTGAAAAACCACTGGAGGATTGGTTCTGGTTCAGTTCTAACTCATCAGTATATAACAGCAAAGAAGTATATAAAATAGAAGGTCATTTGGTTGGTTAAACTCGGGATTCACACAAACTGAAAAAGATCAGTTCTACATGCAACTAAAGCTTTATTGTCAAGGAAATGATTGATTTGTTTCATATAAAAGATCATCTTATCAAAAATACCTAAACATTGTTTTAAAATGTAATTTCAATAAGAAGATCTAATAATTTAATATATTTAAATCTTTGCAAATAAAATCATCGTTAGTATATACTTGGCATCTTTAAGGTTGATTTTTGGTGGTATATTTGGTAAAATAAAAATTCCTTATTTTGTTGGTTGATTTATAATTTTTTTATAAAAATAAAAATAACTAGGATTTTCCATCTTAAAGCAAACATAGTAAATACTTCCGTAGGAAACAACTTTTAAACAAAAATGGACTAAAAATCATTCCTTTCGTAGAGCAATGGTTTATACTCAGATATCCTTGGCCTAACCACACTGAGAAATATTCCTTCTTCAAGAACAGCATTTTACTTTAATGATCATGATTATTGATGTTTTTATTAGATAAACATGAAATATGTTTTCAATATAATCGCTTTGACAATTTGTTCATAATTTCTCATTGTTTCATTCCAGCTTTATTTTATAATGGATCCATTTATCTATAGTTCTCTTGATTCTATAATAAACTTGCTATATTATATTGTAGTCCATTTTTAGAAAATATTACTCTAGTTTATGGTACAGTACATTTCAGGAAAAAAGACTATATAACCAGAAGTTAGAAACAATCATAGTGGGAAGATTAAATTTTATTTTTGTTTTCTTTTCTAGCCTGCATTGGCTGCAATAGTCAAGGGTTTATTTAAAAGCAATTTTTATTGTGTGAGAACAAATAAATGCAAATTCTAAATACTTAAGTGTGAATGATAACAAACTACCTTAATTAAAATTTTCATACTAACTGTCTTTATATTTTGGAAACAGGCAAATACTAGCAATGATATTATGTGCATACATGCATATATCTTGCTTGCAGAAAGTGAAGACCTGATGCACTAATGCAGAAGATCAAAGATCGCATTTATGGATTGCATTTCAACATTGAGAAACAAAATCTCAGTCACTTGACCAATAAGCAACATCATGCTAGCTAGTTAAACTTTACTACATTTTGATCTCACTTGGATACACAGTCTATACTCATGGTTGTTGTTTGCTGTTGTTATGTGCCGTTGCCTTGTCTGCAACTCGTAGTAACCCTATGTACAACAGCCCTAAACCCTGCTCTATTCTATTGTCTCTGACACACCTACTCCCGTTACACCCATCACTGAATCAATCCATCTCATCAAGGGTCTTCCTCTCCTGCACTGTCTCTCCACCCTCTCAAACATGATGTCCTTCTTCAAGGACTGATCCCTCCTTAAAACATGTCCAAAGTACATCAGATGAAGCTTCAGAATCCTTGCCTCCAAGGAGCAGTCTGGCTTCACTCTTTCCAGGACGAACTTGTTTTCCTAGCAGTCCATGGTATATTCAATACTCTCCTCCAGCACCACAGCCCAAAGACATCAATTATCCTTCCATCATCACTAGTCATTGTCCAGCTTTCTGATGCATAGCAAGTAATTGCAAAGACCATGGCCTGTATCACACTCACCTTAGTTTCCAGACTGACAGAATTGTTCCTCAGTACTTTGGCAAGGTTTCTGACAGCAGACTTTCCCAATGCAATTTGTCTATTAATTTCTTGGCTTTTGGTCCCAAGAATGTTGATTATAGAGCCAAGAAAATTGAAACTGTTAACAATCTTAATTTCTTCACCATCTATCATGATCCTGCCAATCAGACCAGTGGTGTAAATCTTTGATTTTTAGATGTTGAGCTTCAATCCATACTGACCCTTTGCAGCAAGTGCTTCAGGTTCTCCTCAGTTTCAGCAAGCAGAGTTGTGTCATCTGCATAATGCAGATTGTTGATGAATCTACCTTTAATCCTGATGTCACATTTTTCCTCATAGAGCCCAGCCTCACAGATAATCTATTCCACATAAAGATTGAAAATACATGGATACAGGACGCATCCTTGGTGAACACCCTTTTCAGTTTTGAACCATGCTGTGTTTCCTTGCTTTGTTCTGACAGCTGCCTCCTGGTCCAAGTATAGGTTCGCATAAACACAATCAAGTGTGGGATTCCCTTCTCAGAGTCAGCCACAGTTTGTTGTGATCTACACAGTCAAATGCCTTCGCATAGTCAATGAAGCACCGATAGATAGACATTGCTCTGGCACTCTCTGCTTTCAGCCAAGATCTATCTGACATTAGTTGTAATAGCTCTAGTGCCACAACCTCTTCTAAACCCAGCTTGCCCTTCAAGCAGTTCTCTGTTGATATGCTGTTCCAGTCATTTTTGAATAATCTTCAGTACAATCTTGCTTGCATGTGATATCAATGATATTGCTTGATAATTTCACATTATGTCTGATCACTTTTCTTTGGAATGGGCACAAATACAGAACTCTTCTAGTTAGATGGCCAGGTCGTTGTCCTCCAGATTTCTTGGCACAATTGGGTGAGCACATCCAGGGCAGCATCTATTTGTTGAAATATGTCAATTGGTATGCCACCAATTCCTGGGTCTTGTTTTTTGCCAATTCTTTCAGAGCAGCTTGAACTTCTTCCTTCTTCACCACAGGCTCTTGTTCATACATTGTTTCATGAAATTCATGTGTCTGCCAATTCCTTTTGGTACAATGACTCTGTATACTCTTTCCATCTTCTTTTAATGCTTCTTGGATCATTTAATATTCTGCCAAAATCATCCTTAAGTATTGCAACTCAAGGCTTGAATTTGTTCTTCAGTTCCTTCAGCTTAAGAAATGCTAAGCAAGCTCAGCCCTTTTGATTTTCTGATTCAAGCTCCTTGTACATTTCATTGTAATACTTTACTTTGCTGCCCTGTGGAATCTTCTGTTCAGCTCCTTAATATCTTGATTTCTTCTCTTTGCTTTGGCTTCTTGGAAATCTAATGCAATATTCAGTTTCCTTTTGGTCTTGTTTTTCCTCCCTGTGTCTTTGCAATGACCTTTTGCATTCTTTCTGCATGATTTTCTTGATATCCTCCCACAGCTCATCTGGTCTTTGCTCATTAGTTTTCAAGGCCAGATGGTTTTGACATTGAGGCAGGATAGACTCAAGGTCAGATTTTGATTCCTGTGGACTTGATTTCATTTTCCTCAGCTTCTGCTTGAACTTACATATGAGCAGTTGGTTGTCTATTCCACAATCAGCACCTAGCCAACAGTCAAGAAACCAAAAGACATGTTACATTGAGAAAATCTGCCATCAAGAACCTTTCCAAAGTGCTGAAGAGCAAAGATATCAGTTTAAGAACTAAGGTATGCCTGATCCAAGCCACAATATTTTTTTTCACTTTCTATGCCTAGTGGACAGAAAGCCAGGCTCCCAAGCCAAAGGTGGGTGACTCTACTCCAAGGCCCTCAGGCATGCCTTTAATTGTTTTTGATGAAACATTCTTCTGGGTCGTATAACCCTGGTATGTCCACTTGCTGTACAGTGTTAATTCATGGTTGCTGTGAAGCCGAACACTGACACTGATGAGCCAAATGCGAGAATGGTTACCCATGGTGGACAGTGTTTGGTGGCGCTCCCCAATTAAAACAAGTTTGGAAACAGAAGCAGCATCCACTTTAAAAATAGCTTTCCTCTGGAAGCCCTATGAACCTGGAGAAAGGATGAATGTTATACAAGAGGTATCCAGGACTTTTGTTCATAGGGTTGCTATGAGTCACCTGTGACTCAATGGCACTTAACAACAACAACAATGCATCTGAAAGTTGGGCAATTGATAGGAAAAACTGAGGAGAAGTTGAGATATTTGAATTGTGATATTGGTGAAGAGTATTGAAATAATATTGAATGCCAAAATAATAAATAAATTTGTCTTGAACAAGGTATAGCCAGCATGCTCCTTAGAAATAAAGATGGCGAAACTTTGTCTTACATACAGTAAGTATGTTGTCAGGAGGTATCAGTATTTGCAAGAAATAACCTTATAGGGAAAGCCAACAAAAGGAAGTAAGATCCTCAACAAGATAGAGTAACACAATAACTGTAACAATAGGCTTTACCATGGTTGCAGTACAAATCCACCCAACGGCATATCAAGAAAAATAAAAAGACCTGGTAGTCAGCTTTTATCAAGATTATAACACAGAAAACCCGATGAGGTCATTCTATTCTGTTATGGAAGCTCACCATGAGTGGAAATAAATTCAATAGCACATAACAATAACACATATGTGTTTGTGCATATTAATAATGATATGATTTCTGCTTATATTTATTGAGGCTGGCATTTATTTTTGTTTTTGAGCTTATTCAGCCCAAATTTACTGAGGCTTTACTATGAGAGATGTAACAGAGTACTGGGATATAATGTCAAATAGCACTGCTATCTATATAGTTCCTCACATAAGTAATTTATAGCTTTTTCACAAAGATACATATTGAATTAGCAATTAAATGTGTGATGAGTGTTACTAAACTTGGAAAATGTTGTAAAATGAAGGCATAAGCAAGTACTAAAAGGAGCCTTGGCAGTACAATGGTAAGTGCCAGGCTGCAAAATGTACAGTCTGTGGATAATAAGAAGTATAAAAACAGAAGAAATATAATTATTATACTATGCAACATCGCTTCCTATTTTGCCTACAGAATTCAACACCTGTCTCCCATTGACCAGCCCTGATTTGATGGCCTAAGTCTTGAGGATTTTTGTGATTCTGAACATATCATGCTGCTGTCAGTCTCTTATGATGCAGCCAGTATTACTTCAATTTAAAGTTGTTATGTACAACTGTAATTTACTATCTGTGCTTCATTCACTATGCAAAAGCTTTTGACTGTGTGGATCACAACAAGCTATGGCTGACTCTGAGAAAAATGGGAATCACAGAACATTTGATTGTGCTAATGTGAAACCTGTACTTTGACCATGAGGCAGTCGTCAGAACAGAGCAAGGAGACACTATATGGCTCAAAATCAAGAAGGGGGGGGGTCCATCAGGGATGTAGACTATCCCCATACCTTTTCAATCTGTATGCAGAATAGATCATCTGAGACGTTGGGCTGTATGAGGAGGAATGTGGCATCAGGATTGGTGGAAGAGTCATCAACAACCTGCGTTATGCAGATGACACAGCCCTGCTCATTGAAACTGAGAAGGACCTGAAGCTCTTGCTGCAGAAGATCAAGGACTGCAACCTGCTATATGGATTGAAGCTCAGCATTAAGAAAACAAAGATTCTCACCACTGGGCCGCATCAGTATGGATGGTGAAGAGATTGAGATAGTTAACAGTTTTAGTTTACTTGGTTCCACAGTCAACACTCTTGGTAACAGCAGCCAGGAAATCAAGAGATGAATTTCATTGGGAAAGTCAGCTGTGGGGACTTCTCAAGAGCACTGAAGAGCAACAACGCCAGGCTGGAGACCAAGGTGTGCCTGATCCGGGCTATAATCTTCGCAATTGCGTGCTATGCATCAGAGAGTTGGACAGTGAATAGGGATGATAGAAAGACAGTTGATGCCTTTGAGCTGTGGTGTTGGAGAAGAGTGTTGAATATACCATGGACTGCTAGGAGAACAAACAGTTTTGTCCTGGAGAAGGTGAAGCCAGAATGCTCCCTGGATTCAAGGATTCTGAAGCTTCGTCAGACATACTTTGGGCATGTTGCAAGGAGGGATTGGTCCTTGGAGAGGGACATCATGTTTGGCTGAGTGGAGGGAAGGCACAGGAGAGGAAGACCCTTGATGAGATGGATCGATTCTGTGACTGGAGTGGTGGGAATGACTGTGTTTGAGATGTTGAGTTGCACAGGATAAAACAGCGTTTAGGGATCTTGTATATAGGGTCGCTGTGAGTCACAAGGGACTCAATGGCACATAACAACAGCAACTATGCAACTGTAGTAAAAGAGGCCAAATGTAAATACTAGGAGATGGTACAAGGGAGAAAATAATAGTTAACCCTTTTTTTTTTGTTCTATGTGCTAGATTTTCTTCTAATTTGTTTATTCTCAGAATAATCCTATGAAGATTAACATCATATTGTAAGTGGTAAAACCAAGACACAAGAACTGCACTTTGCATCATTTATTAACTATATTAATAAGGTATTAACAGTGAATTGGGAAATTTTTGCTGTAGTTGTTATGTGCCGTCGAGTTGCTGTGACTCATAGCAACTCTATGTACAACAGCTCTAAACTCTGCTCTGTCTAGTGCCGATCTCATTGTCTCCAACACACTCACCACCCTCCCAAGCATGACGTTCCTCTCCAAGGACCGGTCTCTCCTTACAACATGACCAAAGTATGTCAGACGAAACCTCAGAATCCTTGCCTCTAAGGAGCAGCCCAGTTTAACCCTCTCCAGGATGAATCTGTTTGTTTTCTTAGCAGTCCTCGGTACCCTCAACACTCTTCTCCAACACCAAAGCTCAAAAGCATCAATTCTCCTTCTATTCTCCCTGGTCATTGTCCAGCTCTCTGATGCATCATAAGTGATTGCAAAGATCATGGCAAAAGATCATTACAAAGGATGAAAAAGAAGAAAAGGCCAAGATGGATGTCAGATGAGACTCTGAATATTGCATTAGAGTGCTGAGAAGCCAAAGCTAAAGGAAGAAACCAAGAAATCAAAGAGCTAAACAGAAAATTTCAAAAGGCAGCCCGGGATGATAAAATAAGATACTATAATGAAATGTGCAGAGAGCTGGAGTCAGAAAATCAAAAGGGACGAACTCACTCAGCATTTCTTAAGCTGAAGGAGCTGAAAAACAAATTCAAACCATGGATGGCAATACTTACGGATACTTTGAGCAGTATATTAACTGATCCAGAAAGTATCAAGAGAAGATGGAAGGAATGAATACACAGAGTCCCTGTATCAGAAGGAATTGGCTGACACAGAAGAATTTCATGAAATGACATATGAACAAGAGCCTGTGGTGATGAAAGAGGAAGTTCAAATTGCTCTGAAGGAATTGGCAAGAAACAAGGCTCTAGGAGTTGATGGCATACCAATTGACATATTTCAACAAACAGACACTGGACTGGATGTGCTCACTAAGTTGTGCCAAGAAATTTGGAGAACAGCCAGCGGGTCCACTGACTGGAAAAAATTGATATTTGTTCCCATTACAAAAAAAGGTGACCCAACAGAGTGTGGAAATTATCGAACAATATCATTGATATCACATGCAAGCAAGATTCTGCTGAAAATTATCCAAAAACGTTTGGAACAATATGTCAGAAGAGAACTGCCAGATGTGTAGGCTGGATTTAGAAGAGGTCGTGGTACTAGGGATATTATAGCTAACGTCAGATGGATTTTAGCAGAAAGC
>NW_006399751.1:29743960-29813212 GCF_000299155.1 Elephantulus edwardii | reverse complement strand
AATGGGAACAAATATAGATCTCTTCCAGTCAGTTGGCCAAGTGGTTGTTCTCCAGATTTCTTGGCACAACTTGGTGAGCACATCCAGGGCAACATCTGTCATCTGAAATACTTCTATTGGTATACCATCTATTCCTGGGGCCTTATTTTTTTTTCTATTTCCTTCAAAGCTGCTTGAACTTCTTCCTTCATTACCATAGGTTCTTGCTCATATGTTGTTTCATTAAATTCTTCTGTGTCTGCCAATTCCTTTCGATATAATGACTCAGTATAGTCTTTCCATTTTCTTTTGATACCTCCTGGATCTCTTAATTCTCTGCTTAAATTATCCTTGATTATAGCAGCTTGAGGTTTCAGTTCCTTGAGCTTAAGAAAAGCTGAGCAAGTTCAACTCTTTTGGTTTTCTGACTCCAGCTCCTTACACATTTAATTGTAATATTAGAATTGGAGAATATAGAATTGGGAAAGTTACTTGGTCTCAATGTGACCTAATGCCTAAAAAAAAAAGTAAAATATAACAATATCATCATAGAGTTTGACTCTAGGTATTACATTAATTAACAAGTAGAATCTCACTAGTATTACTGTTGTTAATTTCCATTGATATGCTCCAACTTTTAACAACTTTATATTTAATGGACCAAAATATTGTCTGGTCCTGTACCATCTTAATATTTCTTGGTATGCTTGGATCCATTTTTATAGTTATTGTGTAAATCAAGCTTATGTAGGGGTTTCCTTGTTTTTGTTAACTAAATATTTTTGGGGGGTTGCCCATAATTGTTCTTTCCTGATAAATCCAAACTTCAGTATATAAAACTCTCACTGCTCTTGATTCTAAAGGATATTATGTCTGTATTTCTTTTGTGATTGACTGTTCTATTTTTTTTTAACTTGACAGTATATTCAAAAAGCATAAATGAAGCTTAAGAATGTTTTCATTATGAATGGTATTTTTAAAATTTATTATAAATGCATAGTATTTTTAAGAGTAATCTTTTTAAAAAATATATACTTGAACACGCCAGGGCTCTGTTCAAATGCCTGTCTTTCCACTTTGCATAGTATAAAAGACAGATCTATCTCCTCAACCTAGACTCCGATTTTGGCCACACTTCTCCTGCCTCTCCTATCATAAAATCCTATTGCTCATATTCTGGTCACCAAACACTATGGATTCTTTTTTCAATAGTTGTAGCTTATTATTTACTTTGCTATTTAGGAGATTTAAATTCTAAAGCTGATTAAAATTGCCTTGGACATCTCTTTACTCTAAAATGAGAAAGTATGCTTTAAGTAATCAATATTCCAAATTTGATGGAACCCTGGCCCTTTCTCAGGTTCCTAAAAGACTACTACTTTATGGAAATGAAATCGATCAACACATTTTCCTTTTTATCTTACTCTCCTCTGCACTTGGATCTCAGCTTTTGTCTGTGTTGTATATACTCAAAACCCAGATAATTTATTATTTAGCATAAGAGGTAATATACTGCTTAAACTAATTGGCACACTATTTTGTTTTTTACTTGACCAGATGTAAGTGAATTGTAAGTCAAACTGGTGCAGTCAAAATAAGGAATACATTTATTCTCCTTAGTGAGAAAAAGTAATATTAATAAATTGATAAAGATTTAGGTTTACTATCAGGTTATGCTCCTTTTTCTCTCCTTTAAAGCTATCTATTATCTATCTGCTAATCTCTATTCTATCCTTTTCTCTATCTTAGGCTTAATATACCTTATGAGGTATATTCTTCCTCTAAGAAGGAAGAACCATAAAGAACTTCTATATCCTTGATTCAGAGATTCGTTGTGAGTATATGTGTCTATTCTCTATTTCTATCAACATATTCCAACTGGTTTGGAAGAGATACAGTGTACTACACCAACCCACATTACCTACTCTTGAAGAAGACAAGGTGAAAAGGAGTGACAATATATTTTGATTGGTATCACAGAATCACTTGTAATAGTTTTATATAAAGAAAATGTGGAAGTGCATTGCTGCGTCAGGGACCTCTCTAGAGTGCAGAAGAATGATGTCAATATAGAGACTAAGGCATGCCTAACCCAGGCCATGTTCTTCCCAATCACTTGCTATGCATCAGAGAGCTGGACAATGACTAAGGTTGACAGAAGAACAATTGATGCCTTTGAGTTGTGGTGCTGGAGAAGAATATTCAACATACTATGAACCGATAAAAGAACAAACAAGAATGTTCTGTAGGCAATTTGCATCCAAGAGGATTCAAAGATTTTGAAGCTCCATCTAATATACTTTATGCATGTTTCCAGGAAGGACTAGTCCTTGGAGAAAGGCATCATACTTGGGAAGGTAGAGGGGTGGCATAGGAGAGGAAGACCCTAGTTGATATGGATTGACACAGTAACTGCAGTAACGGGAGTAAGTGTGTTAGAAAGATTCCCTCAGGATACGGCAGGATCAGAGCTGTTGTGCATAGGGTCCTCGACTGGTGGCACATAACAACAACAACAACATTGTCATTTTGATAAGGTAGAAAAAATGCTGAGTAGCCAAGAGAGACTGCCACTACAACTGGACCTTCACTTTACATATTTTATGAACATAAGATCTTCTCTCCTTGAATGGCAACAAGAGACCCTTTTTTGGTACTTTATGTAATAGTTTCTTGAATTTTATCTTTAGACTTTTCAAATGTCAAAATTCCCTGGAAATTTCCATATAACAGATGTAATGTCATATAATTTAGGTTCACAGTTCTTTGAATGTCAGCAATCAATCATTCTATTTACATAGCTAGCTCACTATGAAGAGGAATAAACGTCTCTAACACACTTCCTCAAGAGAAAAAAAAACAGCAGTCAAGTTTCATTAATTTAAAAAATTATTTTAATTGGCATATAGTTTTGCTCTTAATAATATCAAACTGTATTTAACTTATTTAATCTTAAGATGCATTTTCTCCATGAAAGAAGTTAGACGCGTACTCAAGCTTGGAGTCACTGAAGATAGCAAAGAATAGTACCATTGGAAGCAAAAGGTAAGTTCAAAATTTGAACACCCTACTTTTTGCCATTTGAAACTCCCTAAACCTCAATTCTACCATTTGTATGTCAGTTTGTCATATAAAAGTAGCTTGTATGTTGTTGCAATGCTGGAAGCCACACCACAGGTATTTCAAATAGAGATAGATAGATAGATAGATAGATAGATAGATAGATGATAGATGATAGAGATAGAGGGAGATGATAGAGAGATAGAGATAGAGACAGAGATGATAGAGATAGAGATAGAGATAGATAGCGATAGAGATACACAAGAAATACATTTTTAAAAGATAGAAGGAATACACAGTTACTGAATCAAGAAGAACTGATCGTATAAATGTTCAAAAGGAAAAGGAGAGGAGGAGGAGCAGAAAAAGAGGAAGAGGAGAAATTACTAGAATTACAGAGGTTATTCAGTGGAGTAGGTTAGGAAATGGGAAGGGTTCCACGGGGGTTTGAAAAAGATAATAAACATGTTGTGTGCCCTTAAGTTGGAACCAATGCATAGCTAACCTTTCAGCTAGTTTTCAGGAGGAGATTACTCATCCTTTCATGTAATAACTGGTGGATTCAAACCATCTCCCTTTGTGATTGCAGTGCAGCTTCTTACCACCAGATGGTCCCTAATAGGCCTATGTTGTTGTTGTTGTTGTTGATTGCCTTTGAGTTAAGCACAACTCATAGAGACCCTATTAACAAAAGGCCTGATGCCCCACTACAACTATCAACCTTTATCAAAGTTCATAGAGTTTCTGGGGGCATGTTATTTAGGAATTGGATGAAATGACAATTAATTCTGTGAAATATAATGTTTATGCTCAATTGTAGAAAACAGAAGTACATGCACAACTCATGATATATATGAATAATTGTATGTGGCAATACAAAATTTAAAAAAATAATCGTCAACACCGAACAATTTCAGGAGGTAACATGATCAAAAAACATGTTAAGGAAGAAGTTCAGGCTTCACTGAAGTCTTTGGCAAGAATAGAATTCCAGGAATAGAAAGAATATCCATTTATTTCAACAAACAGATGCAGCCCTCTCACCTATACTAAGAATTTTAGAAGACTGCTTCCAGTGCAATTGAATGGAAGAGATCCACATTTTCCCCATTTCAGGAAAAGATAATGTAACGAAATTTATAAGTTGTGAAACAGTATTATTAATACAGTATTATTAATATACACCTGTAAAAAGAGCAAGGGCAATGTGGGGACAATCGTATGTGATCTTTACTAATTTCACAAAGAAGAACCATTTCTGTCAACAACATCAACAACACAAAAACAATTCCCAAGAGGTCAGACATTTCCATGCTCCGTTACCTTTTTCTATTCTTCTCAACACAAATCTTATTGCTTTACTGGATCTGAGATAGCTCATAGACCAGAGAGAACCCTATCGGAGAAGTCAAAAAGTTATAATCCAGGTTAGTAGGAAAATTCAGTCAGGACATCCTCCAAAATATGCTCACAGGTGTCTCAGCTTTGAGTTTCATGGCTTTAGGCCAGTGTACAAGATTCTCTGATCCACCCTAACCCTGCCAGACCTCCAACAAACTTGGGCAAAAGGTTCTTAGCGTTGGTTCTGTGGCATAGCAATCCAATGTCTGCACAGCAGTCCAACATTTACTATCTTATATCAAGTCTGTGATTCTCTCCTGTGGCTGCTTCGGCTGTTGCTCCCATTTATCTGAGTATAGCTGGTGCAAGAATCTCTGATCCTGAAGAATGAGTTGCATTCTCTTACTTCTTTTCTGGTGGCAAGGTTCTTCTAATTCTGCTTCTGTATCTGCTAAATGTAATGGTTAAACTAGCAAATATCCTTGTGAATTGGTGATACTAGCCAATCTCTATGTGGATAGGCTAACAGACCCTCTTCTGTTAGTATATGTGGGATTTGTATATCCCAGTTCCATCCACATAGCTACAATAGCACTTAGAAAATTGCCAAAAACTTAAGATGAATTCAGAAGGGTCTGTGGAACCAGGGATGTTATTGCTCATGTCATATGGTTTTTGGCTAAAAGCAGAGAATACAAAGAGGTACTTACTTGCATTTAATTGACTATAAGAAAGCATTTAACTTTGTGGATCATAATACATCATTAGTAATATGAAAATAATTGAAATTTCAGAAAACTTAACTGTGCTAATGTGAAACTTGTATGTCAGTCAAGAATAAGTTGTTGGAATAGAACAATAGGAACTACACTGTTGAAAAGAAGGAAAAATGTGTGTCAGACTTGGATTCTTTTTGGATTTTGTTTGGTTGGTTGATTGGCTGTTGTGATTTTTTTCCCCTTGTATAGTTTTTGTGCTTTTTTTCTCGGTTACTAGCTTTATAAAAATGACATATTACACGCATCTATTCTGAGATGCTCTCTGCCTATTCTAAGCTCGAAATTTCCACTACTCTCCTTGATCTACATAGTTTAAGGTCAGTGTTGTGTTCTTTCATCATACTTACTCAGTAGTTATGCTGAAAAAATAATCCCAGAAGCTGAGGAATATGAAGAAAAATGCATCATCAAGATTAGAAGAAAACTCATCAACAATCTGCATTATACAGATTACACAACCTTTCTTTTTAAAACTGAAGACGACTTGAATCACTTACTAAAGAACATCAAAAACTATAGTATGTGTTGTACCTCAATATAAAAAGCAAACAAAAAAACACCCAAAAACCTTCAAACAAAAATCCTCAAAACTTAGACCAGTAAGTTACATCATGATAAATGTATAAAAGATCAAAATTTCCAATGATTTCTTCTTATTTGGACTCACAACTAACACCCAGGAAGCAGGAATCAGGTAATGAATAGCCAAATACATTGCACTGTAAATATCTATTGCCAAGAACTTCTATAAAGTACAAGAATGTTGTAAGTCACTTCAAAAACTTAAAAGTGTCAGAGGCGCAAGCTATGGAATTTTCAGTTTCTTCATATGCATGTGAAGGTTAAAAAAAAATAAGGAAAATCAAAGAAGATTTAATGACTTTGAACTGAGATGTCAACCAAAGCTCTTGCTCTCCAATTAGAACAAGCTTGGAAGGAGGAGTGACATCCACTTCCATAATAGCTTGCCTCTGGAAACCCTATCAACCTGGAGAGAGAATGAATGTTATACAAGTGTCCAGGTCTTTCCTTCATAGGGTTGCTATGAGTCACCTACAACTTGATGGCACTTCACAACAACACAAGAGTTGTTAAAAGAACAAAACAGTGTTTTAGAAAGAGTGAAGCCAGAACACTCCTTAAAGGCAAGGATGGTTGATACTTCATCTCACAGATTTTGGGACTGTTATCAAGAGGGGCCAGTGTCTGGAAAAGGACATTATGCAAGGAAAAGTAAAAGGTCAAAGGGAGAAACATCTTCCATTACATGGATTGGCACAGCAACTGTAGAAATAGGCAGGGTTTTGTTTTGTTGCACATGAGTTCATCATGAGTTGAGGTGACTAAAGGGCAGCTAACAAGAATGAATTGATCCTAGGGACTTTAAAAAGACAAAGAGAACAAAATACTTCTTAATTAGAATTAAAATATAATATTCACAAATAAAAAGAAATCATTGAAATTAAACTCTATACATAGTTATTGATGCATCAAAATATTGGAAGTATCAATAACTAAATCAATTCATTACCATCAAGATGGACCTGGCTAATAGCTGACCCTTCAGCAGGTTTGTAGAGGCTGCAAATCTCATGGAAGGAAAAGTGCCTATCTTTCTTCCTTAGCGCTTCTGAATGCAAACATTGCCCTTTGAGTTGAGAGTACAACTCCCGACAAATTAGCCTACTATTGGCACTCCCTGGAAAATATTCAAGTAAAAGACATGTTTGAAGTACTGTCTTTTTTTTTTTTTTTTTTACGGGTGTTACTCTTTTTTTATTATTAATTTTAATAGACATTTACAGAGGTTTTGGATTTCCATTCATTCATTGCTGCACTTTTCTCCCTGCCCACCTCTCCCCACCAGTTCGCTCCCCTGTCTTTTATAAGAAGTTATTCCTCTCTGGAAGGTCCGATGGCCTAGTGGGAAGGAGCTGCGCTGACAACTCAGAGGCAGGCAGTTGGAATCCACCAGTTGCTCTGCAGAAGACAATGGGCAATCTGTTCCCTTGCAATTTACAGTATCTACGAACCTTCTGGAAACTTCAGCTATGAGTGAGTTCCAACTCCTCGACTGCACATAAAAACAACACAACAATGTTCTGCTAAGGCAATTAAGGGATCGTACATTCTGTGCAATTATGAGGAATTTAACCTCTACAATTACTGTTTGGATGAGATTGGAAGTGCTGCAAATTCCTCTTTCTGGGGAGATATCATACCCTTAAAATTGGTGCATACACCTTCTATTTCCCACCCCCTCTCCAAAAATGTATCCACTGTTAAAGTCAACTAGGAAGGCATGTACTACTGTAGTTATGTGCTTTTCAGTCAGAACCAACTTACACTGACCCTTCAGTGTGTTTCCAGATATTGTAATTCACATTGTTGCACATTTTCGTCCCACCCTCCCTCCCCCTATTTCACATTTCTCTTAACAAAGTATTCATTCATTGTTGCACAGTTTTCTCCCTCCCCTTCACCCCTGTCCACTTTGCTATGCACTTCTTATTCTGGAACTAGGAGGTAGGTAAGCAAGAAAATGTGCAACAATGAATGAATGGAAATCTGAGTTTTCTGTAAACTTTTGTTAAAATCACAATAAAAAATTCTAAAAATAAAACAAAAAAATAAAGCAGAGAATAATATTGCATTAAAATTTAAAAAAGCTTTTTTCAAGAGAGCTCTGGTGGCCTAGTGGCAAGAAGCTGCACTACAATCCCAGAAGTACACACTTTGAATCCACCAGATGCTCTGCTGGAGAAGGAAGGACAATCTCCTTCTGTACCAGTCAGATCTGATTTGATGGTACATAGACCAAACAAATAATAAAAAAGCTTTTTTCCTCAGGTAATTAAAAATACTTAATTGCAGAGTAATATAAAGGGAAGTGTTGAAAAAAATTCTAAATTTTCACTAGAAAGGGTATTTTGTCTGTCTCTAGGAAATCAAAAGATGAACTGCTTGGGAAGTCTGCTGTCAGAGACCTCTCTAGAGTACTGAAGAGCAGCTACATCAGTTTGGAGACTAAGGTGCACCCGGTCCAGGCCATAGTCTTCACAATTTGTTGCTATGCATCAGAAAGCTGGACAATGACTACGGATGATAGAAAGAGAATTGATGCCTTTGAGCTGTGGTGCTGGAGAAGAGTATTGACGATACCAAGGACTGCCAGGAGAACAAACAGGTTCATCCTAGAGATGGTGAAACCAAGCTGTTCTTGGAGACAAGGATTCTGAGGCTCATTTGACATACTTTGGGCATGTTGCAAGGAGGGACTGACCAGCCCTTGGAGAGGGATGTCATGCTTAGAAGGGTGAAGGGACAGGGAAGAAGAGGAAGACCATTGATGAGATGGATTTAGTGACTGAGGTAATGAGGGTAGGTCTGTGAGAGAAAGTAAGGTTGGCACAAGATAGAGCAGATTTCAGAGCTATTGTACGTAGGGTCGCTGTGAATCACAAGTGATTTGATGGCACATACAACAGCTATGAAAGTCTTTCACTACCATCTGTAACTACTACCTACCAAACACCTGGGTAATGGTAAACAAAAGTAGATTTCAGCTTATAGTACCTCTTATGTGTCTGAGTAGACCTATGCTTCAAAGTTATTTTATGACTGATTTTCTTTAAAAAAGTAATTTATCAAGGCTTTCTTGTGAAGTATTTCTGGGTAAACTTGAAATATCAAATTTTTTTTGTTATATTTGAATATATTTGTGTTAGTTAAGAAATCCAAGCACAGAGCCCCAGCACTCTAAGCCTGGAGTACCCAGATTAAAATCATGCTTTGAATGAAGTCTGAATGGATTAAAGGATCATATATTCTGTACAATCATCAGGAATTTAACCTCTACAAATTTTATTTGGATCAGATGGGAAGTGCTGCAGATTTCTCTTTTCTCTTCCTGGGGAGATATTATATCCCTAAAAGTGGTAGATATACAATGTTTTTCCTATCCCCTCTCCAAAAATGTATCCACTGTTACATGTTGCTGCAAATGATGGCAAAATGTGCTTCTAAGCATGGTCATCAATTTTAAAGTGTGCAGCAATGGGTTAAAATAAGCTACAAAAGTATATGGTATTATTGTTATGTTTTTTATTCAGAACCAACCCATACTAACCCTTCAGTGTGTTTTCAGATACTATAAATCACCTAGGAGGAAATTGCCCATCTCTTTTTCCAGACAAACGTGAATTTGAACAACCTTCTTTTAGGTTGACAGCATATCTCCTTATCACTAAGTCACCAATTCTCCCAATGAAGATATATATTAGGTAAAATAGCAATATATTTTACTCATTTGTCTTGAATACTACGCGTTTTCTATAGGAAAAAAGCCCTTTGACTCTTAGATGTGTGTCTGTTTTGTTAATTATTTAATACTCTGAGCTGTATAAAATCTTGTACATAATAAAGACACAAAACCAACTCCACTGTTGGTAAATCAGTTCCAGTTCATTGTAAACCTACAGGACAATGTAGAACTTCCACACAGGTTCCCAATGCTGAATTCCACCCCCCCATTCATATGTTTCTTTTATTATTTTTTTAATTTAGGTTGTTTATTTTTCATTTCAATGAACATCTACAGAGATTTTGGGATTCCATTCATTCATTGTTGCACCCTTCTCCCCGCACAAACCCCTCCCCCCTCCCCATTTGCTCCTCTCCTTGAAAAGCAAAAGAAAAACTCCCTCATTGGTACACAATCCCCCCCCCGCACCTCCCCAAACCCCACCCCCTACCCCCAAATATAATCCACTCTGCAACCCTCATTGCATACTCCTACGATAAAAATAATGCCCTAAAATATAATACTTTACAGAAGCAAAGTGGCACATCTTCCTTCTACAGAGGGTCTGGAGACTCTCTCAGTTAATTATTGTGGACCACCAGAGCTAATTGGCATATGGCAGATGTTCGGTAAATATATTTAAATAAATGAAAACCTGAATTTTTTTTGTCTTCTTTCGATTCAACTGAAATATCAGCACACAAGAACTTTAACAATTCTGTTGTACCCAGACTAGACCAAAATGTCTTCTTAATCAGGGTTTGCTTCTTACTGGCTACTGAATATATCTTATGAGATTTTTTTCCTATGCAAATTCTGATGATTCAGTTATAAAATGAGTTCCTCTACTCTTTTAGGGGCATGCTTAAACTCAGTTAACCTGACAGCCTAATTAGAATAACCAAATTTACCTCCTATTTTAATAAATTATAGCTTTGTGTTAACCCTGTTTTCCTTTCCTTTTTTTTTCCATTCTGAATGTTGACTGAAAATCAGATTGTTTAGCCTAAGCTTTGCATATGCAACACTGAAATAAGTAATATTATCATCACAATTGAATTTATATGGTAAGTTGCTAAAACAACTGAAATAAATTCTGACCGCTAGCTTCCTATTGCTATTTTCAAGCTAACTTGGATTGCTGTTGTCTTGTTAGATGCCATCAAGCTAGCTGCAGCTCATACTAACTTCACAAAATGGAATGAATCCCTGCATGATCCTGTGCCATTTTAACAGTCTCTGTTGTACGTAAGCCCATTTTTACACCCATTGCTTCAATCCATCTTGTTGAGGGTCTCTTCTGCTTCACTGATCTTCTATATTTCTAAACAGGTATATGCTAAAATTAGTTGAGAAGTCTCACTACTCTCGCCTCTAAGGAATACCCTGAATGTATTTCTTCCAATGTTGTTGCTATGTGCTGTAGAGTTGGAATTGACGCCTAGCTGATCCTCCAGCAGGTTTTTCAAGGCCAGTCAATCTTAAGAGAGGATATTAACCACCTTTCTCCTGTGGAACAGTTGGTGCACTTGAACTGTGTGCGGTTGGCAGTATAATTTCTAATATTATGTCTTCAAATACAGCTGATAATTTTCAGCATAATCATTATATCATCTGGAAGTCTAGTAAAGTATTGTCTAAAGTATTAAAAGATTTCTTACTAACTAATTAAAAAATTTCTTAATAACTTCAACTTAGTTTCCCTACTAAAATGAAACGTTACTCAAAACATGGCTGGAACCACAGCAAGATATTTATAAAACAATATCAACAGAGTATTAGTTATCTGTGATCACTACCAGTAAAAGTATTTTCTAAAACTGTATCAGATAATAGCAACTCCTGCTTGAATTAATATCAAAGAGTTGGGAAGAGTGCTGAATACTGTTCTAGGTTAACTCATCAAGATTACTGAAGAAATCAATGCATTTTGAATCCACTAGTGTATTTTTAGAAGTGGCCAGTAGTAACCTCATAAAGATTTAGAAATTGGAACACCTAATAGATGTTGGAGGGTAATCATAAATTAGAATTAGCCTTAACAACAGTGGTTTTCCTCCTTAAATTTAAAAGTGATTAAGGTTTTACCTTTATTGTTGTTGTGTTGTCTTGTGCAGTGGAGTCGAAACCAATTGGTAGCTGACTCTCCAGCAGGTATTCAGAGGCTATAAATCACATGAGAGGAAACTGCCTATTTTTCTTCTGAGGATTGGATCTGCTGGATTTGAACGGCCTCTCTTTTAGTTGCCAGTACAAAGCTTTATCAGTAGGCCACTAGTTGTCCCTTGATTTTCAAAGCATTGGCACCTCCTGAAAGCATGACCAGAGTATGAGAGACGAAGTTTCACTATCTTTGCCTTTAATGAGTACCTTGGTTACTCATCCTCCAAGGCATTTTTGCTTATACTTTTAGAAGTTCATAAGATAGTCAATACTCATTATCAACACCGTAACTCCAAGGCATCAATTCTTCACTCTGTCTTATACATTTCCAACTTCCACATGCGTGTGAAGCAGTTGAAATACCATGGCTTAGTCAGACAAATACTTTAATCTTCTTAAACTGATGTAGGTAAGCCCTATAAACTTACCTGGAATGCAACATCCATAATAATAAAGTTTTATGAAACTATATGTCTTTATACACTTTAAAATCTGAAAGACAGAATGATATGTAGAAATCTCAATAAGTGAACAGAATTTTATGAGTGATTGGTTTTCTAAAGCCATGCTGTTTGAGTCATTCTCTCTGCCTGTTATGCTTACTGTGGTAGCAAATTCTTTTGTCTTATTTTTGTAACATTGCTTACATTCTCAGTAGGCATCATATATGGTATTGACAAGATCAGTCAAGTCTTAGTTTGTTGCTAGACATCATGAAGGCATTTATAGCCACCTTATGTAATAGATGGTGGTGCTCTTGATACTAGCCATCAAGAGATCGAGATATGTACTGCACTGAAAAAGTCTGCAGTCAGGGACCTAGCTTTCCAAATTATTAAGGAGCAATGATGATAGTTTGAAGGGTAAGGTGTGCCTGATTCAAGTCATGGGCTTTTCAATCATTTGCTATACATGCGGTGCTATCAAGTGGTGTATGACTCAAAACAACAACAAATCTGAATTCTCGCCTGTCCCGTACCATCCTCGCAATATCTGGCACATTTGGGCCCATTGCTACCGTCACTGTGGGTCTTCCTTTCTTACAACATCTCTCCATCTTTCCAAACATGACATCTCTTTCCAAAGAATAGACTCTTCATCCAATATGCCCCAAGTATGTGAGATGAAGTTTTTTTCACATTTGCCTCCAAGGATCTCTCTGGTTGTAGCTTCTCGAAGACATACATGCTTGTCCTTTTGGCATTCCATGGGATATTCAGTACTCTTCTCCAACACCACAGTTCAAAGGCATCAATTCTTCTTATTATTCATTATAAGTCATCTTTCTTATTCAATATAACTTTGTAAGTCATCCTTCAGTTCACAGAAGCATAGCAAGTGATTGAAAAGGCCATGGCCTGAATTGAGCATACCTTTGTCCTCAAACTGATATCATTGCTCCTCAAAATTTGGAGAGGTCTTGACTACAAATTTCCCCAGTGCAATATATCTCCTGATCTCCTCACTGCTGGTACCAAGTGCATTGATTGTGGATCCAAGTATGGTAAAGTCATTCAGTTTCAATCTTTATTCAATTGTGATGTTGCCTTTTGGTCCAGTGATGAGAATTTTTGTTTTCTTGATATTGAGATGCAATCCATTTTGAAGGCTACAGTGTTTGATCTTCTGTAGCAAATGCTTCAAGACTTATAAAATTCATATAAAAAATAATGTGTCTACAAATGATGCGGGCAATGAGTAAAATGCATATCCATTTTAAAAGCAAAGGATCCTAAAATAAAAAATCTTATATATTGGTTCCTATTTTTTCCTCTTTAATATGTTAGTGTTTTCCATTTGTTCCATAGTCATATGCAAGATGATGGATAATGATAATTTAAGAATTAAGATATCTATGTAAGTAACTTTTGAAATGGATTATAGATATTTTATAAGCTAAACAAATTATTCTGTATGTTGAGCAAATTATTTGAGAAGCTGGACTATTAAGAAGAATGTGGCATTAGGGTTAGAGAAAGACTCGTCAATAACTTTCAGTATGCAGATAACACAAACTTGTTGCTAGAAGTAAGAAAGACTTGAAATGCTTGCTGTATGAGTACAGTATTGTATTTTACACATTATACCAAACATGATTGCTTAGTAAACTATTAGGATAACATTAACAGGAATGATTTCAGAAAGTTTTATATTCCTCATTAATGGCATTCATGCATGTGGTGTGTTATCTCTGTTTTAGGAAGATTAGAAAAATTTAAATATGTCTAATACGGTAGTTTAATATATTTAGTCAATAGGTTGCCAATCCTGCCTTCCTGTATGGGGAATAGAATATGTTTTCACAAGTTTATATAAGTTATATTGGATGATATTTGTTATCTTGATGCTTTAAGCAATAATATGAAAAGAGATAAGCTAGATTAAAACACTATCAAAAATTCACATAAAAACAGTATGAATCCAAATTATGTCAGTAATGTATAAAACACATATCCTTTTTAAAAACAAATGATCTTAAAGCAACCATAAAATGTTATATTGGTTCATATACTTTCCTTTTTCAGGTGTTAGAGTGTGTCCCAGTTGTTGAAAACTCATAGGCAGGATAAAAAATACTACTACTTAAAGAATTAAAATGTCATGGTAAGTAACTTTTGAGATTGAATACAGATATTTTTTAAGATGTTTCTGAGATTTTTGAAGGTATCATTATATTCTCCTCCATAAACTCACAATTTATGTATTGATTCCTTGGAGCTGTGGTGTTGGTGAAAAGTACTGAATATCTCATGGACTGCCAAAATAAACTTTTATCGTGGAGGCAAGGATGACAAAGCTTAGTCTCATGTATTTTGCATATATTGGTTGGAGAGAGTATTCCTTTGAGAGTGGCATCATGCTTGGAAAGGTGGAAGGTTAAGAAAAGAGAGGAGGATATTCAACAATTTTCAACAGTCACCAAGATAAACAACACTGTTGATCATAAAACAAACTTTTAAAAATTTCAAAGAATACAAATTGTGTTGTGTATGTTCTCTACAATGAAAACAAAGAATAAAAGAAAGCTACTTGTTGGATATCATGTAGTGGGAACTGACCTATAGTTGACACTCCTGTGGGTTTTTTAAGAGAGTAAATCACATAGGAGGAGATTGTCATCTTTCTTCCATACAGCAGGTGGTGGATTTGAATAGGTAAACCATCAGAGCTCCCTACAGAGGCAGAGAAACCCTAAATATATGTATACAACATTCTACATGACACACCAACAAGAGAATACTCAAGAGAACATAAACAAAATAAGTTATATAAAAATAGATACAACTAATCTGAATTTACAAGATGTTGTAAAAACATTCTTGGAATTGTATAGCATTAAATACACATATTAAAATTTTAAAAAATGGAATCGACTGTCTTAAGAAACTAAACATAACAGAGCAATTTATGCCTAAAGCAAGTAGAAAAACAAATACAAAATATAATTTAAGAAAAATCAAGAACATTGAGGGATTTGTGTTCTTGAAAAGTCAAGGATATACTGAAATGAACTATGAGTCCTGGAAAAAGTACTAAAATTGATACACTTCTAGCAAAACTAAGCAAGAAATAAAGACAAAAGATATAAATTACTGATGTTGTTGTAAGTGCCTTTGAGTATGACTCATAGCAACTCTATGAACAATTGAATGCTCTCCTGTTCTGTGTGTCTATTCAACATCTCTGAGTTGAGCCCATTGCTGCTGACACTGTGCCAATCCATCATGTTGATGGTCTTCCTTTCTTTTGCTAACCCTTCACTGGGAACATTAAGCTCTGTAATGCTTATATTTCAGGATCCTCTACAAATAATCAATAATAATGTATGTATAATTTCTTTTACAGAGGAACTCAACAAATTCATTACCATAGAATTGATTACGACTCAGAGCAACCCTCCATTAGCTTTTCCAACTGTTAAATCTTAGTGAGAAGAGACTCATCTTTCTCCTAGACACAGCTTTAGGTTAGCAGTGTAACACACTATCCATTATATTACCAGATCTTACAGGTGGTAAGTGTTGGTTATTTAAAATTTTGTATATTGTACTTTCCACCTTCCACCAACAATTTACAAATTATCTGGCACTCTTTACAGAATGCCTAGTACCACAACCCCTTCTAAACCCAGCCTGGACTTCTGGCAGTTCTCTGCTGATGTGTTGTTCCAGTTGTTTTTGAATAATCTTCAGTAAAATCTTGCTTGCATGTGAAATCAATGACATTGTTCTATAGTTTCCACACTCTGGTGGGTCACCTTTCTTTGGGATGGGAACAAATGTAGATCTCTTCCAGTCAGTTGGCCAAGTGGTTGTTCTCCAGATTTCTTGGCACAACTTGGTGAGCACATCCAGGGCAACATCTGTTAGCTGAAATAGCAGCATCAGGATGAATGGTGAAAAGATTGAGATTGTTCACAGCTTTAGTTTTCTTGGCTCCACAGTCAACATTCTCGGCACCAGTAGCCAGGAAATTAAAAGATGTATTGCCATGGGAAAGTCTGCTGTTAGGGACCTCTCCAAAGTACTGAAGAGCAATGGTGTCTCTCTGGAGACTAAGATGTGTCTGATACAGGCCATGGTCTTTGCTATCACTTGTTATGCATCAGAGAATTGGACAATGACTAAGGAAGACAGAGGGAGAATTGGTGCCTTTGAGCTCTGGTGCTGGAGAAGAGTATTGAGGGTACCATGGACTGCTAGGAAAACAAACAGATTCATCCTGGAGAGGGTTAATCCAGGCTGCTTCTTGGAGGCAAGGATTCTGAGGCTCCATCTAACATACTTTGGACATGTTGTAAGAAGGGGCTGGTCCTTGGAGAGGGACATCACACTTGGAAGGGTGGAGGGACAACGCAGGAGGGGAAGGCCCTCTATGAGGTGGATTGATTCAGTGACTGGGGTAATCGGGATGAGTGTGTCAGAGACAGTGTGATTGGCACAGTTTAGGGCTGTTGTACATAGGGTTGCTATGAGTCCCAAGCGACTCAATGCACATAACAACAACAACTTTTATAGAATGATGGAGAAATATTATCTCTTCCTTTAAGAAGTGTGCAAATTATAAATATATGGAAAAATATATTCTCAATAACAACATACAGAACATATTATTAGAAGGGTCATGTCGAAGGAAAATTTTTCCTGAGTACTAGTTTTGAGGTATACAAAGGAAAAGAGCTTTGGTGAGATAGCCTGTAGTAACACTGTTAGCTCAAAGGCTGTGGGTTTCCGGTAGATCAGAGATTCTGCAAAAGGAACAAATGGAACTTGAGAGTGGTGGTGGCCAAATCTGACTTCTAATCACTTCATGAAGGGGAACTATTCCCATCAATAATATCCATAGCAGCAAGTGGGTAGTTGCTTTGACAGACATGCCACCCCTTATGCTCCTGCACCTCTTTACACCAATCACTGGGTTCGATATTCGTGGCTGACTCACAGACTTTACTCACAGCTGTGGTAATAAGAGTGAGGTGTATTAGGGAAATAGGTTGGGGAGTGAGAGAGGCAAAGAAGATCTCAACACAAATCCAGGGTTAGTCCAATTGTCCCAAACCAGATTAACAGCAAAATACAATTCCATAATTAGTAAAACTTTTGTTTCTGTTCAGCAACAGATATCCAAATCCTCTGGTTTCCTCAATCATCCAGCAACATTTGCCTCAGAATTTGTAAATTATCTTCTCAATGGTCTGGCAAGCAAAGTCTTTAACTACGGGTAGTACAAATGCAAAAAGCCTCAGGTTACACCTTACCACAATCTCTCCACAGCAATCACACAGTCTCTCCACCAGCAACATTATGGGGTCTCACTCTCAACAGGAATCCACTCCATCTCACTCTTACCAAGTCTTGCTCTGCATTACGAGGAAGCACTCTCTAGCGCTTAGCCTAGTCCCACAGTTGTCAATGATTTGCAAGACCATGTGTTCACATTTAAGAGAGTTGGAGACCAACAGGGCAAACATAATGTCTAGAAAAATTAACTTTTAAACTATCAGCACAGATTCCAAAGGATGAAAACTGGTGAAGGGTTGCTATGTGTTGGAACAAACTTTACTGAGGTGAGTGGTATGCATAAGAAGAATTTGAATATAGAGAATTAAAGAGGAAGAGAATCTTAAGTACATGAGCAAAGGCAGGAAAGGTAAGAGTTAAATGTATTTCACTGCCATACACTAGATAATTTGTGTTAGATATTACGCATTATGTGTGAGTATCTAAATCAGACACTCTAACAGGGACTTTATAATTGTACTCATTAAGCAAATATCTGTTGACTCTCCACCGTATTTTAGGCACTACACTAACCACTAAAGAACAAAAAGAAATTTAGTTCCTCTTTTTAGGAGGTTGATAGCCTAGAGACAAAGGCATTCACTAATTCAGTAAGCACATAAATAAATATGCAAATATAAATTAAGGAGCACCATTCTATGAGAGTGCATAGCAAAGAAATCTGATTTACATGAGGAAATAAGAATTGGCTGTGAAATTGGCACTTGAGCTGAGAGCAGAAGGATAATAGACGTTAAATAAGTTTCTAGATAGAAAACATAAAATATGCAAAAACATAACAAAGAAAGGAAGGAACTGACCAAAACTGGTAAGACTGGAATCAAAGGGCTTAGAAGAAGCAATGAAGTAAGAATAACAGCAGACTAAGCAACAATTTTTAAGGTTAGGAATTAAACAACCACTCAATAAATCTAAGTGCCACCAATCCTTTCTTTATATTGTTGTTCTTGTTGTTGTTGTTATGTTCCATTAAATTTTCTGTGACTCTTAGCGACTCTATGCATAATAGCTCTGAATGCAGCCCTATTCTGAGCCAGTCTCAATGTCTTAGTCTCATTAATCCAGAGCCCTTTGTAATTTCACATGCATCTGAATGCTTTTCTTACCTCCATTGCACTTCCTCCCTCTTCTTGACCAGTTCAGCTCTTATCCCCTTCCTCTCTTTCAACTTTACTGGTCTAAACCAAATCTTTTGATGCAGCACATAGAACCTTACATTCTTTTTATTATTCTGACCTCCACGACATGTCTTCTGTCATAATTAGGAAAACATATCTTCATATTTCTACTTTGGTTTTTTATTTAATTTACTTATTTAGCCTATATACCTTCCTCTTCCATTTGACTTTGAGACATTTGAGATACTTGATGTCAGTAACATTATTCACTGGGATTAATTTCCAAAAACTCAGGAAAAGAGATGTTGTTGTTGTTATGTGCCATCAAGTTGCTTGCGACTCATAGCAACCCTATGTACAACAGCCCTAAACTCCGCTCTGTCCTGTGCCAATTGCACTGTCTCTAACACTCCTATCTCGATTACCCCAGTCACTGAATCAATCCACCTCATAGAAGGCCTTCACCTCCTGCGCTGTCCCTCCACCCTCCCAATCACACAGTGTAAAAGGAGTAAAGGCATCGTGGAGAAGACTAGGTCTGACTTCTCTTAACTCCACAAAGGGGAGTTACCCCATCAACAATACCCACAGTGTAAAACTAATCCCTATACCGTCAAACATGGTCCCCTACTACATGGTTCTGTCTATATTTACTAACTGTTTTGTTGTTGTTATGTGCCTTTGAATGAGCTACAGCTGGGTCCAAAATTCATTGTAAATTACACACAGCTTTTACAAAGTCTCTTTTTAGCTATAGTTGTGGAATTTACTAAAAAAACACTGAAGAGCAATGATGTAAGTCTGGAAGCTAAGGTGTGCCTGATCCAAGCCATGATCTTTGCAATGACTTGCTATGCATCAGAAAGTTGGGCAATGACTAGGGAGGATAGAAGAGTTGATGCCTTTGAGCTGTGGTGCTGGAGAAGAGTGTTGAAAATATCACTGATTGCTAGGTGAACTAACAACTTTGACCTAGAGAGGGTGAGACCAGGCTGCTCTTTGGAGGACTCCGAAGCTTCATCTGACGTACTTTGAACTAGTCCTTGAAGAGGAACGTCATGCTTGGGAGGGTGGAGGGACAGTGAAAGAGAGGACGACCCTGAGAAGATGGATTGATTCAGTGACTGGAGGAATGGGGGTAGGTGTTTCAGAGACAGTAAAATTGGCACAGGACAGAGCAGGTTTTAGGGCTGTTGTACATAGGGTCGCTATGAGTCTCGGGCAACTCGACGGCACATAACAACAAAACCATGTTTGAGGGTGGAAGAAGGTGAAGGGTATCATACAATCAAAGTCTACATTTAGTAAATAAAAATCCCAGTCGGGTTATCAGCAAGACACAATCTCTTAATTAGTTCAGATAGTTTCTCAGTCAACATCGAGATAGATCCCTCCATTATTCCAGGCAGTTTCTCAGTCAACCTCAACACATCTGGCTTCTTTCCTGGTGTTTAATTTCCTGGCTCTGTCAGGCTATGGCTTGCCACAGTTTCCTCTGGAAGCTGGTTATCTTCCTTTCTTATGTTGATCTCACAGCTGTTAAAGGCTGAAGACACAGGCACAATTGAAACAGCTGGAGATCACACCTCCAGAAGAGCTAAGAGTGATGGATGGAGCCACAAAAAATCATTTTACTAACACATTTCCACTTGGCCATGAGCTGAAGTCTATTTCCACTTGGCCATGAGCTGAAGTCTAAGGCAACAGATAGAAAAGTCATTCTTGAAGATCATCACTCACTAACGCCACACATAGATAATGACATATCACATAGGTTTTAGATAAATGAATCAGTAAGAATTGGTCATATTGATTTGTTTAAGTCTATAAATACAGTTCTAAGATGCACATTGAATTATTAGAATTATTTGTTCTATATTACAAAATATCTAAGGAGAAGTGTAGTGTAGGATTAAATTTCTCTGCTTGTAAATGCAGCATTTTGGTTTAAGAACACCATGAGGACAGTCTGATGAAGCTGTCCCAGCATATTGAATCTCTTTAGCACTGATGATAGCAAATTGTTTTTAACCTTAAAAACAGAGTTATTAGAAATTTCTGGTGAATGTGTTTTCAAATGCTTATTAACATTTTTATTAGCTATTTTGTCCCCTTGACAATCTAACATCAAGAACTTATTCCTTTATGCAGCATATGTGTTTTAAAGCAATATATATTAAGGATTGAGATGACGACAAGGAAAGCACCATTATTTTGGGTTACAGTAAATATATTTACTTGGAGTCAATTTAATTGTGTGCATTTCATTATAATAATAAGTGTTAGCTACTATTATTATTTTCTTCATTTTAAGCAGTAACTTAAGCCTAAGAATTGTTTACTAATTTGTTTTATGTAATAAAATCTCAGAACAAGAATCCAAATTATTGCTTTCTCACATCAAACACTGTGTTGTCTTTTTTGGGTGTCACAAGAGAGATTTGCCTCCTTAAAAATAGCTTTTAGGATCAAATTGACTAATGATTTAAATTGTTGGAACTTCCTGTGAAGAAATTGGATGGTAATAACTAGCAATATCTGACTTTGATCTGGGTAACACTCAGCTTTACTCTGAGATAAATATATTTTAGCAATTACTAATACTTGGAAAGGAAAATATGATTTATTTTTATTGCATTTAATACAAATATTTGGCTTTAATGAAAATGTTAGCTCAACAATAGACTATATTGTTTTCCCCACCAAAAAATAGAGTTTCTTTGACAAAACACAGGTGACTTGATCCATTAAATTCCAGTCCTAGAACATTAAGAGTAAAACAAAAGGCTGTTAGAGAGGCGGAAAAGAAGCATCATGTTAACAGGATATAGCAGAGTAGGCAGAACCCTATAAAGCTTTCTGAATTATAACCTAACAGAGCTCATCAAACTGTGACTGTTTTTTAATATGAAAGTAAATGGTTTTCTTATGTATTTAAAAATAATCTTAATATTCTCATATACTCGTATGCTATAAGGTTCTTTGTGGAAATCTCTCATTTACAAGCAAATTAGTAATTGCATAATTTCTACAGCAAAGGGAAGAATGAGAAAGAAATTCATTTTGTAATAGCTACATGAAGAAATTGGTTGGTTCTTGTTATCATGTTTTAAATAAGCAATATCAGGAAATATTAATTCTTAGGCAAGAGATGGCAGAATATGTGATGGGGTGAATGAATCAGTGGCTTTAATTCAACTGATGAATACATTAACTAGCACCACTGGAGCAATTCTTTATATTTTAGTGCAACGTGTTTTTTAAAATGTTTGCATTTTTTAAAAACATTTTTAAAAATTTTCTAGTATGAAATGTTTTTGTTTTGTGCTATCAAGTCAGAATCGACCTATAGCTGACCCTTCAGCAGGTTTTCAGAAGCAATTAGTCACATTCTTCTCCAGAGGAGCAGTTGGTGGATTCAAACCACTAACCTTCAGGATTGCAGCACAGATTCTTACCACTAGGCCACAAGAGCTCCCTTTAAGTATCATAACAATAGATTGCTAGGCAAATTAGTAGCTCATATCAATAAATATAGAATATTTAAAGGATATTTAAGGTAATGTTTTGTGCATCCATTTAAGGAGTCTAAGAACTTATATGTATACTATGTATACCTGGATAGACACTGTCACAATTCTGTGTGTAATTCATTCTAAAACATCATTTATTAAGTGTATAATAAGTAAAATTATTATTTACTTATATAATTAGTAAAATATTTTATAAAAAGTAAATTTTTATTAAACACTCAACTAGCTTTTCTTGAATAATTTTAAATGTTATTCGATATTATGTGTGCAGACACTACGTGTAGAAATTCAATTCTTATGTAGTGTGTTATTATACACACACGTGATCCTGAACTAAAACACAAACAGCAGCCATTTAAGTAATTTTTCAATGTTGCTACATTTTTGTCGGTTCCTTTTTATGTAAGCATATTTGTTCTGATACCTTTCTGGAATTGCTATAACCTTACAAGAACAACAAGAACAAGGTGACTGAACTGACAGCTTTGTACAACATGGATTATCAAGTCATTGATTCCTCTTGATGAAGAGCTACTTTCAAGGAGATTTTCATTTATAATTAAGCTGAGGATTTCCTTAAATTTTTAAGCATAATTTATTTGCTAAGTCTGAGAGACTATTTTTAATCATCCATGTCCTTCAGGAATCCTGGTGATGTAACAGTTCAGTGCTCTCTGGCTAACCAGGAAGAGCTTTGGTGCATAGTTTGTAAGGAGATGCACTATTAACTCAAAGACAACGCCTTTCTGGTGATTTGGATGCACCCACTGTTCCAAGGGAGAAAGGTGGGCAATCCCTTTTTGTGTGATTTACAGCCTCAGAAACCCAATGGAGGGTGAGCCATATGTCAGTTTCTACTCAAGGAAAATGAGTGAGCTGCTAATGCAGAGGAAGTTCAAACCCAGTAGCTTTGCCCTGGGAGTAAAGTCATGTTGATATATTCTTATAGAGATTATATCTGGAGTATTCTGTGGGGAAATTCTACTGTAAGCTAAGGAGTTACTGTGAGTCAGATCCTTTGGATGACATAAAATAATAACCAAAAGTACTGTAATGATATTGTTGTTGTTGTTATGTGCCATCGAGTCGTTTCCGACTCATAGCGACCCTATGCACAACAGCCCTAAACCCTGCTCTATCCTGTGCCAACTGCACCGCCTCTGACACACCCATCCCGATTACCCCAGTCACCGAATCAATCCATCTCATAGAGGGTCTTCCCCTCCTGCGCTGTCCCTCCACCCTCCCAAGCATGATGTTCCTCTCCAAGGACCCGTCCCTCCTGGCAACATGTCCAAAGTATGTCAGACGAAGCCCCAGAATCCTTGCCTCCAAGGATTCGCTTGGTTTAATCCTCTCCAAGATGAATCTGTTTGGTTTGCTTTCCTGGCAGTCCATGGTACATTCAGTACCCTTCTCCAGCACCACAGCTCAAAATCATCCACTCTCCTTCTGTCCTCCCTAGTCATTGTCCAACTCTCTGATGCATAACAAGCGATTGCAAATACCATGGCCTGCATCAGGTGCACCTTAGTCTCCAGAGAGACACTGTTGCTCCTGAGTACTTTGGAGAGGTCCCTAACAGCAGACTTTCCCATTGTTGTTGTTTTTGTTGTTATGTGCCGTCGAGTCGCCTGCGACTCATAGCTACCCTATTACTTTTATTTAATTTCATTATTCAAAATTGAATATGCCTAACTCTGGTGGTTTAGTGCTAAGAATTTGTGCTGCCAAAAAAAAGTATGAGGTTGTTTTTGTTGTTGTTCTTATGTGCCGTCATCAACACAACAACAACCCCTAGCGACCCTATGCACCATAGCTCTGAACCCTGCTCTCTCCTGAGCCAATCTCACTGTCTCTAACACACCTACCTTCATTACTTTAGTAGTGTCAGTTCTTCTAATCCAGAGTTTCCGTTCCTGCACTATACCTCAGCCTTTCCAAGTATGACATCCTTCTCCAAAGACAGATCACTTCTGGCTGCATGCACATAGTATGTGAGCATGTGAGACAGTGCTTCAAAATCCTTGACTCCAACTCCAAATAGCAACTTGGTTTCATCCTCTCCAGAATAGACCTGTTAGTTCTCTTGGCAGTCCAAGGTATGTTTAAAACTCTTCTCTAGCACCACAAGTCAAAGGTATCATTTCTTCTCTCATCTTTGGTCATTGTCCAGCTCTCTAATGCATAGCAAATAACTGAGAAGACCGTGGCCTGGCTCTGGTGTACTTTGGTCTCTAGACCGACATCCTTGCTCTTCAGCACTCTGGAGAAGTCCTTGGCAGCAGTTTTCCCTAATTCAACTCTTTTGATTTCCTGAATGCTGGTGCTAATATTGTTCATTACAAAATCCATCAATTGTTCCATGGGGGAAAGATGAGCATTCTCCTCCAGAACAATTTACTGTCTCTGAAACACCAATGGAGGTTCTGACTCAATGGCACACATCAACAACAATTAATTTATATCTTATTCTAATAAGACAAATCATATATAGAATCACTTGTCAGGACATGAGATAGATTCTTTGTGATGAGTTCTTTTTTAACTAATTTGTCAAATATTTCTTTCATTTTTTGTTTAAAATAGGCCCTTGGATGCTTCTCCTATCTGTATGTCTAAAACAATATTATTAGATTTTACACTAGCTTGTAAAAAAAAATAAATGGTATATATGTGATTTTTTTTTATAATTTTATTAAGGTCATTTACTTAAGTCCTGGTTATTGCTGTTTATCATTTTCCCTACCTGCTTCAGGACATAGTTCACTGATGTGATAATTATATATGTTACCAGTCTATTTGAGATTGAACACGAGCATTAAAGGTTATATTTTAGGTCTGGTTATCATAGAAGTAGATTCTGAGGAGGGGAAAAAGTAGACTTCTAGAATGTTCACTGGGGAGTAATCTTAATTTTAATACATGTGAGGGAACATTAAATTGGATAGGGTGAGAAAGCTGAAGTGCACTCAGTTACAACAAAGGCCTTAGCAACTCCTATGGACTGAAGCATAGATGGCTGTGAAATGCTGCCTCAAACTGAGGCATATTCCCTAACTGTTTGATTCAAATTGTCCCTGGGAAATGGATACAATTAGAGAAAAAGGACTTAATCTTTAACCAATGTTAACTAAAAGAAAAAGTCATAGCTGAGAGTTGCTGATCACCAAGACTTCCAGAGGCTGGAGGGGTGTATACTTCAATTAAAAAAAAATCTGTTTGTATATTTAATAGTTTACCATAAGAGTTATTTACTAAATGGCTATATTATTTTCTAAACCAATGATTTTCATTTATATCCTAAGGCATAAAGTAAGATGCCCATGCATCTTTTTAAAGGACTAAAGAAGTGAAGAATTCAGTTGATACCTATCTGGAAATAGAAATAAAGGTCTTTAGTTCATGTTTTGGGCATAAAATATTAAGAAAAGGTAATCTAAGCATTTGGTATTAAAGATTATCCTGGTGGCTTTGTTTGCTCAGTCTCATTGTGGAATGGAAGTGTACTGTCTAGCACATTCTAAAAACGTTTTCTGTACTGGAAAATAGAATGCTTCACCATTTTCCTGATCTGTAACTATGAACAAAGTGACAAAGACAAAAAGAAACCTGATGGGAAGTTTCATGAAAAACATAAAAATAAAAAGTTTAGTCAGAGAAGAGGGAGAATGCAAAGAGCCAAATTTTTAAACACACATTCCAAGACATCACATATTCAGAAGTAAATTCCTTCACTAGAAGTCAGGAAAATGAAAAATATAATAGTAAAAATTTGTTGGTTTGTTTTGATTTTGTTTGTTGTCATATCAGGTAATAGAAAAACAAAAACAAGAACAAGAAAGTATATTATAGATAAGGGCACTCTGATCACATAGTCTATATGAAGTTGCTCTGTATTTCTGGCAGATCAAATCTATGAGTAGCTCCACCAGATAATCATGAGCAGTCTCCCCTTATGTGATTAATATCCTCAGAAACTGAGAGAGGGTCACTATAAGATGGAACTAACTTGACGACAGCGAGTAAAAGAGTAAGTAAATGATAATGTGGGTAAATGTAGTGATCACGAATACATAGCTGACATTTTTGCCTATAACAGCAAAACTTTCTCTGCCAAACACTGTGCAACCTGTAGGTCTATAAACCCTGTGGTTTTATACACTGAGAGATAAGTTGAGGTTGCTGTGATGATAAACACTGACACTGATGTGTCAAATGTGTTAATGGTTCCCATGGTAGACAGTGTTTGGTGGAATTTCCCGAACAAAACAGGCTTGGAAGCAGGAGTGGCATCCACTTCCATAAATTGCTTGCTTCTGGAAACTCTATGAAACTTGGAGAAACTAACCAAGTTATACAAGTGTTCACGTCTTTCATTCATAGAGTAGCTTTGAGTCGCCTACTACTTGATTGCACCTAACAACAACAACAAAACACAAGAGTGCATTAGTGGCTTAGAGGTAATGACTTTCACTAACAAATCCAAAGACAGACAGTTCAAATCCACCAGCTACTACTCCACAGAAAAAAAGTGAGCAGTCTTCTGCCATGCGATTTATTGGCGCTAATAATCCACTGGGGGTGTAGCTAATGAGATGGTTCTGACTCGATAGTACACAACAACAAAGAGTACACAAATATCTATATTTGAATTGATGATAATCAGACAGTGAAATATAGTACATTATGAAATACATTTTATTGGCTGCTTTTTCTTACCTACCAGTTACTTAGACCTAATGAATTATCTTACATTACAATGGATTCATCACAAGCATATTACAAATTGTGAACAAGATTTCAGTTTCTGCTGGAGCATGATCTTTGGGTCATTTCTGACACAATGGTACACAAAAACAACTTTTTAAGATGTTCAGTGATCAAAAGGGAAAGAGAAAGTGTTCTGTTAAATTATAAATATTTGATTATCAAGTTGTATATAATATAATCCATTGTAAAATCAGCATAAGAATATTTATACATACTAAATCAAATGTGTACATTTTAGAAAATATTTCAAGCCACTTAACGATTGTACTCATATTTATACTATGAGACATTTAATGTAAGAATTTAGTTCAGATATTGTGATAAAATTCTATTTTTATGTTTCATTAAGACTGATGTTGTCAAGGTTGTTCATCTTCCAAAAATGGATACATTTTAGCAATAGCTAGCAGTTGGTAATAAAAAACCTCAAGAACACTGAGGTTTTTATCACATTCAGAATATCTAATTTCCCCTCCATCTGATAATAATTTTGCATGTAAAAAATAACACAAAACTATGTCAATTTGAAATTACCACCCACACACCTTATGGAATTAAAATATTGTGTGGGCTTGGAATCATGAGTATGTTCTTTAAGCATGATCTCCAAAAGCATATTTTTCTATAAAAAATAAATTTATAATAATGACAGTTGTTTGAGCCAAATGATTTGATATTTTAAACGTCAGAAACTTGTTTTAAAGGCTTTAGATCTTGGTTCATGGTGTTAAATAGAACATTTGGATTTCAAGGACATAAAGTCTTCTGATAGTAAAATATAGTAATCCAAAATTTTAGAATGAAGAGGGAACAGAAAGTCTATTAAGAATTGTCGTTTTCCCAGAATTGTAATTGTGATTTTTGGTTTTGTGTTAAGCATGTAGTTTTGATGTTGATAAAAAGGTCATTTTCTCTACCAATTTAAATGGTACTTGATTGGTATTTGGTTACATGCAAAGATTTAGGATGTTCATTGTCAGAATGCCTCTGAGACCTCAATTTAATTGCTGAATTGACTGGGCACTATATAAATGATATGTGAAAACATGCTTTACAATTTCACATAACTGACTGATGTTCAAAACATGCTATAGATAAATGAAAGAATTTCTTTTCCCCTTTCACGCATTAAATGAGTGAAATTGTTTACTGTGCATACATGGACCACTTAGAGCAATTTCCATGATAATTTTTCTGTTCAAAAACCCATGAGTACTAACTGCTCCTTTAATATCTAGTTTAAAATGAAAGGCTAGGGAGCAATAATCTTATAAATATGTCTCATATTTTTCTCATAAGAATAATTTTCATATGCAAAGCAATCACACAGGAAATAGAAAAGGAAAAAAAGAATTTTATTAACTGAAAATGAAATGTGTGAGAATAAAAAAGAAATTTAAGATTGTAATTTACCAACTATTCAGCAGCACTGTTCTTTTAGTGTCCTTGTTAAAATTTAATTTATCAAAAAGGTGTATTTTTATCTGTATGTTTTTCCAAACTGGATATAAGAGTGTAAAAAGATCAAGGGCCACATTGAGATGGCCATTTCTGACCTTTACTGACTTTACAAAGGGGAATTCTCCTAATCAGTAGCATAAATAACACAAAAACAATTCCCATGTGGTCAGATTTGACCCCAATGGCCCCATACCTCTTCCTACTCATCTCAACACCAATATTACTGCTTTGCTGGGCCCAAAATCCAATGTGATAGCTCAGAGACCACAGAGAACCATATTGGGCAAGTTAAAATGTCATAATCCAGGTTAGTAGGAGAATATAGTCAGGATAGCTTTTTGGCTCAAGGCTCACATTACAAAGTTCTCAGTCCTGCCGGTATTGGCATGTCTCCCTCCTTTAATTGTCCAACAAACTTGGGCAAAGTCTCTTAGCTCTGGTTCCAGTGGTATAGTTGTCCCAAGTTTCCATCTTACTTCAGGTCTCTGGTTATGATATGGCAGCTGCTGCCCTAGGTTGTTGGAGAATACTGAGGAGGAAAGGAGGGCCTCTGGACAGGACTGATCTCCTAAGCTCTGGATAAGTGCAAGCCTCCTAATAGCCTTTAATATGGGATAGAAAAAGCTTTCCTGTGTTTGGCTGTACCGGCTTGAGAAATCTCGCCACTTGGGAAGATGGCTGCCACATCTGTTGAGCTGGGAGTGGTCCACATGAGGCTGAGGTTCTCCTATCTAATCCTCATATCCCACGTCTGCAAGCCCATCATATCCTGTCTTCCTGTTTACTTGCTTGTATATAAGTGCACTGCAGCCCCCCATAAAATTGAACTGGATTGACTCTCTGATCCTATCTCAGAGTGGTGTGTCTCCGTCATGCTTACCCTCATCAGGGTGTCACTGTTTGTTACCAGCAAACGAACTGCAACACTAGGTGTAGCTGGAGCAAGAATTTCTGTGCCTGAAAACTGTGTTACATTCTCCTGATTCTTCACTGGTGGGCAGGATCAAATTACCCTGCTGCTGGATTGCTTAATTTAATGGCAAGTCTAGCCAATCCCCTTGTGGGCTGGTAGATAGCCAATCCCCTTGTGGATAGGCTAACAGGCTCCATTTACACATCCCCACAGGATTACATGGCAAAGTCAACAATGGCTGGGAACATCATATTGAAAGATAAACTCCACAGAGAATCACCGTAATTAAATTGGTTAAATCAAATAGCTTTGACAAATCTATTTTTGGGGTCAAATAAGCTAAATATTTTTTATTTCATATTTCTAAGTAAAATGTCTTATGCAAGTGATACTTTGATTTTTGCAAGAAGTTTTTCAGATTTTATATACTTTTAAAAAAATAAAATAACTGTAACTTTTCCAAGGGAAAATGAAGCTTAAGTTCAACAATTAAAAAAAGTGAACATTGACAAAGGTAATTTAAAAGTTGAGATTTTTTTTTTAAATTAAGACCTCACAGCTTTTAATTAAGAAGAAACAAAAAAAAATCTGAAAAGCATTATAGATTTACTGCCTAGGAAGTCTATTTTAATTGTCTAAACATAATCGAGAGTTATTTCTAAAATATAATTTAAAACCCTTATTTTAAACTATGACTTCACTTGCAAGTTATTTCCCCAAGAAACTACTTACTTAATAAATAGTTAAACTGCTTAGTAAATGATTAAATATTAATTCTACATGGACATTATTTGAATAGGATTGAGATATATTAACATCTTGGTAAGTGCTGTTTAATCAACTATGACTCATAGGTCCCTATGAACAGGTCAAAATTTGTCCCATCATATGCCACCCTCAACAATGCCAACATGTCCATTGTTACATTAAAATAAGTCTACTAGGCCATCTGCAAGTATTCTCTTAGATATGTTACAATGAAAATTGTCACTGAGATTGTCATTGTTGCCTATCAAAAATTTTCCCACTAGAAATAGCTTTAAAAGTATCTATCTAAATCTGCAAACCAACTAGTTCTCAAAGGAGTACTAGAGAAATTCCTCTAATTGATAAACACAATCACTAGACAAGGAACAACAACAACATGCTTGCTTCACATCTCCTCCCTTTGCACATAATTTGAAGTCCACATGAGATTTGTGTTTGATGGAATACTTCCATAACATAGCTTATGGTTAAGATAATTTCCACCATATGATTCTTTTTTACAGATATTTAGGTTCTTTGTGACTTGACTATCTGAATTTAACATGTTTTCTTCAAGCCTAGAAAAGTTGAGGTAAAGAGTTGCACGTATTCATCTATAGACAAAGGATTTTGGAAATTATGGCAGGAGACAGAATAAAAAGTTGAATTCAGTTAAAGCATATGTAACAATAAAATGAAATTTGGTTTTATAAAGTCTCTTAAGGTTCTGTAAAATGCATATACTTTTTTTTTCTGTTGACAAAATGTAAAGAATTCATATTCATTCCATTGTTGGTAGATGTCATCAAGCCACTTCTAATTCATAGTATAGCAATAATATATACAGAACGACAACTCCGCCTAGTCCTGTGCTATCTCATCGTTGCTGCTGTTACTATCTGTTACAGCTATGATGCCAACCAATCACATTGACTTACTCTTGTTATCTTGCCTAGACAATATTGCCCGCTCCCCTCCCCAAGAATTGACCCCTGTCGGTAACATAACCAAAGTATGTGAGACAGAGTCTTCCCATCCTTGTTTCCAAAGAGCTTCCGGGTTGTATTTCTTCTGAGACATAATTGTTAATTCATTCTTCATCATTCCACTGTACGCTTCATATTTTTTTGCCAACAGCATAGTTAAAAGATGTAAATTCTTTACTTGTGTTTACTTAAATGTCCAAATTTCTCTTGCATTTGAGGCAATTAAACAGATCTTGGCTTGGGTTCGCAAAATGACACCCTGGTTCTTCAGAACTTAAAAAAAAAATAGCAAGAGATTTGTCCATGCTAATAATATTTTATTTTTACTACTGCTTATGTAGAAATTAATTATGCGTTAAAATAAAATTAAAACCTCAGCAACTCCCATCTCTTCTCTTTATTATGGATTTTTTTAATATGTCCAATAGTGAGGAGTTGGTGTGGGGATGTTTTTCCCCTTTATGATGATGATTTTTGCCCCCTCTATTTAAGCTAATCAGCAAGTGGTTTGCACAAGAGACTTAAAATGTGGATTTAGTGTTACAAAAAGAACTAATTAATATAAATCAATGTTCACATTTTACAGGTAAAGAAGTAAAAGTGCAAAAAATATTGATGACTTGCCCAAATAATATAGGGCAGGCTCAAATATTATCTAGCAGTCTCAAAGATTAAACTATGATTTTTTTTTTATTTTAGAATTTTTTTTATCATTCTCTGGGTGCTAACTTAATGGCTATATAATTTAGAAATGATTCCCTGATTCAACAAATTACATCAATTGACTCTTCTAGTTGTCTAATCTCAATGTCCTTTATGCATACAACCACTCCCATAATCACTGCTTAATTATTCATCTTGATCAAATGTTTATAACTCTATAGAACTGGAACTGTGACTAAAATGCACATCACTGTGTTCTCAGAGCTTTAAAAATATTCGCAAAACAGGAGCCCACTAAGTCTTTCGAAATAAATAAATTCAAAGGGAAGTAGAAAAAAGAAGTCTTTTTACAAGGGCTGATTTTCAATCACCAAAATACTATGAAATAATTCAAATGCCTTTTGAACTAGAAACTGCATAAAATAGGGTACTTCTTTGCAATGGTGTATTATTCTTAAATAGAATGGATTTTACTTGTCCATGTAATAATGTGAATGAAGCTAAAATGCATTATTTGAAGGGAAATTATCTGGATTTTAAGAGGTCTTCTGGCCTAGTGGTAAGAAGCGGTATTGTAATCCCAAAGGCACGCAGTTTCAATCTACCAGCTTGCTGCAGGGGAGAAAGATAGGCAGTCTCCTTGCATGTGATTTACTGCCTCTGAAAACCTGCTGGAAAGTCAGCTCTGATTCACAGACATAGAACAACAAAAATAACCTGGATTTAAAAGGTGGTATACCATGCTTGGATAAGGGGAGGGGCATCAAAGAAAGGACCCTTATTGAGATGGAATGACACCGTGACTGCAGGAACGAGCTCAAATATGTCAGAGGTGATGATAATGACACACAGCAGGACAGAGTTTAGATCGTATCTTTATAAGGCCAGTGTTAGTTTTACTCAACTCAATGGCACATAACAGCAAGCACAAATATTGTATAATTATATTTATGGAAAAATTCTAGAAAAATCAATGCCATAAGAACTGAAAATATATTCATACATTTTATGTCTGGGTTGTCCCACAAAAGACATTGCCAAAAATTTTGAACTGAATGATTTTGTAATTTGATTGAAGTAATGATTACACTACATTATACATTTACCAAATGTTGCAGAAGTGTCCACAAAACATTTCTTTATAATATTTATAATTTATAATGTATTCCCTGCAAATTATACCTCAATAAGATAAATGTGCAGCAAAGAAAAATTGTATTTTATGATGTATATATTGGAGATCATAGGGGAAATCTTGTGGCCTAGTGGTAAGAATTTGTGCTGCAAACCCAAAGGCACACAATTCAAATCAGCCAGCTACTCTGCAGGATGGGTATTCTCCTCCTATGCAATTACTGCCTTTGAAAACCTGCTGGAGGGTCAGCCTTGAGTAGGTTCCAAATTAATGGGACACAACAACAATACAAAAGTTATTCAATAACGTGGCTGATTATTAACCACAAAATTTAAATGTATATCTCTTAATGTATTTATACTGGGTCTATTTTGTTTTGATAGATGTCAGCTATCCTTTAACCAGGAAAAAAAAAAGCTCTAAATTGAAAATTTGGATGAATTTGTTCTAATAATTAAAGACACTGACTGGGAATACTCAAAACCTAGGCTATGAGAAAGGTCTGATTGAAACTTTGGGGCATACATTTAAGTACTCTTCACTTACTCACTAACTCATTCATTGTCTTCAAGTCAGAACCAACTCAGAGCTGATGCTTCGCAGCATTGTCAGAGCCTGGAAAATGAATGGGAGGATATTGTCTACTGAAGCAGCTGGTGGCAGTGCCTTTGGGTTGGCAGCACAATTCTATCCACTGGGCCGTGACAGTTACTCCCTAGAGGTGGCAAAGGCTATTGATTTGTTTTTAGCAGAATGAAGCAGGCCATCTTAGATTGTCGTGGATGGAATCTTTTTACTTCAAGTCAATTTATGGTGGAATTTAATCACATGCATGAAACACTATCACAGCAACAGTAACTGGAACCCATACCCTGCCAAGGTGATTCACTCAAAAGACCAACGTTGATAATTTTAATCTCCATCAAAATCAAAGGACAAATACTGTATAAAACCATTTTTGTAGAATTAATATGAAGATCCAAGTTGGGGGAGGGTGGAAGCAGAAAGGTAAAGAGGTGGGGGATTAATCATGGTGTTGTACAATTTGATGAGTAAGGGGTGAGGAAAGTGGGAGGATCTGGTATGAAAAACAATGTATTTGAATTTTGTAAATAAACTAGTATCATTTAAGAAAAAAATATAATAATTAAAACAATTATCTCATCCTAGAAAAAAATTTTTCTTATCCGTTCTCTGATTTTAGGAATTATAGTGTTAAGTACATTACCGCCAGTTCTAATACAATTCTGTTAGATATTAGAGCATATTGTGGGAAAAGGTCATAAAGAGTAGTTTAATATTAACAGTGGTAATTTGTATTCATAGTATGGCCCCTTGATATGGTTTGTTTTACACTGAAAATCACAACTCATTTTTTAACTTTTCCTCCCTTAATCCTCCAAAACCAATATAATTTGTTGGGAGCTATCAAATAAATGGATTGACCAATAATCTACATAATATTTGACCTGAATGAGAAACTGTTTAAAAAAAGTTTAAAGAGATATGATGATCAAATATGAATGTCATTGAGAAAAGGATCTTGGAACACAAAAAGTCATTAAATGATGGCAAAAAATACATGAATTAATTATGACTTTTAAAAAAGTCTGGGCTGTATGAGGAGGAATGTGACATCAGGATTGAAGGAAGATTCATCAACAACCTGCATTATGCAGATGACACAATCCTGCGTGCTGAAATGAGGAGGACCTGAAGTGCTTGCTGTGGGAGATCAAAGACTACAGACTTCAATATGGATGCTCAACATCAAGAAGACAAAGATTCTCACCACTGGGCCAATTGGCAGCATCTTGATGGATGGTGAAGAGACTGAGATTGTTAACAGCTTTAGTTTGCTAGGCTCCACAATCAACATTCTTGGTACCAGTAGCCAGGACATCAAGAGATCAATTGCACTGGGAAAGTCTGCTGTAAGGACCTCTCCAGAGTACTGAAGAGCAATGATGTCTGTCTGGAGACTAAGGTGTGCCTGATTCAGGCCATAGTATTTACAATTGCTAGCTGTGCATTAGAGAGCTGGACAATGACTAGGGAGGATAGAAGGAGAATTGATGCCCTTGAACTGTGGTGCTGGAGAAGAGTATTGAATATACCATGGACTACCAGGAGAACAAATGGGTTCGTCCTAGAGAGGGTGGAGCTGGCCTGCTCCTCGGAGGCAAGAATTCTGAAGAATACTTTAGGCATGTTGGAAGGAGGGACCGGTCCTTGGAGAGGGACATCATGCTTGGGTAGGTTGAGGGACGGAGAAAGAGGAGAGACTCATTGAGATGGATTGATACAGTGACTGGGGTGATGAGGATGGGTGTGTTGGAGACAGTAAAGTTGGCACAGTATAAAGTAGGTTTTAGGGCTGTTGTACATAGTATTGCTATGAGTTGTAAGTGACTCAGCAGCACATAACAACAACAACAACAGTTATATCTATATGTATAAATTATGATAGAAAAAATGATACAAATGTAATAGTAGTAATAAAAAATACTGGATAAATGTTGTATGGAAAAATTTGATTTTTTTTTCTTCTGAAACACACACTATTCTAAAAAGATGACATTTTATAAAACTATCACAGATTTCTGCTTCCCTGGGAAAGCCATTAGTCTTATTCTACATTGGAACTGTGGCAAAAAGAAAGGCACTAAAAACACACTTCAGAATCCAACAGTTTCAGGAAAGCAAAATAGGAGATAATATAGTAACTAACATAAAGCGTGAAACATACATTTTTTATTCTTTTGCCAGATTGTGTATATCTTCCAGAGTGACTCACAATTAAGTTCCAAGCAAACAATCCTGTCATTGTCATAATGCACAGGAATTGATATTCATAATGACAATTCCAAAGCTATTAACATACAAAATTTTATTACAATACACTGTTTACTAAGTCAGTGAAGTATGCATTATATTTAAAATTAATGAGTTTTAAAATTTTAAGGGTACTGAAAATTCATTTAACTAGAACACTTAAATCTCTAATGATGGCAGGTAAATTATTTCTTAGACATATGGTAAATTATATGTCCTGAATTCCATAACAGCAATTAGGTTATCTATGAATGATGGTTCCATTACCAAATCTCTTAGAGATGAAGTTGTATGATGAAAAAAATATATTCTCATTTGGCCTTTTGGTGCAATACATTATTTGATTCTTAATATTAAATTGTCTTAGACTCCTGGGTTAATGAATGGACTATTTTTCTCTTTCATAAATTAAAATTAATTTTTGTTGATGTAAGTTAATTTCTATTGATATTTTTTACAAATGAAACTTTGTCTTCACATGAAAATCTTATGTGAAAATGTTTTCTCTTTTTATAAGTTAGTATCATTTTTGGATGGCATTGTTGTTGTTATGTGCCATCAAGTCGCCTGCAACTCAAAGCGGTCCTATGTACAACAGCCCTAAATCCTGCTGTATCTCTAACCAATCTTAGTCTCTGACACGCCTATCCCCCTTACACCAGGGATGGAATCAATCCATCTCATTGAGGGTCTTCCTCTCTTTTGTTGTCCCTCTACCCTCCCAAGCATAATGTCCCTCTCAAAGGATTCCAAGGACTGATCCTATCTTGCAACATGTCCAAAGTATGTCAGACGAACTTTCAGAATCCTTTCCTCCAAGGAGCAGCCTGGCTTCATCCTTTGAAGGACAAACTTGTTTGTTCTCTTAGCAGTCCATGGTACATTTAATACTCTTCTCCAGCACCACAGCTCAAAGGCTTCAACTCTCCTTCTCTCATCCCTAGTCATTGACCAGCTCTCTAATGCATAGCAAGTAATTGCAAAGACCATGGCCTGTATCAGGCACACCTTAGTCTCCAGACTGACATTGTTGTTCTTCACTGCTTTGGAGAGGTCTCTGACAGACTTTCCCAGTGCAATTTATCTTTAATTTCCTGGCTGCTGGTAACAAGCATGTTGATTGTAGAGCCAAACTGAAGCTGTCAACAATAGCAATCTCTTCACCATCTATCATGAAGCTTCCAAGTGTCCCAGTGGTGAAAATCTTTGTTTTCTTGATGTTGAGCTTCATTCTATATTGAAGGCTGTAGTCCTTGACCTTTTGCAGCAAGCACTTTAGTTTCTCCTCAGTTTCAGCAAGCAGGATTGTGTCATCTGCATAATGAAGATTGTTGATGAGTCTACCTTCAATCCTGATGCCACATTTCTCCTCATAGAGCCCAGTCTCCCGGATAATCTGTTCTACGTATAGATTGAAAAAATATGGAGGTAGGACACAGCCTTGGTGCATACTCTTCCCAATTTTGAACCATGCAGTGTTTCTTTGCTCTGTTCTGAAACCTGCCTCCTGGTCCAAGTTTAAGTTTCACATAAGCATAATAAAGTATTCTGGGATTCTCATTATTTTCGGAGTCAGCATAATTTTTTTGTAATCCACACAGTCAAATGCCTTTGCATAGTCAATGAAACACAGAGAGGTATTCCTCTGGTACTAATCATGGCAAAAAGAAAACATCAGGGAGAAAAATGTTTCTTCTATCTTTGAAGAGTTGTATAAGCTGGGAAGATACTGTTGTTGTCGCTATGTACCATCAAGTGTCGTTTGACTCAAAATAACACAATGATCAAAAGATCACAACCTTGCCCCATCCTGCACAATCATCATTACCTCTGACAGCTTACACTTATTTTAATACTCATTGTGGTAAACCATTTTGTTGAGGCTTTTTCTCTCTTTTCTCGACCCTTCACCTTTCTCACCATGATAGGTTGTTTTTGGAGGACTAGCCTGTCCTCTCCTATTCTGTTCCTCCACCCTTCAAAGAATGATATCCTTTTTCAAGGACTGATCCCTTTTGGCAGCATGCCCAAAGTATGTGACACAGCACTCCGAAGTCCTTGCCTCCAGAAAGCAACTTGGTTTCACCCTCTTCAGAATCGATCTGTTTGTTCTCTTGGCAGTCCATTGTATGTTCAATACTTTTATCCAGCACCACAAAATAAAGGCATCAGTTCTGCCATCCTTAGTCATTGCACAGCTCACTGATGCATAGCAAGTAATTGTGAAGACCATGGCCTGCATCAAATGTACCTTGGTCTCTAGACAGACATAGTTGCTCCTCAGTCATCTGAAGTGGTCCCTGACAGCAGATTTTCCACACATTTCCTGATTGCCTCTGCCAAGAATGCTGATTTTGGAACTGAACAAGCTGAAATTGTTAACAATATCAATCTCTTCTCCATCACGGTGCTGCCAATTGGCCCAGTGGTGAAAAATCTTTGTTTTCTTGATGAGCTTTAATCCATATTGAAGACTGCAATTCTTGACCTTCCATAGCAAACACTTCAGATCCTCCTCAGTTTCAGCAAGCACGGTTTTGTCATCTGCGTAACACAGATTATTGATGAGTCATCCTCTAATCTGGATGTTATATTCCTCCTCATATAGTCCAGTCACTCAATGATCTGTTCTGCATATAGATTGAAAAGGTATGGAGACAAAATTCATCCTTGAAGCACACCTTTCCTGATTTTGAACCATGCAATATTTCTGTTCTAATGACTGCTTCCTGGTCTAAAGAGAGGTATTACACGACCACAGTCAAGTAATCTGGGATCTCCGTTCTTCTCAAGGTTAGCCACAATTTGTTGTACTCCACAGTCAAATACCTTTGCTTAGTCAATAAAACATGAATAGGCATTCTTCATAGGAACTTAGTTAAAATGAGGAAAATCAATATAACAATTGGTACATGGAATGTTTGTAGCTCGACTGTTGGAAAATAGGATATTGTTAAAAATGAAATGAAATGCATGAATATTGATATGCTAGGCATTAGTGAGATGTGATGGACCAGCTATGACCACTTTGAATCAGATAATCATATGATATACTATGCAGGGATTAAAAATCACAAAAAGAACAGTGTTGCATTCATAGTAAAAAATTCAATTTCAAGTTCTATCCTGAAATACAATGTTGTGAGTGATAGGATAATATCCATACACATCCAGAGAGAAGCCGTTAAAACGACTAATATTCAAGTATATGCTCCTACATCTGGTACCAAAGAGAAAAAAATTGTGAATTTTTACTAATATTTGCACTCTGAAATTGATTGAACGTGCAATCAGCATGTGCTAATAATAAATGGTGGCTGGAATGCAAAAGTAGCAAACAATGAAGAAGGAACTGTAGTTGGAAGATATGGGCTTGGTGATAGAAATGAGGCTCGATATAGAATGATTGAATTTTGTATTTACAATGATTTCTTCATTACAAATACTTTTTTCAAAAGATAATTTTACACTTGGAGTTCACCCAATGTGCTGCATAGGAATTAGATTGACCACATTTGTGGAAGATATCACAGGAGAAGCTCAGTATCAATGATCAAAACAAGGCCAGGGCAGACTGTGAGTCAGATCATTAATTACTCATATGCAATTTCAAATTGAGGATGAAGAAATAAAAATAAGTCCATAGGAACCAAGATATGATCTTGAATCAATTTCACTAGAATTTCATGATCATCCTAAGAATAGGTTTGAGACATTGAATACCAGTGGTAGAAGACCAAATGAGTTGTGGGATGATATCAAATATGTCATCTATGGAAAAAGCCATAGGTTATTACAAAGAGGAGAAAGAAAAAACCCAAAGTGGATGTCAGAAGAGACTCCAAAGATTGCACTGGAACATTGAGAAGCCAAATCTAAAGGAATGCATGTCAAAGTGAAAGAGCTGAACAGAGGCTTCAAAGGGCAGCTTGGGAGGACAAAGCAAAGTATAATGGAATGGGCAGAGAGCTAGAATTGGAGAATGAAAAGGAAAGAACTTGTTCTGCCTTTCTCAAGCTAAAAGAAATAAAAACAAATTTAGGCCTCATGTCACAGTGTTGAAAGATGGTACGGACAATGTATTGAATGATCCAGAAAACATCAAAAGAAGGTCCAGGGAATATACAGTCACTGTACCTAAAAGAATTGATTGACATTGAAAATTTTCAGGAAGTACCGGATGAACAGAAGTCAATGGTAATGAAAGAGAAAGTGGAAGCTATCTTGAAGGCATTAGCAAAAAAATAAGGCCCCAGGAATCAATGGGATACCAATTGACTTGTTTCCATTACCAGTTGCAGCCTTGGAAGCACTCACCAGTCTATGCCAGGAAATTTGGAGGACAGCTGTCTGGTACACAAATTGGAAGAGGTCTGTATTTGTTCCTATTCCCAAGAAAGGTGATCCAACTGAATGTGGAAACTATCAAACAATATCATTGATATCACATACTAGCAAAATACTGCTGAAGATCATTTCAATATGGCTGGAGCAATACATAGCTAGGGAATTGGCAGAAGTTCAGTGGGATTTAGAAGAGTCTGTGACAACAGGGATATCATTGCTGATGTCAGATGGATCCTGATTGAAAGTAAGGAATAACAGAAGAATGTCTATTTGTGCTTTATTGACTATGCAAAGGCATTTGACTAAGTGGATCATAACAAGTTGTTGCTGACATTGAGAAGAATGGGAATCCCAGAGCACTTGATTGTGCTCATGAGGAACCTATCCATGGACCAGGAAGCTGTTGTGCGAACAGAACAGGGGAGCACTGCATGGTTTGGAATTGGGAAGGGAGTGTGTCAGGAATGTATTCTTTCTCCATATCCATAGATAAATTGCTCTATACGCTGAGCAAATTATCCAAGAAGCTGGACTCTATGAAGAGGAGTATGGCATCAGGATTGAAGGAAGACTTACCAATATCCTGCATTACGCAGATGAAACAGCCTTGGTTGCTGAAAATTAAGAGGATTTGAAGCATTTGTTGCAGAAAACCAAAGAATGCAGCCTTCAGTATGGATTGCATTTCAATATCAAGAAAACAAAGATTCTTATCAGTGGACTAATAGTCTGTGCCGTGATGGATGGAGAAGAGATTGAAACTTTCAACAGCTTCATTTTGGTTAGGTCCACAATTAACACCCTTGGTACGATCAGTCAGGAAGTAAGAAGACACATTGCAATGGGAATATCGACAGTTAGGGATCTTTCCAAATTATTGAGGGGTAGTGATTTCAGTTTGAGGACTAAGGTGTGTCTGATTCAGGCCATGGTCTTTACAATTATTAGCTATGCATCCAAGACCTGGACAATGAATTAGGATGACAAAAAATGAATGCTTTTGAGCTAGCTGTTTTTGTCCTCTGTCTTCGCATTATTTATGTATAGTATTCTTGATATCCTCCCACAGCTCATCTGATCTTCCTTCATTCATTAGTGTTCAAGGTCTCATACCTGTTATTTGGATAGTTTTTAAATCTAGGTGGAATATGCTGAAGGTAAAATTTTGTTCTTCTGGATTTCGTTAGCTTCAGCTTGAATTTTTATATGAGGAGATGATGGTCAGTTCCACAATTAGCATATAGCCCAGTTTTCACAGCTGATACTGAGCTTCTTCAGTGATTCTTTCCACAAATGTAATAAGTCTGATTCCTGTGTAGACCATCAGGTGAAGTCTATATATACAGTCTTCATTTGAAAGGGATTTTCAATGAATAAAATTGATAGTAAAAAATTCTATCGGTCTATCTGCATCCTCATTTCTGTCACTAAGTCTATGTTTTCAACTACTGCTCCTTGTTCTCTGTTCTCTACTGTTATATTCTGGTCATCCATTATTATTAATGGATCTTGGTTGTACACTCAATTGATTTCTGACTGTACAAGTTGGTAGCAATCTTTTATTTCCTTCTTTTTGGTTATAGTACAGAAGCTCCTTCTCTCAAGGTGTCTGAACATGGATAAGAAGTTTTAATAATGTTTTCTCAGAATCTTTACAGCACTGAGATGTTAAGTGTTTATTGTTCAAAATGGCTTCCCTAACCATTGAGTTTAACTTTCCCGTGGTGGTAATATTTGAGTAATGTGTTAGAACACAGTAAATCCCACAAGGGGATTGGCTAGTCTTGCCTTTAAATTAAACAGATTCAGCTACAGATTTGGAAAACATCACCACCACCGAAGAGGAAGCATGTCCTCAAAGTGCATGTCCTTCAGGATCAGAGATTCTTGCACCAATTAGACCTACAGCAGCAGCAGCCGTGGCTGCAACAGAGAACAAGAGACCCGACATGAGATGGAATTGACCAACTGCTATGCTACCCTATGGAGCCAGAGCTTAGAGCCTTTTGTAGGTGAGATATGGCTAGCTCCAGGCTTCCCTTTCTCCTTTTCCAAACACATACAGATGTGTCTGTCAAAGTCACTGTTTGCCGAAACTATGTGTTGTAGGTATAATCTTATTTTTTGTAGGTATAATCTTATTCATCCATGTGTACATCTTTTACCACTGAGTCTATGAATCCATCTATAGGTCAATAGTTGTGTTACTGGTAATGCTGGATTGTTTGATAATTCAGTTTTAATACTTAATTCAAACTTTTTCACACTAACCAGGTTAGCTATTTTTTAAAATAGAAATATGTATGTGACGCTTTTTTATCCTCAATGTTGAGTGAATGAAATTGTTTTTGTATGTATTCTCAGTTGGAGTCTATGCTAACGTAAACATTATTTTTTTTTTACTATCTTTAGTCCTCTATTTTTCTTGTTATAGAGTCTATATTCTTCATTACTAGGTCATTGTAAGACCTAGAAGTCAAGGTATAAATCTTCTGACTACTGGGAGGTGGTTTGTTTTATTTTTCTTTTTATCCTAAATTTTTGCTTGTATTATGTTTGTGTGGCAAGTAGATTGCATTTCATCTACCTCTGAAACTTTTCATTGAAACTTTTCATTGTATCTGCTCTTTTTTACCTCTGTGCATTCTATCTGATACACAATATCATTTTAATTCATTTGCTTTATCATGATAGCCTATGATAATAATTTGTGCTGTTTAAGCTTTTTAATAACTAGTTGTACTAAAAAAAATAACTAGTTGTACTGAGATATGTGTTATTTAAGATAATTCTTCCTCATTAATAACAAGAATTCTGCATTGTATAATTGCATCAGTCTAAGCTATATGCGGCAGTGAGCTTATTTTAAGGAATGTATTTTACTGCTTATTTATGATGAGTAAGTTATTTGTAGTAATCAATTTCTTTGATCCAAGGAACTTAATGCTCAGTACTACTTTTAGCCATTTGAGTTCTTTCTTCAGTTTGTTAGCAATATTTTCCTCATAACTTGCAATTCTTACTCATTTAACCTATTAGAAAAGAGACAAAAACTTTGAAACAGTTTGTTACATTCCTCAGTTCAAAAGGCCTGGCTACTACTAGTTTAAAAAAGATAAAAACAAAAAATAAACTATATTAGGTATTGTGATGAAACTCTTGTTTAAATCTTTTTTTATGTGGTTTTGGTAAAAATGGCTTTCCATTCAACAATTCATTGATTCCAATATTCAAAATGTAAAAAACACTTTTCCCACTGTTTTATATTTTTCTTTCTTATCGCTTTTAATCACATATGACTGATCTAATAAAGGGGTAGTTTCTGATATTCTGTTCACATTAGAGATGTATGTTGTTGTTTGTGTACCTTGGAGTCAGAACCAACCCATAGCTGACGCTCCCGCAGGTTTTCAGAGGCAGTTAATCACATGAAAGGAGATTGCCCATCCCTCTCCCACAGAGCCCCTGACGGCCTAGAATTGTGTGCCTTCGAGATTGCAGCACAACTTCTTGCCGCTAAACCACGAGAACTGCCTTAGAGATGTATAGTTTAACTACATTTGAGCTACCACAGGATTCCTTACTAGACCTGAACAGTGTCTAAGGGCCATAGTTTCAATGCTCCCTTCAGTCTCTACCACATCATTAACCCCATTTATTTTAAAAATATTGCTTTTTTTTCTCTTCCACTGTATAGAGGACTTTCTATTCATATCAGTCATCAGTAGTGGCTAAGCAACATCTCATTTTAGTCTCCAGATAATTGAGGCTGTGGTTCACAAGGTTCATTAATCATTTGGACTAGTTATTTCCTTGTAATTTTTTTTTTCATTCTTCTTTGTTTTGGAGGAGGAAAGACCAATAATTCCAGGTAGTTGCTAACAAGCAGTGACTATTTATCAAAGTAAGATGCAGAAAACTGTCTCTGCAGACTAAGTTATACCAATTGGCTTTGATTATCACGCATAATTATGGCCCTGAATGTATTAGAAACTTATTTTCTCAAGGTATTTAATCATAAATGAGAGGTTTACATAATTTTTCAGTCTTTATATTTTACTGTATTGAAAAAATTATAGCAAATAAAAGTGTATACACAAAAATATATTCAATTAAACCTAAACACATTCATGGGTGTAGTTCTATTTTCCCATCCATATTCAAGTTAGGTGTTTTGCTATGTATCTGCTCATAGATTATTGTTATTGATATTATTTAAGAATTATGCATGCATATTATTTAAGAATTATGTATGCAATAGTGTATAAATTTGTAGCTTTTATAATCACTGTGGAGAATGATATGCTGTTTCTCTTAAAAGTTAGAACCATATGATTCAGGGATCCTACAATTAGTTATGTATCCTAGAGAAAGAGAAGCAGTGGCATCAATAGATAACACACAAACCTATGCCTTTGAGCTGTGGTGCTGGAGAATAGTATTGAATAAATCACGCACTGCTAGGAGAATAAACAGGTTTGTCCTAGAGAGCGTGAAACTATGCTGCTCTTTGGAGGCAAGGATTCTGAAGCTTCAATTAATATAATTTGGACATGTTGCAAGAAAGGACCAGTCCTTGAAGAGGGACAGCATGCTTGGGAGGGTGGAGGCACAGGACAAGAGAGGAAGACCCTGGATGAGATGGACTGATTCAGTGACTGGAGTAATGGGGTAGTTGTGTCAGAGTTAATAAAATTGACACAGGATAGAGTAGAGTTTAGGGCTGTTGTACATAGGGTCGCTATGAAGGTGCAGGAGGCTTGATGGCACATAACATTGTAATTTATTATCATTAGTGTGTAAAACAAAGTATGTATGAATGATAGAATGAAAAACCAGTATGATTTGTAAAGTTTCACTGAAATCACAGTGAAAGGAAAGTTAGTATAGCTGGCAAGAACTTAACAATGCTGATTGCCTGTGAATCTATGAGGCTTTTATTCTCTTTCCATTTAGGATACCACCATTATAATACCCAGAAAAGAAATTTCAACTTCACTCAGAACAACGATATTTGCATTGTAGCATTTGTATGTTGCCTCAATCTGTCTCTTTTTAATTTTCTTAACAGTCATTTCTAAATGTTTATCAGCACTCTCTTGATATCCCCAGACTATTAATTTGAATGTATTTAATACATTTCTAGTCCCTAGTTTCACATCTCAAAATTCATTGCCTTCTTAGTGTTGTGATTAATCCAATTCCCCACATTTTCTATTCCTGGAACTGTAGTCTCAACCTCACTATCTGTGCATCCTCATGAAATTTATTTGGTTTAATAGCCTCCAGCATTTTATCTCGTGACTTGTCTCATTCTATTGTACTTACAATTTATTGTAAACATGCAATTTATTTTTTACTCTGTTATCACAATGAAACATCATAGTTTTAATAATGCAGTTATCAAAATTTTCTTTGTAAATGTAGCTGATTAGAATTGGAAAGTGAGGAAATTTGAAATTGAAGCAATTTATTAAATTACTATTTATTGTAGTTGTTGTTAGGTTCCAACCAATAGACTTTCACTGATGATAAACTAATGAATATATAGCTGAAAGAAAGGTTCTGCGCCATCATCATGGTCATTGCCACCTTCATAGGGGAAACTATCCCCACCCACAGCATCAATAACACAAAACCAATTCCCATGATGTTAGACATGACCTCTATGCTCCTATACTTCTTTATACTCATTTCAACACCAATCTTACTTCTTTACTGGGTCCAAAATCTAATGTAATACCTCACAGACCACACAGAACCATATTGGAGGAGTTAAAAAGTTATAATTCAGATTAATAACAAAATACAATCAAGACAGCTCCCAAAATGTGCACACAGACAATTCAACGTTGAGCCTTATGGCTCTAAGTGTTCCCAAGTTTTCAGTCTTGCCAATATTGGCTTCTCTGGTAATTATCCAACAAAGTTCTCAGTCCTGCTACATTGGCATCCCTGCCAGCCTCAAATCCCATCCCACATCCAATTCTCCACTTCAGCTATCTCCACTGCTGCCATCCCAAAGTGTGTTCTACATTTCACTGAGTTGAGAGAAGTCTCTTCTGGTGAGGGAAGAATTCATTCTAGTGGGAAGAATTCCTATTTTCTGAAGCTAAAGCTGTTCAGTTTATCAGCTACTCTAGCCTATGCTCTTGTAGATTGTTCAGACCAGCCAATTCCCTTGTACTATGGTAGAAAGACAATCTCTTTGTTAATAGGCCAACATGCTTCACTCACACAATCCTGCCCCTTCACATACTCAGTCATCTATAATAGAAAAGCCATATTGTAAGGCAAATTCTATACTTTATCATGTTTACTTCTAAGGAGCACTCTGGTAGCACTTTCTCTAAGACATACCTATTCATACTTTTTTGCCACTTTCAGTATTATTATTTTTGCCGTATTCAGTATTCTTCTTCAACAACTCAACTCAAAAGCATTGATTCCTCTGTCATTATATATGATTCTGTTTTTTAATTTTAACATAGTGTAAAAGAATAAGATTCATTTTCTGGCTTTCATTTCCCAAGATGACTATACTGCAATTATGTATATGTTTAGGTTTGAATGAAGATATGGATATGAAAAGATGCTAAATAAGCCCATTGTATAGCACAATACTGGTTACCTAGTTTGCAAACCCCATAGTATGTATAGTAATAAAATGATTATAATAATAGAGTTTATCAGGCATTTATGGTTTTAAATAAAATAAAATAGAAAATATTCCAACACTTACATATAAGTGTAAAAATTAGAATTATTTCATGAGATATATGTGGCAGTTGATATAGTTTGTCCATGTGTATGAAAGAGGTTAATTTTACAAAGTTTAGCTATACAATTTGTCCTAATTCAGTATACACACACACACACATCAATATGTCGCTGTTGTTATGTATTGTAGAGTCAGAAAGTACCTATAGCTGACTTTACCGCAGGTTTTCAGAGGCAGTAATCACATGGGATGAGATTGCCCATCCTTTTCCTGCAGAGCAGCTGGTGACTTTGAACTGCATGCCTTTGGTTTGCAGTGTGGTGTCTTGCCACTAGGCCACCAGAGATCCCTGATGCACTTGCTGCAGAAGGTCAAGGACTATAGTCTTTAATATGGATTGAAGCTCAACATCAAGAAGACAAAGATTCTCACCACTGGGCCAATCAGCAGCACCATGATAGATGGAGAAGAGATTGAGGTTGTTAACAATTACAGCTTGACTGGCTCCACAGTCAACTCTCTTGGCACCAGCAATCAGGAAATCAAAAGATGAATTGCACTGGGAAAACCTACTGTCAGGGGCCTCTCCAGAGTACTGAGAAGCATCAGTGTCAGTCTAGAGACTAAGGTTTACGTGATTCAAGCCTTTGTCTTTGCAATTACTTGCCATGCATCAGAGAGTTGGACAATGACTAAGTATGACAGAAGCATAATCGATGCCTTTTAGTTGTGGTGATGGATAAGAGTCTCGTGCATACCATGGGCTGCCAAGAAAACAAGTAGGTCTGTCTTCGAGAAGATGAAACCAAATTTCTCCTTGGAGGCTAGGATCTTGGAGTTCTGTCTGACATACTTTGAGCATGTGGCCAGGAGAGACAGGTCCTTGGAGAAAGATATCATGTTTGAAAGGGTGGAGGGACAACACAGGAGAGAAAGACCACAGGTAAGATGGATTGATACTGTAAATGGGATAATGAGGGTAAGTGTGTCGAAATCCATAAAACCGACTCAGAATAGGGCAGGCTTCAGAACTGTTGTGCATAAAGTCGCTATGAGTCCCCTACACGTCATCACAACCCCAAGCACAATATCTTTGAACCCCACCCTGTCCTGAGCCAATCTCACTGACTTCTGTACACCTACCCTCATTACCCCAGTTGCTATATTAAAAGCATCTCATCCAGGGTCTTCTTCCTCTCCTGCTTTGTCCCTCCATCCTTCGAAGCATGATGTCCTTCTCTAAGGACTGGTTCCTGCTGGCAACATATTTAATGAATGTGAGATGGAGTTTCACAATCCTTAACTCCAAGGAGCATCTTCATTTCCAGGACAGACGTGTTTGTTCTCCCTGACACACTCCTTTCCTAATTTTGAACCATGTAGTGTTTCCTTGCTCTGTTCTGAAGATTGCCTCCTACTTTGCATAAAAGTTTCATATAAGCACAATCAAGCATTCTGAGATTCCCATTATCCTCAGTGTTAGCACAATTTTTTTTTGTGATACACACTGTGTAATGCCTTTACATAGTCAATGAAACACAGATACACATTCCTCTGGTAATCTCTGCTTTCAGCCAAGATCCTTCTGACATTGACTAGGTCTCTAGCTTTCTAAACCCAGCTTTGATTGCTGGTAGTTCTACAACAATGTGATAGTCCAGTTTTGGTTTTGGGTGTTTTTTTTTTAAAATAATATTCAGCGTGATTTTCCTTGTATGTGATGTTATTGATCTTGTTTAATAATTTCCAATCTGTCAGATCACACGTTTTTTAATGGGAATAAATATTAATCTCCTCCAGTCAGTTGGCCTGGTAGTTGCCCTTCAGTTTTCTTGGCACAAACTGGTGTGCTTGTCCAGGGCAGCATCTGTTTGCTGAAATATGTCTATTGGTATTCTAGCAATTCCTGGGGCCTTGTTTTTTGCAATTCTTTCAGATCAGCTTGAACTTTCTTCATTACCACTGCCTCTTGGTCATATGTTGTTTTATGAAATTCTTCTATGTCAGCCAATTCTTTTTGGGACAGTAATTTTGTGTACTCCTTCCATCTTATTTTGATTCTTCCTTGATCAATATTCTGCCCATATCACCTTTAAGTATTGCCATTGGAAGCTTGAATTTGTTTTTCCATTCCTTCAGCATAAGTAATGGCATGTAAGTTTGTCCCTTTTGATTCCGTGACTTTAGCTCTTTGCACTTTTCATTCAAATATTTTGCTTTGTCTTCATGATCTGTCCTTTGAAATTTTCTGTTCAGGTCCTTAACTTCCTAATTTCTTCCCTTTGCTTTGGCTTCTTGGCACTCAAGTGCAATATTCTGAATCTCTTCTGTCATCCTCATTGGTCTTTTCTTCCTCCTCTTTCTTTGTAATGACCTTTTGTGATCGTCATAGATGATATTGTTTATACCCTCCCACAGTTCATCTGGTCTTTGTTTATTAGTATCCAAGGCCTCAATCCTGTTCTTTAGATGTTTTCCAAATTCAGGTGGAATAGACTTAAGGTCATGTTTTGGTTCTTGTGGATTTCATACAATTTTAACTTCTGTTTGAATTTGCATGAGTAATTGCTGGTCTTTTCCACAATCAACACCTAGCCTAATTTTCACAGCTGATATTGAGCTTCTCCAATGATTATTTCCACAGATGTTATCAATTAATCTGATTCCTGTGTAAACCACCAGTTATGTCAATGTGTATAATCATCTCTGTGTTTCTTATAAAATATATTTGCAATGAATAAATAATTGATGGTACAAAATTCTATCATTCTATCTCCAGCCTCATTTCTGTCACTAAATGCATGTTTTCCAACTACTGATCCTTCTTTCTTGTTTCGAAACTTTGCATTCTACTCTCCCAATGTTATTAATGCACCTTGGTTGCATGTTAGAGCAATTTCTGACTGTAAAAGTTTGTAGAAATCTTATTTCCTCCTCTTTGGATTTAATTGTTGATGTATATATTTGAATGATAATGGTATTAACAGGTTTTCCTTGTATGTACATGGATATTATCCTATCACAACACTGCATTTCAGGATAGACCTAGAAAATATCTTTTTTACTAGGAATGTGACGCCATTCTCCCTCACCTTTTCATTTTCATTTCCAGTATAATAGCTCATATGATTATCTGATTCAAAGTGTGCTATTCCAATCATCTCAGTGTGCCCATGCTTAATATGTCAATATTTATGTTTTCCAGTTTTTCCTTAACAATGCCCAATTTTCCTATATTCATACTTATCATATTCCACCTTCCAATTACTTGTGTTTGCTCTTAATTTTTTCTCTTCTTTTGTATTTCCTCGTGGAAGGGCTCAGCCTCAAGTGCCATATCTGCTAGTCTAAGTATTCTCCTTTGTTCATAGGGTTTTTGAAGGCCCGTTATTTCAGAGCTGATGACCAGTCCTTTATCCTGTTTGCTTTCCTGTTTTTGGATGATTAGCCTGGGAGCAGTACCTAACAGAAAAGGATTTTACCCAAAACAATAAATGAAAGATCCTTCTGTATTATACAGCTAAGTAATTCAGTGTTGCCTCCCCACTTTGGGGCTTGTGCCATGGTCTTATTCCCCACCTCCTGCCCCATTACCATCACACTCCATTCCCTAGCCTTGCTCCACCATATCTCATTTCCTACTCCCACAAGCTATCAACTCAATGCCCCCTGCATCCATATATGAAAAAGATTATGATATATTATGCATTATATATTATGTATGTTGTTGCTATGTGCCATTGAGTTGCCAGCAACTCATAGTGACCCTATGTACTACAGCCCTAAACCCTGCTCTATCCTGGGCCAATTTCACTACCTCCGACACACTTAACCCCATTATCACTGAATCAAACCACCTCATGGAGGGTCTTCCTCTCCATTTCTGTCCCTCCACCATCCCAAGGATGATACCCTTCTGTAAGGACTGGTCTCCCCTTGCAACATGTCCAAAGTATGTCAGATAAAGCTTCAGAATCCTTGCCTCCAAGGAGCAGCCTGGTTTAACCCTCTCTAGCATGAACCTGTTCATTTTCTTAGAAGTCCTTGGTATATTCAATATTTTTCTCCAACACCACAGTTCAAAGGCATCAATTCTCCTTTTATCATCCCTAGTCGTTGTCCAGCTCTCTGACACATAGCAAGTGGCACACCTTAGTCTCCAAAAAGACATCATTGCTCTTCAGTATTTTGGAGAGGTATATTATATATTACATATTATACATGTGTTATGAATCTGTTCATGCTGGATCTTAGGATGGCCTCTCGTGTCTTGAGGAGCGACACATATGGAATGCTTGGGGCTCTTTTGGCTTTTCTTTCCTCCCACGTGGGGGTGTCAGCAGATGGGACTTGCCAGATGAATTCAGGATCTCTGGCCGCCCAGAGATTTCCAGCATTTTGGTGTCTTAATTTATTTTAGGTGAATGGTACAGGAGAGGCCTGTCTATTTGCTCTGCTGAAATAACAGAGTTGCTATGATGATGAACAACCGGTCATAGGTGTGCAAAACACCATAAGTGGCTACCCATCATGGGCAGTGTTTGTTGGAGCTCCCAAATTGATTCAGGTTTGGAAGCATGACTGGCATCCACTTCCTAAACTACATGCCTCTGGAAAGTCTATAAACTTAAAGAAATGCTAATAATTATAGAAAGGATTCAGGTCTTTGTTCATCTTCTGTTTATAAATGTATACTTCCCTCATATGTATTCAGTCTATGGTGGACAAATCATTAAAGAAGTTAGACTCTATGAAGAAACATGTGGCATCAGAATAGGAAGACATTGAAGAAGCAGAGGAATGCTCCCAGATGGGCCTTTGTGGGTGGTGAGAGTAACTGAGAATGCATGAGTATGGATGAATTTTGAATGATGGAGCTCATAGAGTTTGAACCATGCTTTGCTTCTTAAATTCAGTAGGGGTCTCTGGTCTGTGACCCTCAGGCCTGGTTTTAATTGTTTTTAGTCAAACATTCTTCTACGTGGTACAACCCTGACCTGTCCATTTGCTGTACAGAGGTAACCCGTGGTTGCTGTGATGTTGAACACTGTGACACTCATGTGTCAAAATGCAATACTGGTTACCCATGGTGGACAGTGTTTGGTGGAGCTCCCTAATTAAAATAAGCTTGGGAGCAGGAGTGGCATCCACTTCTGAAATAGCTTGCCTACAGAAACCTTATGAACCTGGAGAAAGGACGAAAGTTATACAGGTGTCCAGGTCTTTCATTCATAGGGTCTCTATGAGTCGCCTAAAACTCAAGGACACTTAACAACAAAAACATATTCTATGTTCTATATTCTATATATATGTTGTTGTTGTTGTTAAGTGTCATCGTGTTGTAGATGACTCATAGCAACCCTATGAATGAAAGTCTTGAACACAAAACCTTCATCTTCCTCTAAGTTCATAGAGTTCCTGGAGGCAAGCTTTTTTACATATATAATACGTGTATGTGTGTGTGTGTGCGTGCATATATATATATCTCATACATATACATATTTGAAAGCAGGAGTGGCATCTACTTCCTAAACAATATGCCTCTGGAAACTCTATGAACTTTGAGAAGCGATGATAGTTATAGAGACACTTCAAGTCTTTTATTCATAGGTTCACTGTAAGTCATGTTTAAATCAACGACAATCAACAACACCACAACATCTACATATACATGATCTCTGGTGGTAAGGAGTTATGTTGCCAACTCCAAAGGACATGATTCAAATTCAGCTGCTCTGTTGAAGAAAGATGGGTAATTTCCTCCCATTGGATTTATGTTGTTAGGTGCCATCAAGTCTAGTATGACTCATAGTGACCATATAAACAACCAATCTAGACACTTTCCTGTCCTGTGTCTTCCTCACTAACCCTGACACATCAAATTCATTGCTGCAGTCACCATGTCAACCCACCTGGTTGAAGATTGTCCTCTCTTTTTTTGCCCATCCCCCTTCCCAAGTATGATGTCCTTCTTTAAAGAACAATCTTTCCTAACAACATGCACAAAGCATATAAGACAAAGCTTTATCATTTTTGCCTCCAAGGAGCACTCTGACTACACCTTCTCCAAGATATATTTATTCTTTTTACAGTGCATGGGATGTTCAGCATTTCTCTCATACCACAGTTCAAGGACTTCAATTCTTCTGTTTTCCTTGGTCATTGTCTAGCTCTCAGATGCATAGCAAATGACTGAAAAGATGAAGGCCTGAATCAGGTATACCATAGTGTTCAAACTGACATCATTACTCCTCAGTAATTTGGAGAGGTACCTGACTACAGACTTTCCCAGGACAATTCATCGCCTGATTGACTACTAGTACAAAGGGTATTGATTGTGGATCCAAGTAAGATGAAGTTGTTGACAGTATCAATCTTCTCCATCTATCATAATGCTTATTGGTCCAGTGGTGAATTCTGTTGTTTTTCTATTAATTCATTGTTGTATTTTTCCTCTCTCCTCCTTCTTACTTCTTTCCCCATTCCACTTTGCAATGCACCTATTGATCCAGATTATTGTCATACATATATTTTTGTTTTCTAGATGTTAAGATGCAACTTATATTTAAGGCTTCAGTGTTTAAACTTCTGCAGCAAGTGCTTCAATGATTCTTCACTTTCAGCAAGCAAGTTTGTGTCATCTACATTAAAAATGATTGTTCTATATAGGGTTCAGGTTCTCAAATAATTTTCTTAGAATATAGATTAACTAGGTATGGAGAAAGAATACAACTTTGCTGCATACCTTTCTCCATTTTAAACCATGCAGTGTTTCCTTGCTCTGTTCACACCAAAACTTCTTGATCTAGGAATAGGTCTCTGAAGAGCATAATCAAGTGTTCTGGAATTCCCATCCTTCTAAATTTTAGCCATAATATGTTATGATCAACTCAGTGCCTTTGCACAGACAATAAAGCACAGACATTCTTCAAGTATTCTTTGCTTTCAGCTGTTAACCATTTGACATCAACAGTCATCTCTCTTGCCATATCTTCTTCTAAATCCAGCTTGAACATCTGGCAATTCTGTGTCTATATGCTGTTCTAGATGTTTTTAAATTATTCTCAGCTGTTTTGTTTGTATATACTATTAATTATATTGTTTGATAATGTTCTCATTCTTTTCATAACCTTTCTTGGGAATGGAAACATATATTAATGTCTTCCAGTCAGTTGGCCAGGTAGTTGTCCTCAAAATTTTCTGGCATACACATCCAGGGCTGCTTCTGTCACTTGAAACATTTGTCTCTATCAATGGATTTATATTTTCTGAAAACTCACTGAAAGGTCAACTATATAGGTTGTGATTTGAAGGTGCATAACAACAATACATATATGTTGTTATTAGGTGGTTCTCAGACTTCTAACTCATAATGATCCTATTAAAAACAGATTAAAGCCTTGCCTTACTCTGTCTGATCCTTAAAATCTCTGCCAAATGCAAATCCGTTCTTGTAACCATTGTATTAATTCATTTTGTTGAATGTCTTCCTCTTTCACTGATTTTATTCATAGCAAATACCTTTTGTAAGAAACATAAACACAGACTATACAGATGGATTTTACCTAATGGTATGCATAAGGATCTGATTGATTATATTTGTGGAAGGAATTGTTGGAGAAGTTCAGTATCAGCAGTGAAAGTTAGGCCAGGTGCTGATTGTGAAGAGAACATCAATTACTCATGAGCAAGTTCAAAGTAAAGCTAACGAAGTTCAAATAAAATCCACAAGAATCAAACTTTGAACTTGAGGCTATCCTACCTGAATTAAAAAACAACTCAGGAACAGGTTTGAGCCTTGAACACTAATGAACAATGACCAGATTAGCTGTGGGTGGATAGCAAGAGTATCATCGACAAAGAATGCAAAAGGTCATTACAAAGACAGAAGAAGAAAAGACCAAAATGAATGTCAGAAGAGACTCTGAATATTGCATTGGAGTACCAAAAAGCCAAAGCAAAAGGATGAAATCAAGAAGTTAAGGAGCTTAATAGAAAAATTCAAAGGGTAGCACAAGAAGATAAAGCAAAGTATTATAAAGAAATGGTCAACGAAATAGAGCCCAAAAATCAAAAGGGCAACACTTGTTCAGCATTTCTTAAGCTGAAGGAACTAAAGAACAAATTCAAACCTCAAGTTGCAATATTTAAGGATCCTATGGGCAGAATATTGAATGATCCAGGAAGTATTCAAAGAAGATAAAAGGAGTAAACTGAGGCACTGTACTAAAAAGACTTGGTTGACAGAAGATTTTAAGAAACAACATATGATCAAGAAACAATGGTGGGGAAAGAGGAAGTTCAGGCTGCTCTGAAGGACTTGGTAAAAAATAAAGCCCCAAGAATTGATTGAATACCAATTGACATATTTCAACAAACAGATGCTGCCCTGCCCTGGACGTGCTCACTAAATTGTGCCAAGAAGTCTGGAGGACAACTACCTGGTCAATTAACTGGAAGTGATCCATATTTATTCCCATTCCAAAAGCAGGTGACCTGACAGAATGTGGAAATTATTGCACAGTATCACTCATGTGACACACAAGCAAAATCCTGCAGATTATCAAGAAATGTCTGGAACAGTACATTGACAGAAAACTACCAGAAATACAAGGTTGGTTTAAAAGAGGCCTTGGCACTAGAGACATTATCACCAAGGTCAGATGGATCTTGGCGGAAAGCAAAGAGTACCAAAGGAATATCTATCTGTATCTCATTGACTATCAAAGGTATTTGACTGTGTTGTTCTTGTTGTTATGTACCTTTTAGTCACTTGTGACTCATAGCGACACTATGTACAACAGCCCTAAACTCTGCTCTGTCCTGTGCCAATAACACTGTCTCTGATACGCCCATCCCGATTACCCCAGTCACTGAATCAATCCACCTTATAGAGGGCCTTCCCCTCCTGCACTGTCCCTCCACCCTACCAAGCATGATGTCCCTCTCCAAGGACCGGTCCCTCCTTACAACATGTCCAAAGTATGTTAGGTGGAGCTTCAGAATCCTTACCTTCATAGAGCTTCCCGGGTTAACCCTTTTCAGGATGAATCTGTTTGTTTTCCTAGCAGTCCATGGTACTCTCAATACTCTTCTCCAGCACCACAGCTCAAAGGAATCAATTCTCCTTTGATCCTCCTTAGTCACAGTCCAACTCTCTGATGCATAACAAGTGATAGCAAAGACCATGGCCTATAGATCACACACACACACACAAAAAAAATTTAAAAAAATAATAAATTGTGGCCAAACTTGGGGAGAATGGGAATCCCAGGACTCTTCATTGTATTTATAAGAAAAATTCATTTGGACCAAGAAGCAGTCATCAGAACAGAACAGTAAAACACTGTATGGTTCAAAATCAAGAAGGGATAGTGTCAGGGATGCACCCTGCCTTCATACTTTTTCAATCTATATGCAGAACATATCATTCGGGAGGCTGGGCTTTATGAGGAGGAATGTGGCATCAGGATGAAAGGCAGACTCATCAGATAACAGCATATCTATGTTATGCCAATGACACATCCTTGCTTGCTGAAACTGAGGAGGACTTGAAGTGCTTGCTGCAGAAGGTCAAGGACTGTAGTCTTTAATATGGATTAAAACTCAACATCAAGAAGCTAAAGATTCTCACCACTGGGCCACTTAGCAGCACCATGATGGATGGAGAAGATGGAGCTTCAAAATTCTAACCTCCAAGGAGAAACTTGGTTTCACCCTCTCAAAGACAGATCTACTTGTTTTCTTGGCTGTCCATGGCATATTCAAGACTCTTCGCCAGCACCACAACTCAAAGGCATCAATTAATCTGTCCTCCGTGTTCATTATCCAGCTCTCTGATAAATAGAAGTAATTATAAAGTCTATGGCCTGGATCAAGAGCATCTACATATTAAATTGAACATTGTTCTTCTTAGAACATTAAGGATGATTATGTTATTGAAATTTGATCTCCTAACAGACATTAGCAGGAAGTTTTCACAAATGACACTGTGAACAACATATTGATAATTATAGAGTAATTATAAAAGGGGGATGGATGCCCCAAACAACATACTTTTTTTTTTCCACTTGGATTAAGGTAGATAATTTTGCCACTATTTTTATTTGATATTTACAATGAATAATCTTAGGCAGTCTTTGACTAAGAGCGTTATATTTGAATTCATGTGAAAATAATATGGAATCTTAAAGACCAGCAGCTGAGTTTTCCAAGTGCTATTGTACACAATTGTTTATTTAATTAGGCTTTTACAGTTAAAGAAATCAATTTTTGACATCAGAATTAACTCCACAATGAAGAATAATAATTTCTATAAAACAAGGAATTTTTTAAAGCAACTTTGACTATAATAGATATCTTAATTTCCTTACCCTCAATTCTTATTTTCATGGCTTGGCTTCTGTGTTTCCTTGTTTTGAGGGAGCTCTGGTAGTGCAGTCCAGAAGGATGTTTACTACTAATTTTAAGGTGGTACATCTCTGACAGTTGGAATCCACTAGAACTCAGAAGGAGACAGATGGGCAATCTTCACCAGTATGATGTATAGCCTTGGAAACATGCTTGAAGTATCAGCAGTTGCTCTATCCCCACTCAAGGGCAATGTGTTTTGTGAGTTGATTTGCTTAGAATGTGATGCAACGAAATATTTAAAAATTTCTCAACTGAAATCACACACCTACATAATCTTTTGGCCTGTTTTAAATCTATTTCTACATAAAATGCATTTTTTTATCAAACAACATAGGATAAATGAGTTGCAGATATGCTTTGCTTTTTTAAAAATGATTCAAATAATTAAGTTTGATCTGTGACAATGGGGACTGTTCTCATTAAGGATTATACTAAAAGGCGTACTGGAACTGATAAGTAGCTCTCTCCCAATGTCGATCACAGTTACAGTCTCATTGCCACTGAGTTAATTCCAAATCATGGAACCTCTACGTGTTAGAGAACAGCATCATAAATTTTGTTTTCTTTTTATTGTATTGCAATCTTTCATGGAAGCAAATTGCCAGACCTTTAAACCAAAGCACTACTGATTGAGTTTGAATTCCAACCTTTCAGTTAGTAGCTGAAGACAAACTGTGCCAGCCAAAGATCTACCTACTGACAATAGAACCCCAAATAGTAACTTTCTTTTAAAAAAAAAATCAGGCCATTAGGATTAAAAGGATTACATTTCCATTTTCAATTATTAATCAATAATTTCAATAATTAACTCAAATAATCAACTACAGTATTTAATAGAAACAACAATCAGAGAATGTCAATATGTATTAGACAATATTTTTGTTATGTCCCCTCGAGTCAAGTATAACTCATAGTGACACTATGAACAACAGATTAGAACATTGTCTTGTCATCCTGTTCTATCCTCATCATCTCTGACATACTTGAGCTCATTGCTACAGTCACCGTGTCAATCCATCTGGTTAAGGGTCTTCCTTTCTTTTGCCAGCCCTCTACCTTTCCAAGCATGATGTCTGTTTCCAAGAAATAGCCTCCAAGGACCACTCTGGCTACACTTTCTCCAAGACAAGACATTATCTGTTCTTTTTGCAGTCCATGGGATGTTCAGTACTCTTTTCCAACTCCAAAACTCAAAGACATTAATTGTTCTTCTGTCATCATTATTCATTGTGTAGCTCTCAGATGCATAGCAAATGGCAGGAATAAGACACAGCTTCGCATTCAATCTGACATCATAGTTCTTCAGTAATTTGGAATGTCCCTGACTGCAGACTTTCCCAATGCAATATGCTTTCTGAAGGTTGAAATTGTTAATAATTTCATTTTCCTTGGATCACTTATCAATATCCTTGATATTAGCCATCAGAAGACAGGAATATTCAATATTTTTGTTGGTTTTTTTTTACCATCAAGTTGGAACCGACCCATAAATGACCCTCCAGAGCAGGTTTCCAGAGGCAGGAATAGCATGGAAGGAAATTGTCCATCCTTCTTTCAAGGAGCTGCGGGCGGATTCTAACCATGTGATTTTGAGATTGTATTGAAGATTCTTACCACTAAGAAATACGTTGAAACACTAGAAAATTGCTTCCTTTTTATCCAGAAGACTAAACACTTAAATCCAGAATTCTAATATATTAAATGCATCCCAATTCTAAAATGCTAAGCTTAAATGTAATAATTTATTTAAGAACAAAAATATATAGTTGAGTGTCAATATGAAATAGTTTAAATTGGAAATTTCTGCCTCATGACCTTATCAGTTTTGAAGATTAAATGATGTTGTGACTGTTATGTACCTGATACCCCTAAATTACTTTTTGTCAAATATTGCATGCCTATGTTCTGAACTGTTGTCCAGAATATGTAGCATCGATGAAATGTTCGCAGCAGCATTTAAGATACTATTTGGCCAAATTTTCAAGTCCATTCCTTATAGTCGTGTATCATTAAATTAAGTTGTTTCATTAATTTAAGAACGTCACTAGATGTGGCAGAGTGTTCTAACCCTTAGGGAGCTCTGGTGGTCTAATGCTAACAAGCTACATTTCACTCCCAAAGACATGTGACTGGACTCAACCAGCTGCACCACAGGAGGATGGGCAATCTTCTCCCGAGCAAATTACTGTTTCTGAAAACTCACTGAAAAGTCAGCTATGGATCATTTCCAACTCAACAGTATACAACAACAACAACATAATTCTTAAGCAATTGTTATGTGCCTGTAATATAGAACCAACTCCTAAATAATCTTCCATGTGTTTTCAGAGACAAAGGAGGAAACTATCCTCTCTCCCATTGAGCAATTGGTGGAATTCAACCATCTATGTCCAGATTGGCATCCCTACTCCTTACTTATTAGGCCATCAGAGCTCCTAAACATTAGCTACATAAGCGAGCGTTACATTCTACCTCTTTTGTAATTTTGTATGATAATTTGTGATAAAGTTACAGTCAATTAGATGTGAGTAAAAGTATCAATTAAAGCATCAATATTTTTCTCTTTTTTTTTAATTTAGGTTGTTTATTTTTCATTTCAATGAACATCTACAGAGATTTTGGGATCCCATTCATTCATTGTTGCACCCTTCTCCCCGCACAAACCCCCCCCATTTGCTCCTCTCCTTGAAAAGCAAAAGAAAAACTCCCTCATTGGTACACAATCCCCCCCCCCCGCACCTCCCCAAACCCCACCCCTACCCCCAAATATAATCCACTCTGCAACCCTCATTGCATACTCCTACGATAAAAATAATTCTCTTAAAGGAGGGAAATTACCTTTTTATTTCCTACTAATCTTTGCATTTTAACTGAAGACACACACACACACACACACACACACACGGAAGGAAGAATAGCCATCTTAGATTACAAAATGGAAGCTATTCGTTGAGCATGGAGAAACACCAAGATAGAAGATCTTGTAAATGGAAACTAGTTTTATTGAACAATATAGTCCCTGATAGCAAGGGAAGCAGAAGTAAGTTATTGTGTTTGAGCTTTTGGTGTTTGAAGATAACTTTTTAATTTTTTATTTTAATTTTTATTTTTTTTCTCTCTCACTAATAACACTCAGGAAAAGATATCAATTTCACAAAGAGACAAACCAAGAGAAAAATGATAGTTACAATGTATCTTTTTTCCATTGTGACATCACTTTTATATTATGAATTGCAAGTAGAACTGCTCAATCACAGGATATTCTTCCTAATTTTATAGATAAAAACAGCTTCTTTCAGCAATTGTAAGAATTGACATTCCTATCTATCTTCAATAACCACTTTATCTTCAAATCTAATATTGATTTTATTTAATTTGGTGAAAAAATAAACAAGTTAATGATATCAACTTTTTTGAATTCTTTTTTTATGTATTTTACTTACTTTCCAGAGATTGTCTGCATGTACTACAATCTTTTGTTGGTTGGTACATAAATGTTTGTGTATGCTATATCTTTGTCATGGATTGCATTTTGAAGACATTCAACTTAGATTCTACTTTATATGGTAACAAGATTGATACTTTAGTTTTCTTTCAGCTTGCATTTGATTATTCTATCTTGCTTCTAGCTTTTTACTTGAAATACTTCCTTCATTTTAGATTTAAACATATCTTTTTTTTTGGATTGTCCTATAATCTAAGCATATTTCTCTATTTATAGAGTAATTAAAATGTTCTTATTTGTGGATTAAATATATGCTTATCCATAAGACCTATTTAAACTAAATTTTTATTTCTTATTTTCTTATGGAAAAAAATTTCTTTTTCAAAAATTTAATAGTAAAAATATTGTTTTTCATAGAAAGGAAAATGATCTCTTAAAATATATGTGATGAAAAATATTATTTGGGAGTTACCCAGTACCCTTTTGTAGTCTTTTTTGTCTATATGCTGTACAAGTGCATGTGGGCATGTAACTGTTTTAGGTGTAAGAATCTATTGTTAGATGTACTTTTTATAACATCTTCATGGGCATTTTCTCATATAATTAAAATTCATAAAGGTATTAAAGGAACTATTTCATATAGCTTACCATTATATCTATAAATTACTACTTGTCTGAGATAACATTTTCTTTTATCAGAGCTAGTAAAACATAAACTTGTGAAGCAGCACTGTGATCCCAAAGCACATAGTTCAGATTCACCAGCTGCTCTATGAGAGACTGAATGGCAATCTCCTTCTGCAGGATTTATGGCCTCTGAAAACTCACTAAAGGGTCAACTGTGGGTCAGTTCTGACTTGGTGGCACATAGTTATATATATTATTATATATAACATTTATACATAATTCTTCAGTTGTTACATTAAATTTTATTATGTTAAATATTTTAACGTTGTTATGTGCCTAGTTACCTGCTTGTTCTCCTAGGAGACCATGGTATATTCAATAGTATTCTCCATCTACATTTAATTAACATTACTACAAAAAATCACATTTAGTTTGACAATCATATATCTTCTAGATTAATATTTTTTCATATATTTTCCATTACTTATCGGAAAATGAGGTATACAATTTCATCCTTAAAACTTAGATCTAGAATTCAGATTTCAAGCTAAAGCTTAAAAATTGAGTGTGATAGATTCAATCAATTAAAGAAATTCCCTTTATACTAGCTTAAATAGATATATTTATTATAAAGATTTGACATATTTCACAGAAATTGAATGGGGAAATAAATTTTTAAAATACATTTTTAAAAAACATTTTCTATTCTTGATCAATGTAAAAGAAGGGTTCATGGTGGAAATAATACCCATTAATACTTTCTGAACTATTTTTAATATCTAGGAACCCACATCATTAACATATGTTGAGATTTAGCATGAGTTTCTTTGAGTTTACTTGATTTAGGTGCCACCTTCAAAGATCATGGTTTATGGCAATGGACATTTGAAAGAAAATGCCTTTTTATTATTAAGAGTTTATTATTAAATAGTTTTCCCTATCCATTAGCTTACTTTGCAATGTGCATGGGCAAATGATGTGCTATATGTTAGCCTATCCACAAGGGGATTGGCTAGTCTCACTAGTCCCCAAGGGAATTGGCTTATCTCCCCAATCCACAAGGGTATTGGCTACTATCTCTATTAAGCTGAGTGATCCAGCAGCAGAATTAGAGAGATATCACTGCCAGCAAAGAAGAAGCAAGTGAATATAATGCATCCTTCAGGACCAGGAATTCTAATGCCAGCCATGCTAGGGTCTATGGGAGCAAGAGCTATCTTAACCACAGACAGAAAACTAGGGAGCAGAAGGAGCAGAGGAGATTCAATACTGGCGTGACTGAGAACTTCATAACACTGGCCTAAAACCATGAGGCAAGGCTGAGGCTCCTGTGAGAACATTTTGAAAGTTGTCCTGATTGTATTGTGCTACTAACCTGAATTATTTATAGTCTTTTGACTTTTGCAATATGTTCTGTGTGGTCTGTGAGCTATTGCATCTGATTTTGATACCTGTAAAGCATTAAGTTTGGTATTGGAAGAGTAGAAAGAAGTGTGGAAGGGTGAGGGACATATTAGACCTCATGCAATTGGTTTTGTGTTATTGATGTTGCTGACAGAAAAAGTTTTCCTTCATAAAGTAGGTAAAGGTCAGATATGGACGTCCTCACATGACACTTGCTCTTTTTAAAGCTTTTCTTTTAGTGAATTGAGGTGCAGGACATGATCAAATTTGTTCTCTGACAACAAAAATGTTTAAGGTTTCTGATCCATGTCAAAATGTATTTTAATAAACATTATTAGTAGGGAGCATTGGTGGCCTTGTGGTAAGAAACTGGGCTGAAATCCCAAAGGCATGTGATTCAAATCCACTAGGTTCTCTGTGTGAGAAAGATGGGCAGTCTCCTCCCGTGTGATTAGCTACCTCTGAAAACCCACTGAATATCAGCTATGGGTTGGTTCTGACTCAACAGTACACAACAACAAACATTTTGGTACTAAATATTCCCACCTGAATGTTAGGAAATATCCTTGTCAAATTACCTTCATAGCCCTGAGAAATATATATTTTTTTCTTTTAAATTGTATTATTATTTTTTGTGTGTACCATGAAATTGGATCTGACTGGTACAGGAGGAGACTGCCCTCCTTCTCCAGCAGAGCATCTTGTGGATTCAAACCATAGATCTCCGGGATTGCACTGCAGCTTCTTGCTACTAGGCCACCAGAGCTCCCCTGAGAAATATATTTTTAATGGAAGTTTTTATATTATCCTCCTTTTATAAGGAAGTGTACTGGAAAAGAGAGAAAATAGACACAAGTGGCAATGAGCTACAGTATTGAGTCTTAATTTTCTGTTTTGTTAGTATATGGTCACATATGTACTATACATAGCAACATTTCCTCATTTTTTCTCATGTTTAATATCCATAATTTCTATATATTTTTGTTGATATATTCTCAGTCTTTAATGTCCATAGTGTTAAGGACACCAGTGACCTTCTATACTGCCAAATTTTGATTGCTTCTCTAATTTCATTTAACTAAAGCTATTAGCAACATTCCTTATTGTTGATAACTATCTTCTCATTTTGGGGGAAGACATGTGCATTCAAGAATATATATTATTTTGGCTTATAACTTTTTTGGAAATATGTTCTGTTTCCTTTGTTAGCTGCTCTTCTTGGGGTCACCTAAACTCTCCTGGGATTGACTCTTTCTTTCTCTCTCTCTCTCTCTCTCTCTCTCTCCCTCTCCTTCTCTTCCTCTTTCCTTCCTCTGTATAAACATACTGTATTATGGTCTCACATTTTTGAAGAGTCTTGAGTGGATGTTTACAAAGTAAATTAATTTTTCTTTCAGCTCTTCATGTGCATTGTGTTAAATGACATTAATTTCAGTACTCAAAGTACAATTGTACTTGACTCACTTTCTGTTTGTTATTGTGATTTCTATTAATCCTTCTATACCTCTTGTATCTCCCCTTTCAGTGATATTATACTTATTATACAATTCTTCAATATTACATTTTTCTTTCACCATCTTAGATGTTACTTTTATTTTTTTACTACTTTTTAGCTTCTCTCTCCTTTCCTTCGCAACTCTTGTAACCATCAATAATTCTCTGTGCAAATCTTTCTTTAGCTTTTTATAAAAGCAGTCTTAAACTAATATTTCTCCTTTTGTGACTGACTTATTTTACTTAGCATAATGTCCTTTAGATGTGTCCATGTTATGCAGTGTTTTGTGAATTCTTTGTTGAGTTTTAATATTGCATAGAACTCCATTGTGTGGTTACACCAAGATTTTTTATGCATTTGTCCATTGATAAACACTTTTTCTCACCAGCATTTTATTGTTTACTGCTTTATTGAATTTTGCTGTTGTTGCTGGGATAAGATGGTATCTAACGGTTGTTTTTATTTGCATCTCTTTAAGGGAGGTCTGGTTGCCTAGTGGTAAAAAGCTGTGCTGCACGTAGTACCTTCAAGAAGTCCCTGACTACAGATGTCCTCAATGCTACATGTTTTTTTATTTCTTGACTGCTGTTGCCAAAGGTATTTATTGTGGATCTGGCAAGGCAAAATCAATAACTACTTCAATCTTCTCGCCATCTATTATGATATGGTACCATTTACTAAGGAAAGGGGAGGGAAGAGTGAAGTGTCTTTGCAGGAGGCTGGAAAATGTGCTGTCAAAAAAGATGTGGCTGATGCCCATACAGTTACAAATGGTGGAAACTACAAAGAAAAGAAGCAGTCAGTCTTCCAAACAGTTAACAAATACCTGGACTTATCTCTGTTCACTCATAGAGGCTTGTGCTATACCTCTGTGGTAACTTACCAGCACATTTTGTATTGATTGTGCCTTTAGACTCTTTACTAATTATGCCAAGAGTCACCATTTCGGTAGTGAAAATGCTGCCTCCCTTCTTTCCATTATGTCAGTTGTTGACATTATATCCAGGCCCACCATAAGCCTCGTAGCCAACAAAAAGTGGGTCAAACCTCACATTCAGTATTTCTTTGCAGTTTCTTTTCTTGCAAATGGAATGTGTTATATGTTACTACCTTTTACTATCATCTATGTCTAATTCTGTATCTACCCAGGGTTCCTTGGATTTTCACTTGGGTGGTTTGGATCCATCATATTTGAAACACGGATGGACCTCATTGGACCTCAGAGGTTTCCCAGTGCAATAGGACTGGTGGCCTTTATGGAATGCTGTCCTGTCCTCCTGGGACCACTAGTTTTAGTTACATTATATACTCCTATCTGTGTGCTTCTGTTATCATGTAATAGGTATTCAGGACTGGGAAGGTGAGAGAAAGCAAAGCTTAGTAAACTGCTTTATGGTAGTGAGCAAGTCTCTCTCATACCTGTACCCTCATGTAGCACAATACTTAGTACAATTTAACTGCTCATATTCTTAGAGAATAGGATTAAATTGAACCATCCAGAAGAAAGAGGAATAAAATATTGCTATAAAATTTCATTTTCTTTCAAATTAAATGTGCTCTTATTGAAAAATATATAATATGCACCTTTCCAATACTCATAGTGATTTCAGCTTAATTGTGGAAGTAACTTATCTTCCTAACATTGAAATTTTTTTTGGAAGCAGGAGCGGCATCCAGTTCCTAAACAACATGCCTTTGGAAACTCTATGAACTTTGATAAATGTCGATAGTTGTAGAGGGGCTTCAGGCCTTTTGTTCATAGGGTCGCTATGAGTTGTGCTCGACTCGACACTAATCAACAACAACAACAACCATTTACAACCTCAAAAATATACTAAGAAGTTTCTATGAGTTGGAATCAATCCAATGGCAGTGAGTTTGGTTTTGGAATAGCTGATGATCTCTAGCATTTCTTCATGTATTTGTTGGTCATATGAATGTTTTTCTTTGATGAAATGTCTTTTTGTGTCCTCTGCTCATTTTGTAATTATTTTTATTGAAGATATTAGAGTTTTCTATAAATTTTTGAGATTAGTCCTTGTTAGACATTTTATTGCCAGGGATGTTGAAGTGATGGCATCTTCTATAAATTTTAGAAAGTATTCCCTTGTCAGATATGCTATTGTCAAATATGTTTATCCCGGTCTCTGTAGCTTCTCTTTTTACTATTTTGGAGAAATCTTTTTATGCGCCTATGCATATAATTTTTAGTAAGTCTCAGTCATCTAGTTTATTCTCAGCTTATCTCATACTCTTCCATAAACTCATGTACTTCTAAGTATTTAAATCATATTGATATGTCCATACCTTCCAAATGGGTAACTTATTCTTACACCAGAATCCTAGCCATATCTCTACTTGTCTATCTCTATTTCTAGATTTTAAAGATATTTTTGAAATAAATAAAAACAGATCTAAATATTAATAGTGCCATCAGTCTATTTTCCTCCAGACTCACCTCAGAACGCTGTACTAGTAATAGTTACTTTTCCGAGACTAATATTCCTTGTCATTCTTTATTGCTCTTTTTATCAATGTTGCATCTAAGCTATTTGGAAATCTTTTATTTGGTCTTGAAAACATTGTCCAAGCCCATTCCTTCCTCTCCATTTCTACTATATGTTTTAGTAAGTACAATTCTAGTCAATTTTTTCTCAATATTCTCCCTGGGTTCACGTAAAAATAGTATAATTTTTTAAATTTTCTTAATTGTAATTTTAGCAAATGTTTATAAATGGTTGAATTTTCATCCATTTATTGTTCTATATTTTCCTCCTTTCTCCTCTCTTCTATCATAACTTTTTCGTCATAGTAATCACATTGATATTTATAAATATATCCTTTTCTTATTAACCACCATCATTATTTTTTATTGTTGTTGTTTTGATTTTCCAAGATATATTTTTATGCATAAGCATTTCAGTTGTATATTCCTTTCCTTTCCTCCATATTTATCTTTCTCTTCTACTTCATTCATCTGTCTCATATTTGATACTGTTGTTGTTATTGTTTTTAAGTGCCGTCAAATCAAAGATGACTCATAGTGACCCTATCAACAAAAGAACTGAACACTTTTATAATTTTCATTGTTTCTCCAGGTGCATGGAGTTTTTGGAGGCAAACCATTTCGGAAGTGCATGCCACTCCTGCTTCCAACCTTGCTTTAATCAGGAAGCTCCACCAAACATTGTCCACCATGGGTGACCATTATCAAATCTGACACATCAGTGTCACAGTATTTAGCCTCACAGCAACCAAGAGTTACTTCTGTACAGCAAATAGACAGACCAGTACTGTACCACTTAGAAGAATGTTTGACGAAAACCAATTAAAACCAGTCATGAGGGTGGCAGATTTTAATCAGGCATGTGTCTGTCTGTCTCTATCTCTCTCTCTCCCCCCTATGAATGTATTTTAGTTTTTGCAAAATGAGATAATTTTTTATCATCTGCTGACTTTTTAATACAATAAGACAACTAGGAAATTTTGTGATATCAATATGTTTAACTATACTGTTAATAGATGCATAAAAATTTGTACTGTATTTCATGAATTTATACAACTATTGTGTTATTGATAACCAGTCCCCTTGTTTCTATTTTTATCATTAGGAACAACTGAAAAATGTTGCAGTAAGTATTCTTGTAAATTTTTTTAAAATAAATAGGTTCATTTCATGCAGAAAGTCCCAAGAATTAAATGACTGAGTCAAAAGTTATATATAATTTTAATTGTAATCATTGTTACTAGATCTATTTACAAAAAAGACTAAAAAACTCGGAAATGTAATAAGTGTCCATCCTTTTCCCCTTAAAACAATAGTCTTAATGCTATTCCTTTCAGTAAATTAGTTATATGTCATCCAATTACATTAATTTATTTGGCCTCATATAGGGAATGCACTTTGGCTCTTAGATTAGCATTGTCCTGGCATATATCCCAAGGCCACTTTATAGAATTGGGAAGTAAGTAGATTGAAAAAATAAGTAGGAAAGAAAAGTTACTATCAGTATCAGGTAGATACATAGATATATAGTTCAACAGGTGAATTATAATTTTCCTAAAAATTATATATATTTGTATATCTACTTGACACTGATAATAAATTTCCCTTTCCCCCCCCTTATTTTCCAATTCTATAGTGTGGCATTGGAATAGATGCCAGGACAAAGCTTTAATATGAATTGAATCTCAACACCAATAAGACAAAAATCCTTATCAGATGGAGGAAAGATTGAAGTCAATGATTTCATCTTACTTAGATCCAAAATCAACACACTTATACCAGCAGTCAGGATATGAAGAAATATAATTGAACTGGGCAACACAGCTAGCTGTCAGGAACCTCTCCAAATTACTGAAGAACAAAGGTATCAGTCTGAAGACTATATATGGTACATCTCATTCAGGCCATGATCTTTTCAATCACTTGTTATACATCTGAAAGCTGGACCATGAATAAGGATAATAAAGAAGAATAATCAATGCCTTTAGGCTGTCAAGTTGGAAAAGAGTACTAAATAGCCCACGGGCTGCTAAAAGAACAAACAGATTTATCTTAGAGAGGTGACAGCCAGAATGTTTCCAGGAGGCACAAATAACAAAGATTTGCCTCGTATAATTTGGACATATTGTGAGGTGAGGCTATTCTTTGGGGAGGGACATGATCTTTGGGAAGGTGGAGGGTCACCAAAAGAGAGGAAGACCCTCAAGCAGGTAGACAAACACAATGACTGCAGCAATAACCTCTTCTTTGTCAGACATTATTTAGGATGACACAGGGTTGGACAGGGTTCAGTTGTTTATAGTGTGGCTAAGAGTCATACTCCATATGATGGCACTACCAACAACAACAACAACACACACATAATATTGTTATTAGATGCTGTCAAATCAAGTACATATGAACCTATGAACAACTGATCTGAACCTTGTCTTGTCCTGTGCAATCCTCACAATCCCAATCAAGCCCATTGCTATAGTCACTGTATCTTGTTGTTATGTGCTGTGGAGTCACGTGCGACTCATAGCGACCCTATCTGCAGTGGCTCTGAAGCCTGCCCTGTCCTGAGCCAGTCTCACTGATTCCAACACGCCTAGCCCCATTGCCCTTTGTTGTTGTTGTTGTTATGTGCTGTCGAGTCGTTTGCGACTCATAGCGACCCTATGTACAACAGCCCTAAACCGTGCTCTATCCTGTGCCAATCTCA
>NW_006399751.1:29734894-29742905 GCF_000299155.1 Elephantulus edwardii | reverse complement strand
TATATATATGTATATAGTCACTATATATATTTTTAGCCTTATGGCCTAGTGGTAAGAAACTGAGCTGCAGTCCCAAAGGCACGGGGTTAGAAGACACCAGGTGCTTCTCAGGAGAAGGATAGGCAGTCTCCTGTGTGATTAACTGCCTTGGAAAACCTTTGAGAGGGTAAGCTATGGGTGCTATGGGTCATTTCTGACTCTATGGTAAACAAAGATAGATAGATGATAGATAGATAGATAGATAGACAGACAAATAGTATGCTGGAGAAGAGTATTGAACATACGCTATGTACTGTCAAGAGAACAAACAGGTTTGTCCTGGAGGGAGTAAAACCAAGCTGCTCCTCAGAGGCAAGGAGTTTGAAGTTCATTCACACATACATTGGGAACATGGCCAAGAAAGACCAGTCCTTGGAGAAGGATATCATGCTTAGAAGAGTGGAAGGACAGTGCAGGAGTGGAAGACCGTGGATGAAATGGATTGAGACAGCAACTAAGGCAATGGGGGACGGTGTGTGGGAGACAGTGAGATTGGCTTAGGATAGGGAAGACTTCAGGGCTATAGTACACAGGGTCATTATGAGTTGAAGGTGTCTTGATGGCACATAACAACACCAACACACACACACACACACACACACACATGCATGTATGATGTATGTATGTATGAATATATGTATATATGTGTATATAGAGATTAGATAAAGATTTTTTAAATTTTTAATTTTAATGAACATTTACAAAGATTTTGGATTTTCATTCATTCATTGTTGCACTTTTTTCTTTATCCCTCCTTCCCCCAGTTCACTCCTCTCTTTGAAAAGAAAAAGATAAACCTCTTCATTGGTACACAATCCCCTCGACCCCAACCCTGCGGCTCCCCCCCCACCCCAAATGCACTCCACTATGCAACCTTAATTCTAGATTCCTGTGATAATCATAATATTTTTTAAATATTGTACTAAGCAAACTGCAATTTTTCTCATTTTTTAAATATCTGCATTAATGTTCATATTTTCTCAATAATACATTCCTACAAGTAATTTAGAAAACTCATGTCCATCAAACAATTTCTCCAATAGAGTAAAAATAAAGTCTACAAACTGGGGAAAAGTAATTGGCAATGATATAACTGATCAAGGATTTATAACATTTATAGAATACTCCAGCACATTCACAAGAAAAAAGAAGACAAAGCCAATCACAAAATGGGCAGAGATATTAATATGATTTTCACCAAAGTAGAAAGTCAGATAGCCAACAAAACTAAAAAAACACAACAAACTATGCTTAATACACAAGCTACTAAAGAGATTAAAATCAAAACAATAATGAAATATTTCACCACAGCAACAATAACAAATTTCAATAGAATTATAAAATGCAGAAATATTGGAACTTCCATGCACTGTCAATGGGTATGTAAAATAATAGATGCATTCCTATAACCAGTTGCTTTTTATGTTTAATTGACAATGTGCTTAATTTATAATGGCAATTCTAAAAAAGATAGGTTTTACAGTTGAAAGCCTATGACGCTTGTTAAAATGCAAGATTCTACATCTGTTTTTGTTGTTGTTATGTGCCATCGAGTCACTTGCGACTCATAGCGACCCTATGTACAACAGCCCTATACCCTGCTCTATCCTGTGCCAATCTCACTGCCTCTGACACTCCCAACCCAATTACCCCAACACAGAATCAATCCGCCTCATAGAGGGTCTGCCCCTTCTGTGCTGTCCCTCCACCCTCCCAAGCATGATGTCCCTCTCCAAGGACCTCTCCCTCCTTACAACATGTCCAAGGTATGTCAGATGAAGCCTCAGAATCCTTGCCTCCAAGGAGTAGCCTGGTTTAACCCTCTCTAGGATGAATCTGTTTTCTTGGCAGTCCAGGGTACATTCAATACTCTTGTCCAGGACCACAGCTCAAAGGCTTCAATTCTCCTTCTATACTCCTTAGTCATTGTCCAATTCTCTGATGCACAACAAGTGATTGCAAAGACCATGGCCTGTATCAGATGCACCTTAGTCTCCTGAGTGACACCATTGTGCTCTTCAGTACTTTGGAGAGGTCCCTAACCACAGACTTTCCCATCGCAATACATTTTTTTATTTCCTGGCTACTAGTGCCAAGAGTGTTGACTGTGGAGCCAAGCAGACTAAAGTTGTTAACAATCTCAATCTCTTCACCATCCATCCTGATGCTGCCAATTGGTCCAGTGGTGAGAATCTTTGTCTTCTTGACTTTGAGCTTCAATCCATACTGAAGGCTGCAATCCTTGACCCTCTGCAGCAAGCATTTTAGGTCCTCCTCAGTTTCAGCAAGCAGGGTGTGTCATCGTCATAATGCAGATTGTTAATATAGACCAAAATAATTCAATTTAAATGCAAAACCATATAAGGGGTGGATATACTTTTCAATAACAACTATCGAATACACCAGCAGTTAGAAAATCAAAGGTGAACTGCATGTGGAAAACCTGTTGTCAGGGAACTCTCCAGAGTACTGAGAAGCAACAATGTCAGTCTAGAGAATAAGGTGTGCCTGATCTAGGCCATGATCTTTGAAATTACTTGTTACATATGCATCAGAGAGTTGGACAATGACTAAGTATGACAGAAGCATAATTGATGTCTTTGAGTTGTGGTGTTGGAGAAGAGTCTTGAACATACATACCATGGACTGCCAAGAAAGCAAATAGACCTGTCTTGGAGAGGGTAAAACCAAGTTTTTTCTTGGAGGCTAGAATTTTAAAGCTTCATCTCACATACTTTGGGCATGTGGCCATGAGGCACTGGTCCTTAGAGAAGGTCATCATTGCCAGAAGGGTGGAGGGACAGTGCAGGAGTGAAAGATCCCAGATGAGATGGATTGATACAGTAACTGGAGCAATGGGAGTAGATTTGTCAGTCAGTGGGACTGGCTTAGGACAGGGCAGGCTTCAAACCTGCTATACTTAGGGTCGCTATGAGTTTCAGGTGACTCGATTACACATAACAGCAACAATCCAAATGTTACTATTACACTTCAAACCATGCAATAACAGCCATTCATATAAATAAGATTAATGTTGTATGTTCAATACAAATCTGGTGCCCAGGTTGGGTTTTTTTTTTTCATACTTAAATAACATATAGATCCTTTCATGAGATTTCTGAACATAGAATACTGGCCATGTTGGTTGGTGGGTTACTTGTTTGACTTCAAATTGAAAAGTCCGTGGTTCAATACTGTCTGCAACTTTGTCACTGGGAAAAGGAGGACAGCAATCTGCTTCCATAAAGATTTAAAGCTTGTAAACCTGATGGAAGGTTGCCATGATTCTGACTCAACGCAATGACAGTGGGTGGGTTTTACTCTTTGTGGGTGTGTATGTGTCTGGTTTGTTTTAGCACATATCAAGTTTACTTGTATAATTTTATTTATATATATTAACATTAAACTATAAAATCCCATATGCTCATAGCATTTACATACACACAAAACTAGAAATCAAATAGAAATACAACAGACAAAATATTCAAATTTACCATCTTCATTTAATACAACAGATGATGTTGCTTTGCTGAAAGCAAATCCTATCTCCAAACATAAATTTATTTATGAAAGTATGTCAATTCTAATCTCAGCATGGTGTGGTGATTTTAAAGGCTCGATGGTGATTCAGTTCTTCCACTACTTTACTCCCATTTAACTATGTCACTCCTTCATTTGTGTAGCATGCTACAATATCATTTGGTTTTATAACAGAACAAATGAATCATTTATGTGTAAATTCTCAAATTCTTCCTCATTATCCCAAATAAAGTAAAGCAGTAAATGTTGGCAACATACGTGATCATAAATACAAGTGCAAACAAAACAGTGGCAGTAGCATTGACTCATACATTATTTAGTTATATAATTAAACAGATCAGGAATATATTTATTTTAAGACTATCATATGGAATATAGTAGGTAAATTTCACAATTGCATTTAAAGGCAAGTGTTAAATTTCTATTCACTGATCACTAAGAATTTGAACATCACATTTGAAAAATATTAGAATATGTATTCTACCCTCCCTCCCATGATAACAGAGTAGAAGAGCAGTTTACAGAAACTCAAACAAACTTAGTTGCCGAGACTCAGAAATGGACGTTGTAGAACATTCCATTTAGTCATGTTGTTATTGTTTAGTCATGAGGAGATTTGAAAAAAATTCACAACAAAACAGACTAATTGCCATTGAGTTTGAACAAATAAATTCACAGCCAACTCTCCAGTTGATTTTTGGAGGCTCTAAAGCAGAAGGGAGGAAATTGCCCATCTTTCTCCCACTGAGTAGCTGGTGGGTTTGAATAACTTGCCTTTGGATTTATCCACATGGAAGCCAGGCAAATAGTGAAAGTGTCTGGAGATTGTCATGCCAGGAATACATGTTTGTGAAGGTAGTGACATGCAAATAGCAGCTGGCAAACTCTGGGAATATTTTCCTTTTTCTAGAAGAGGTGAAGTGCAGGAGATTAGTTAGGATCCAAAAGATTTAACAACTGGTATGGGATTAAGGGTGGTTATGTATGAATGCTGCAACAATGTCCTGAAACCTAAAATGTGATCCAGGACGGGAAACATTGCTTAGAAATCTAATATCGAGATATGGGTTAAAGCAAAGCAAAGTAAAGAACAAAGAATGAGGCAAATCAAATAAACAGCAAACAAAAGAAATCCTAATTTGAATTGATTTGATATTACAGGAAGAAAATACCTTTATTTTCTTGTTATAAATTTCTTGGAAAAATGAAAGCTAAGCAGTGGTGAAACTAATTGCAATTTTTTTTAAATTGATACCACTCAGTTAAAACTTTTCTATTTACAATTTTAAATTCTACTTCTTTTCCATTAGAAAGTTAACAAATGAGGAGAAATGACATACACTTATTACAGAAGTTTTAATATATTTCCAAGTAAGAAATGTTTATTCTGCATATAATAGCAATCAATTATATATTTAACATAATCCATAAATTCCAAATTAACAAGAGGAAAAGAATTATTTTTTTTTAAAAAATCAGTGTGGTATTCTTCCATTGAATGCCAAAATGATGAGCAATCTCTAAAAACTGAAACTTGGTTTTATTTTTTTAAGTGTGGAATTATTGTTCGTTTTAAATCTTTTTAAAAAATTTAATACTGGCTTACTTACACAGTTCATAGCTTTCATATACATTGTTTTTCACACTGAATCTCTGCTTTCCTTTACTCACCCCTCCCTCCACCCATCAAATTGTGCGAGTCCATGCAAAAAATAAGGCCCCAGGAATAGATGGTATACCAATTGACATATTTCAGCTAACAGATGCTGCCCTGGATGTGCTCTCCAAGTTGTGCCAAGAAATCTGGAGAACCACCACTTGGCCAACTGACTGGAAGGGATCTGTATTTGTTCCCATCCCAAAGAAGGGTGACCCAACAAGGTGTGGAAACTATAGAACAATATCATTAATTTCACATGCAAGCAAGATTCTACTGAAGATTATCTAAGACTGGAACAACACATCAGCAGAGAACTGCCAGAAGTCCAGGCTGGGTTTAGAAGGGGTCGTGGTACTAGGGATGTTGTAGAAATGTTAGATGGATCTTAGCTGAATGTAGGGAGTATATCTGTGTTTCATTGACTATGCAAAGGTGTTTCATTATGTGGATCATAACAAACTGTGGCTGAATCTCAGAAGAATTGGAATACCAGAACAATTGATCGTGCTAATGAGAAACCTATACTTGGACCAAAAGGCAGTTGTCAGAACAGAGCAAGGAAACACTGCATGGTTCAAAATTGGGAAGGGTGTACACCAGGGATGTGTCTTGTCTCCATACCTTTTCAATTTGTATGCAGAACAGATTATCTGGGAGGCTGGGCTCTATGAGGAGAAATGTGGGGTCAAGATTGGTGGGAGATCTATCAACAATCTGAGATATGGAGATGACACAACACTACTTGCTGAAATTGAGGAGAACCTGAAGTGCTTGCTGCAGATGGTCCAGGACTGCAGCCTCCAATATGGATTGAGGCTCAATGTCAAGAAGACAAAGATTCTCATCACTGGGCCAATTGACAGCATCAGGATGGATGGTGAAGAGATTGAGATTGTTCACAGCTTTAGTTTGCTTGGCTCCACAGTTAACACTCTCGGCACTAGTAGCTAGGAAATTAAAAGATGTATTGCCATGGGAAAGCCTGCTGTTGGGGACCTCTCCAAAGTACTGAAGAGCAATGGTGTCACTCTGGAGACTAAGGTGCATCTGATACAGGCCATGGTTTTTGCTATCAGTTTTTATGCATCAGAGAGTTGGACAATGACTAAGGAGGATAGAAGGGGAATTGATGCCTTTGAGCTGTGGTGCTGGAGAAGAGCATTGAGGGTACCATGGACTGCTAAGAAAACAAACAGATTCATCCTGGAAATGGTCAAACCGGGTGGCTCCTTAGAGGCAAGGATTCTGGGGCTCCGTCTAACATACTTTGGACATGTTGTAAGCAGGGACTGGTCCTTGGAGAGGGACATCATGCTTGGTAGGGTGGAGGGACAGCACAGGAGGGGAAGACCTTTTATGAGGTGAATTGATTCAGTGACTGGGGTAATCGGGATGGGTGTATCGGAGACAGTGAGATTGGCACAGGACAGAGCAGAGTTTAGGGCTGTTGTACATAGCGTCACTATAAGTCGCAAGCGACTCGACGGCACATAACTGCAACAACAACGATTCAAATTTGTTGCTGTAGAGTTAGAAATTATAGGTAACCCTTCACTGAGTTACCGTGATTATAATTCTCAGAGGTGACTGCCCCTCTTTCTTAGGTAGAGCTGGTGGCAAATTTGTGCTTCTAGAGAAGAATGACCTTTGGATTCTAAAACAATGAGAACAGACCTTGAGAATCACAAAATAGATTTCCCAATGGGTTCTTGGTGGAAGCATTTTGATCTCCTGATTAATACGGATGATGAGTAAAGGGTCTACTAACAAGGGCTGTTGCTGTTGTTCTTGTTGTTAGGTCAGTCGCAAATGACCTGTAATGATCCTATGAATAGCAGCTCTGTATTGTGTCCTGTCTTATGCCATCCTCATTATTTCTGATGTACTTGAGTCATTGTTACAGTCACTGTGTCAGTCCATTTCGTTGGAGTCCTCTCTTTCAGTGACCTTCCACCTTACCAAGCAAGATGTCCCTTTCCAAGGGTTGACCCCCTCATAACAACATACACAACTAAGTACATGAGACAAAGTTTTTCCAGTCTTGCCTCTAAAGAGTACTCTGGTTCCACTGTCTCTAAGACATATGTTTGACTTTTTGACAGTCCATGGGATATTTAGTACTCATCTCCAATACCACAATAAAAAGGCTTTTATTCTTCCATCATCATTATTCATTGTCCAAATTTCATGGATTGAATCAAGTGCACCTTAGTCTAACAAAGGAGCTTTTTCATAGTAGTAGACTGAGTGTCACATAGTCTGATTAGTTATTAATTTGAATGAATATTTGCATATAGTAGTCAAAAGAGAATCAGGCTAAATAAAAGAAAACTGCAAACTCTTCTAAATAATGTAACTCTGAAAATTCAAGATGTAAGTATAGAATCGTACTGAGCTTACACATTATTTGGCCATTTTTGGATAAATTACTTCAGGTTAAAAGAACTTATGAGGAAATGTCTTAGGCAATACAACTAACAGATGCATTTTACATTCCTGTTCAATTGTTATCATCTTTTATGTATTAGCAGCATCCCCATGATGTGTTTGCTATTTTAGATGTGGACAATCCAACAGTCTAAATTAAGCCATCCTGTGATCAAAGATGTAAATGGCAAGGATAGGATACTCTTACAGTTATTTTGCAGATATTACTAAAAGATTTTATATGTGTACGTACTACAGTCAACACTCTTGGCACCAGCAGTCAGGAAACAAAAAAGTGTATCACGATGGGAAAGTCTGCTGTTAGGGACCTCTCTAAAGTACTCA